>NC_058088.1:89034667-89339218 GCF_014858855.1 Bufo gargarizans
TTTATTGTTATGGTTATGGTTTTGATTATTAATTAATTTATTAAATTATTTATTGGTTTTAATCTTGGTTACCCTTAATAAAGCACTTCGGCCATTTCTATTCCATTAAGAAAAAGTTGTCAGTGTTTTTATTTAGCTTAATCACAATATGAGGGAGGAAGAGTGGGTCATTTGCCTCCATGATGTATCCTATCTTATCTGTCATTCTACTCTTGCCTGTAATGATATCTCTGTGTATAGATAAGCAGGTAACTGCAGTAAAGTGATCTGTATAGACCAAGAATTGGCACCTATTATTATTATTAGATTCAATTTGGATAATTCTGTTGAGTTTGGCAGGAATAAATTAATCATCTAATATGTATGGAGGTGACAGCATTCTTTTGATGGCATACTGTATATTGGTGGAAGCATGGATTGGGCATGTTGTATTTCAATATACCTGATTATTTTCTCAGGAGATAGGCTATTACCAGAGATTTGGGGAATTGTCATACTACTCTCTCTATTTTTCTCCAATAGACTTGCATAGACCTGAAATAGACTTGCACATTCAGCCTAGCCAGGCATGTTTCTGCTGGTAAAGTGACATAATTTCCCTATGATATGCAGTCACTTTCTGATCAGTGGAGGGGTATTCTTGCTTGGACCACCATAATTCATAAAATAAAGGGTCTGTAGTGCTTACTCTGTTTCAGTGTTTGCACCTGAGAAGGTGGGTGTTACATCCATGAAATGCATTGTGCCTAGTCTGGAATTGTTTATTGTTTTGTGAATACATTTTATTTCCCTTTGAATAGTGCCCCACTTACCTTCAATTTTCTTCTTTATACTGTATCAGTGCTTATATAGCAGTGCTCCGAACCTGGTCTTGGGGTTGTCACAGATGTGCTATAACATTCAATGATAGCTTTAACTGGCCAATTTGTTGCTTCATAATGTAGAAAACATATTATTAATCCATCTACTACTTGATTTACTGGGTCTGGGAAGATTGACTCTGTCAATAAGGAAGAAGAGGAAGGGGCTGGAAGAGGAAGCAGAAGAAGCAAGGGTGCACAGAATTACTAAGACCCAACGTCAGTGCACTTAGCCTCCCATTTGCATATAGATAGCAGTTTTTCTCCTGTCTAAAGCAACACATCATTAAGTGAAATCCCTACAAGAAAGAATGTTCCAGGTGACAAACTCTCTGTAATTCTGAAATATAACTGATGAGTATTTATCTCTTTATAATTTTGGTGCATCGGGTTGACAGATTACTGGGAGGGGCTGGAGAAGATCCAGCGGTCATGGTCCATATCAGAACCAATGACAAAGTTAGGGGTAGGTGGAGAGTCCTTAAAAATGATTTCAGAGATTTAGGTCAAAAGCTTAGGGCAAGGACCTCAAAGGTAGTATTTTCCGAAATACTACCTGTACCATGGGCCACACAAGAAAGGCAGCGGGAGATTAGGGAGATTAACAAGTGGCTCAAGAACTGGTGTAGGAAGGAGGGGTTTGGGTTTCTGGACAACTGGGCTGACTTCTCTATCGGCTACAGGCTCTATCGTAGGGACAGGCTGCACCTCAAAGGGGAAGGGGCAGCTGTGTTGTGGAAGAAGATGGATAGAAGGTAGGAGGAGTGTTTAAACTAGGGACTGGGGGGGAGGAAAATTATGTTATAGGAGGAGAAGATAGTGCAGATAGAGACCGGGGGCAAGGTAGTGGGACTGGGGGAGGAATAGAAGGAGGGACTAGAACAGTTCAGAAGGAAAGGTGTAGGGTAAAAAATATACATAAACCTCTCAAATGTATGTATACTAATGCCAGAAGCCTGACTAATAAAACTGGTGAACTGGAATTAGTGATGTGTGAGGAGGACTATGACATAGTGGGAATAACTGAGACATGGCTGGATGATAGCTATGACTGGGCAGTTAATTTACAAGGTTACAGTCCGTTTAGAAAGCATTGTCAAAACTGGAGAGGGGGAGGTGTCTGCCTTTATGTAAAGTCCTGTCTAAAGCCCACACTCCGTGAAGATATAAGTGAGGGACATGAACATGTGGAGTCACTGTGGGTAGAGATACATGGAGCTAAAAACAATAATACAAACCGGATTCCAAAAAATTGGGGACACTAAGCAAATTATGAATAAAAACTGAATGCAATGATGTGGAGATGGCAAATGTCTATATTTTATTTGTAATAGAACGTAGATGACAGATCAAACGTTTAATCTGAGTAAATGTATAATTTTAAAGGAAAAATACGTTGATTAAAATTTTCACGGTGTCAACAAATCCCCAAAAAGTTGGGACAAGTAGCAATAAGAGTCTGGAAAAAGTAAATTTGAGCATAATGAAGAGCTGGAAGACCAATTAACAATAATTAGGTCAATTGGCAACATGATTGGGTATAAAAAGAGCTTCTCAGAGTGGCAGTGTCTCTCAGAAGCCAAGATGGGTAGAGGATCACCAATTCCCACAATGTTGTGCAGAAAGATAATGGAGCAATATCAGAAAGGTGTTACCCAGTGAAAAATTGCAAAGACTTTGCATCTATCATCATCAACTGTGCATAACATCATCCGAAGATTCAGAGAATCTGGAACAATCTCTGTGCTTAAGGGTCAAGGCCGTAAAACCATACTGGATGCCCGTGATCTCCGGGCCCTTAAACGACATTGCACCACAAACAGGAATGCTACTGTAAAGGAAGTCACAGAATGGGCACAGGATTACTTCCAGAAACCATTGTTAGTGAACACAATCCACCGTGCCATCGCCGTTTTCACTGGGCCAGGGATCATTTAAAATGGAGTGTGGCAAAATGGAAGACTGTTCTGTGGTCAGACGAGTCACGATTCAAAGTTCTTTTTGGAAATCTGGGACGCCATGTCATCTAGACCAAAGAGGACAAGGACAACCCAAGTTGTTATCAACGCTCAGTTCAGAAGCCTGCATCTCTGATGTTATGGGGTTGCATGAGTGCGTGTGGCATGGGCAGCTTGCATGTCTGGAAAGGCACCATCAATGCAGAAAAATATATTCAGGTTCTAGAACAACATATGCTCCCATCCAGACGTCATCTCTTTCAGGTAAGACCCTGCATTTTTCAACAAGATAATGCCAGACCACATTCTGCATCAATCACAACATCATGGCTGCGTAGGAGAAGGATCCGGGTACTGAAATGGCCAGTCTGCAGTCCAGATCTTTCACCTATAGAGAACATTTGGCGCATCATAAAGAGGAAGGTGCAACAAAGAAGACCTAAGACAATTGAACAGTTAGAGGCCTGTATTAGACAAGAATGGGAGAGCATTCCTATTTCTAAACTTGAGAAACTGGTCTCCTTGGTCCCCAGACGTCTGTTGAGTGTTGTAAGAAAGAAGGGGAGATGCCACACAGTGGTGAAAATGGCCTTGTCCCAACTTTTGGGGGATTTGTTGACACCATGCAATTCTGATTCAACATATTTTTCCCTTAAAATTGTACATTTTCTCAGTTTAACCTTTTTTTCCGTGATTTATGTTCTATTCTGAATAAAATATTAGAAGTTGGCACCTCCACATCATTGCATTCAGTTTTCATTCACGATTTGTATAGTGTCCCAACTTTTTTGGAATCCGGTTTGTATTTATTGACATGAAAAATAAAAAATAACCATAAAAAATTATTTGAATATGTGTTTAACATAAAAAAATTGATTTAAACAATAAGTCATTTTCTGATGACACATTCCCTATAACTGGTTTTTGGCGAAAAAAAATAAAATAATAAAAAAAAAAGTGCAGTTGCACAGTGTTCGGAGCAACTATGAGGCTTAAAACATAATCAATCAGTTGATTTGTTTTCTTTTTAAATATTATCTGGGTTGCTAACTGGCTCAGCACAGAAACAGTCCAAATGAGGTCTCATAGCTTAAAGGGCATCTGTCAGCAGATTTGTACCCGTGAAACTGGATGACCTGTTACATGTGCATTTAGCAGCTGAAGGCATCTGTCTTGGTCCTATGTTCATATGTGCCCCCATTGCAAAATTATGTTTTAATGTATGCAAATGAGTTTCTAGGAGCAATGGGGGGCATTGCCGTTATACCTAGAGGCTCAGTTATCTCTGCAACCGCCACACCCTCTTCACTTTGATTGGCAGGAGCAGGTGTGATGATAGTTTCACTGCCTGTCTCTGTCAAAGTGCAGAGGGCGTGGCAATTCCAGAGAGAGCTGAGCCTCTAGGTGTAACGCTAAAGCCCCCATTGCTCCTAGAGGCTCGTTGGCATACATTTAAACATAATTTTTCTCAGCAATAGGGCCAACACGGATGCCTTCAGCTGCCAAGTGCAAATGCAACAGGTCAGCCAGTTTCATAGATACAAATCTACTGATAGATGCCCTTTAAGTTTTAGCAATTCTGATATTCAATAGATCTTTTTGTTTTTGTCTTAGTGTGCGCTATGAATCTCTGTAGATCCTTTATGTAATCTTTAAGATCAATATGTGGGGTAAGAGGGAGGATAACTCCTTCTTTCTCTCTTTTCCCCTTGAAACTGTTTTTGTATTCCCCCAAGAATTAGTGGATTTTGGTTAGCAGCTATATTTATTTTATAGCATCTTCAAATTTTTATCAAATTCAGTGGTTCTTGTTGAGATGCCAGAGCTATTCTGTTAATGGGAATGTGGTGTAGAGAAGGCTATTGTCACTTGAGTATGATAAGAGAATGTAGTAGTTCCTATTTCTGAAGAGAGGACTAATGTCAGCAGAGGAAGCAAAGATATAATAGAGTCTCTGGGATGAAAGAAATGTTGTACAATAGAAAAAGTAATTCTTCCCCGCGGGGTGTTGTGATTGTTTTGTGGAAATATCTCATAGAGGATCCAAGTCTACATTCAAATTTCCACCTATGAGGCAAAACAAGTCTTTACAGAGTTTTGAGACTGACATGTTCACTTTATTGTCAATCCACAGAGTTAGGAGCATATATAGATTCAAATGTGTGTTAGAACCAAGAGTAGACACTTAAGTGACAGCAACAACCATAATTCATGCAATTTACAAAGAGAAGGAAAACAACCCGTCTGGTTTACTGACAAGATGTTATCTCCAGGGAGATTTCCTCATAACGTAATATGTGTATAACTTGTATTCGTTGGAAAGCAGAATCTATTATAGCAATTAGCAACTTGCTCCTTACAACTCATTTTCTTACAATAGAAGATCCCTGCTGAACATATCAGGTTGATACAGTTGATTTAATTATTCAAACTTGCTGCATTGTAAATTGACAGTCATTTTACCAAGAAATTATACTGTATTTTGCGCTTGGATGACAGATCAAATTATAGTGCTAAATTAGGTCAGTCAGGAATCATTATTTTCTAACCAGGCTTACAAAAAAATCTCTGCTGCTCCCAAAACCCCAGCTTCCACGCACAAGCTGCTAGAATCTACTTTTCTTTCATTTAAGCCAACAGGCTACCAGATTCTATATCTGAAACAGTAAGTTAGTTTGAGGGACCGTCAAGAAACACATTTACAAGGCAATTTCTTTGTACTATCATACCCTTGTATAATGAGGCATTGACAGTCATCTAAAATATGTGACCTATGCCTGTTCAATATATTTTAATGAGCAAATCGTGTGTAAATTCAATCCTGCAGAGGTCATTTGAAGAGTAGCTAGTTCAGTGCTATGCACACATGGATAAGGAATTCAGTCAACCTTGTTTTATAAGCTCCGAACCCACAGCTTTAACTGGGAAATGTTGTTTCTATAAAGAAACATATTGATGATTTAATCTCTTTGACAGTCTACATGAATAATGTTTACCCGTCAATAATCCCACCTCTTCAATAGCGCCTGGACATTTCTTTCTAGTTGTTTTAATTTTCAAACATTTGGCAATGACAGTATTTCCTTCTGTAAATCATAATTAGCCATTTTGTTGTAGTCTTTTATTATTATTTTTTTTTTACCAAAACTGCTATAAATTCCATTTTTTGCAGTCTCAATGTCTCTGAAATAAAATAGGAACTTTGCAATAGTTGCTAATTAAAAATGTTATTTCTTGCTTCTACTGGTTCTATGCAAACTATGTATATCCAAACAACAAAAAAATCCTGTATAGTTAAATCCTGCAATTAGATTTCCTTCATGTTTTCCCCTAATCTATCCTCACATATTTTTGGTAGGTTAGAAAAAAGTAGAGGACAAGAATAAACTAGAATGATTGGAGCAGGGTTTCTTTCATGTCTCTTACCATGGGCTGCAGAAGCAAAATTATAGGATTTTTTTTTAGTTAAGACATTGCAGAAATGCCTCATTTCTGATTTTGGATATATTGGGTCAATTAAAACAAAGTGGACATACCTGTAGTCCTAAGAATATAGAAAGGATGTACAGCCGTTAAAATTGACGACCTTCGTCAGGATGTCATCAATATCTGATTGGTGTGGGTCCGACACCCATAGCCCCCACCAAGCTCCACTTCCTAATTATTACACTATGTTTAGTCTCCAGTGGAGAGGTAGAGAAGTATAATTACAAGTACTCGCTCAATTCACTTGAATGGAGCAGGTACTTGTATTACACTGTATTTCCGAGATGAAGTATAGTTTAATGAAGAGCATGTGGTGGTTGCATGAAGCACCACCTCCTTGTCTGACAGCTGATCGGCAGGGGTCCAAAGTGTTGGACCCCCAAAAATCAGATATTTATGGCTGGGAAAACCTTTTAAAGTCTTGATGCAAGATAGCATGAAACCCCACTTTAAAATTATTTTATTAAAGGTTTTTTATAAACAAATAACAGTAACAAATAAGGGTTTTCTTATTCGAGCGGAGAGCATGAAAATAACATATAGCCAAGCGTCTCCTCAATAGTATGTAAAACTGAAAGCTGAGAAAACCAGAACATAAATTAACATATTAACAAAACACAAAGAAACTATGCAGGGGTGCATCCTATGCCTGAGATAGATAATATTTGCTATTCAACCAACTGTCCCATCTAAAATGAAAAGTTGCAGATCTGTCCTGGATCCTCGATATCATCTGCTCAAATGAGCAAGTAGTGTTCACTGCTTGCCACACCTCTTTAATATGCGGGGTGTCTAAAGATTTCCAATGTCTTGTCACCACCAACTTTGTAGCCATGACCACATGAGCGACAATTGACCTGGACTCGCTCGGTAGGTCTTCCAGTCCTAGTAGTAGAAGTGCTAGCTGTGGTGTCAACGTGATGTGTGTATCTAAGATGGAATGTAAAATGACTTCTGCTGCTCTCCAAAGTGGTTGTATTGAGACGCATTCCCATAATGTATGGATGAGAGTACCTCTAGCCCCACATAGTCTCCAGCACCTGTCTGACGTGTCAGGAAATAAAATATGTAGCTTGCTTGGTGTGTAATACCATCTCAGACACGTCTTGTACAGTACCTCCTTATGATTGGTGCTGTGAAAAAATGTATGTATATTGGAGAAGGCATTATTCCATTCAGATGAGTCTATAGTAATTTGTAGGTCCTTCTGCCATTTATCTATGTAAGAGGTTTTAGATGTGGTAAGTGAAGCAGACAATTGGTTATAAAACAATGAGATAAATTTTTTCCTTTTAAAGAGCGATGCTAGAGGGGGCAAATGGGTTGGGTTTGTCCTGTCTATGATGGAGTACTTATTGACAAAATTCCTCACATTCAGAAACCTGTAGAAGTCATCTCTTTCAAGATTGAACCGGGCTTTGATTTGAGAAAAAGATGCAAAAACACCGTCAGTATAGAAATCCTGGAGGGAGGAGATACCTGTTGCCCTCCATTCACGAACTGGGATCAGGTCTACTTTATCTCTCAATGCTTCCAGGTTGAATTCAGAGAGGGGAAGAAATAATTTGCCTTTCGTTATTTTAATGAATTCCTTCCATATCCCCTCAGAAACCTGAACTACTTTGATTGGGGGTGGAGGGAGCTGGAAACCCAGTAGTGGCGCTAGCAACCTGGTCTTTAATGTATGTAAACCGCAAATATCTTTCTCAATTTTAACCCACAGCTTGTCAGGGTTGTCCAACCACCAGTGAGATAATTGGTCAAGCAGGGCTGAAAAATAGTAGTACTGAATGTGAGGGACACCCAACCCACCTTTTTTCTGGTGTCTAATCATTGTCTTAAACGCCACCCTAGGTCTCTTGCCATTCCAAATGAACAGTCTGAGTTTAGCATTAAGTGAAACAAAATAAGAATGAGGGATATCTATGGGGAGTGATCTGAAGAGATATAGCAGCTTCGGCAGTAGCAGCATCTTATAGGCCGCTATCCTGCCAAGCCAGGAGATGTTATTTTTGGAGTATTCAGCAATGTCTTTGTTCATTTCAGTAGTCATTCTGGGAAAATTGAAATCAAATAACTTAGATGAGGGATGCGCCACCTGTATGCCCAGGTAGGTTATCTCAGATTGTTGCCAATCCAACTGGTACCGTTGTTTAAGGTCCTGCAAAAGAGTTTTGGTAATATTAATTGGTAGGGCCTGTGACTTATCTTGGTTGATTTTATAGTATGAGATTTTCCCATATGTGTGTGCCACATCGAAGAAGGCTTGCAAGGAGGTAAGGGGGTCAGTTAATGACAGAATAATGTTGTCTGCAAATAGTGCCAATTTGTATTGTTCACTATCCAGTGTTATACCCTTAATGTTTGAGTGGAGTCTGATTGCCATAGCAAGCGGTTCTATAGATAGGATAAACAATAGGGGTGAAAAGGGACATCCTTGTCGGGTGCCATTAGTGATATTAAATGAGTCAGATATGGAGCTATTAACGTAAACTGTGGCCGATGGGTTACTATACAGGGCCCCAATCCCTGAGTAAATATGTCCTGTGAAGCCAAATTTCTCCAGCACTTTAAAAGCGTACGACCAGTTGATACGGTCAAAGGTTTTTTCTGCGTCGATGGTCAAGAAAACTGAAGGAATATTACGTTTTTCGCAATATTGAACCAGTGAGATGATGCGTCTTGTGTTGTCAGGCCCTTGCCTGGATTTGAGAAACCCTACTTGATCTTTGTGTATTAACTGTGGTAGGACATCTTGAAAGCGGTTGGCTATGATTTTGGCATAGAATTTTATATCAGTATTCAATAGTGATATTGGCCTATAATTCTTTACATTCGATGGGTCTTTGCCTGGCTTTGGTATAGTGACTATTGTAGCCCTCAGCATGTCTTTGGGGAAGGAGCCTGAGGAGAAGGCCAGGTTAAAGGTTTTGTGTAGATATGGAAGAAGTATATCCAGGAATGTCTTATAGTATTCTGTTGAGAATCCATCTGGGCCTGGGGATTTATGGCTGGGGGAGGTCTTAATTGCGTTTGATATCTCAAGCAATGAAATTGGGTGGTTTAAGCGCTTCAGCTGTTCTGGGTCAATTTTAGGTATGTCTAGTTTATCTAGGAAATCAACAATATCTCTTTCCGACACTGAGTTCTGTGGATCTGAGGCCAAATTATACAATTCTTCATAATATTTTTTAAAAGCATTTGCTATGTCTCTAGGGGCTATTTTGGGTTGATTGGTAGTAGGGTGAATGATCTGACGAATTTTAGTCCTCTGAAACCTAGCTTTCAATCGCTTAGCTAAAAGAGCGCCCGCCTTGTTGTCATGGGAGTAGAAGTTCAGCTTAGTTTGTCTGATGGACTTTTCGTATTTATATAGCAATAGATTGTATAGTTTGAAACGCAATTTTTGCAGTTCTTCTGTGACACTATAGGTTGGGTTAGTCTTATTTTTAGACTCAAGGCTTTGGATAAGCTCCAGAGCTGTTTTAATTTCCTTATTACTGTTGCTTTTTTACGTATGAGCCTATGGACATAAAGGTGCCTCTAATTTTCGCCTTGTGTGCAGCCCAGACCGTAAAGGGGTCTACATCAGGGGTGTCATTGAGTTCAAAGTATTCCCGTAGTTCAGAACTGATTTTTTCTGCCGAATTTACGTTTTTTAGAATGGATTGATTCACTCTCCAGATATAATCATTAGTCTGGCGCATGTTACTAGCAATGGTTAGGGTGACCGGGGCATGATCAGACCATACAATGGTACCGATCTCAGTGCTAGATATCAAGTCTATCAGCGGTTGCTCAATTAAAAAATAATCAATTCTCGAGTACGAGCTGCATTTATTAGAAAAGTAGGTGTAGTCCCGCTCTGAAGCATGTTGCAGCCTCCATATATCAAAAAGACCATTACTGTGTATTAGCTTCTGGAAGGCCGAATCTCGGTATCTACTACCATGTGTAGAATCTAGTGTGGGTCTGGGGACAGCATTAAAATCTCCCCCTATTATTAACATGCCTTTCTTCATTGAGTTGATTTTTTTCAGTAATTTCCCCAAAAATTTTGTTTGTCCAATATTTGGGGCGTATAGGTTCACTAAAGTATATAGTTTACCATCTATCTGGGCAATCAATATTAAAAATCTACTTGCTGGGTCTGAATATTGTTCTTGAATGTCAACTGATAAGGTGTCCTTAAAGGCAATTAAAACTCCCCTTTTCTTCTTATTATAACTGGTGTAAATTATTTTAGGGAACCTTTTATGTCGTAGTTGCGGCGTGCTTTTCACTGCTATATGAGTTTCCTGGGCATACAGTATGTCACATCTTTTATCAATTGCCTCGTTCCAAAGTTGGCGTCGCTTAAAGGGGGAGTTTAGTCCCCTTGCATTAATCGAGGTCAATATTAGAGCCATGGATAAAAATTAGACATTGCTGAAATACACCATACCTTCAGATCACTGTACCACATCTGTAGAACCAGTAGTGGGTCCCTCTCTGCATGAATAGTTGAGGATCCAAGACAGACTAGGTAGACATCAAGTAAAAAGCAAACGCATCCCCCTGCACTGAAAACAAAACACAAACAAAACAATGTTAAAACTGAAGCGTATAAAAAACATGTCGCCTTTAGTGGCCCTTGGAACAGCAGGGCAAAGAAGAGTAGATGAACCGATGTCATCTACTACAATTACTGGGGCGGGTGAGTCCAGCAATCATGAGGAGAAGGCCTCCACAGTAAAAATGAAGCTCTCGGTAGGGGCCTCAGGCGTCCTTTCTTTGTCTCTGGTGGCCCATCCTTCTTTTATGGTCTTGTTGATCAGCAGGGTGTCGTCTCTCTTGAGGCCTTCTGGAATCGCCATCTTGAAAACGTGGTGGCTGTTCAATATGCAATTTCCAATCTTTCAGAGTGGCAAGGGCGGAATCTGGTGAATTCAAGACATGTAGTTCCCCATCCCTGAAGACTAAGATCTTTACTGGGAACCCCCATCTATAGTTGATGCCATTAGCAGCCAGGGTTCTGGTAATGGTGGCGAAGTTTCTCCTGGCCCCGATAGTGGACGCAGATAAATCCGTGAATAATTTCACCCCGGCAAATTGGTCCGGAGGTTCAGGGTTATTTCGCATTTCCCTCAGCATTTGCTCTTTTATGTGAAAGAAAGTTAGTCTGGCCAAAACATCTCTCGGTATGTCTTTGTGAAGATATGCAGGTTTGGGGAGCCTGTGGGCCCTATCAATGCTAAGCTCGTAGTCTTTGGCGTGTGGGACCAGAAACTTTATCATATCCGTGATGTACGGGACCAGATCCTTGTTTGAGATCGATTCAGGGACCCCTCTAAATTTAATATTGTTTCTCCTGCTGCGGTCTTCCAGGTCCGTGATTTTTGCTTGCAGAGATTCAATAGTGTCCTCAACTATATTGTGTCTATCAATCAATTCGTTTTGGGAGGCAGCAAATTCCCCCATCTTGTTTTCAACATGGGACACTCTCTCCCCTACTTCATCAATTGCTTGCTGAAGTGGCACAATGGAAGATTTAAAGTCATTATTTATGGAGCATTTGAGTGCCAGAAGCATGTCTTTAAGCAGTGATACTGACAGTTCTTTATCAGCTGCCTGAAAATTTTCGAATGCATCAGGGATTTGATCGGATGATCGATCATTACTCACTGCGTCCTTGGCTTGGTCTCGCTCCAGGGTGTCCCCGGCTTTCAGAGAAGAAATATTCGGTGGGATAGTAGATAAATCCTTAATAGAAAAATCGGGTTCTTCTTGTTCTCGGTCGCTTTGTTCGGCCGAGCCAGATGAATGGGGATCCTGTGACATGTAAGCCGTCGCGCCTTCTTTGCAATTTCCTTTGTCCCGCTTAGGTGCGGTCATAGCAGAGTCGCGGCGCTCCCTCGATGTATCTCTCGATTCCTTAACCGATTTTCCCCTTTTAAGCGGGGTGCAGGGAGGTAGTTGTTCGATCCTTCGATTAGAACTAATCGGAGTGGTGTAGACCGGTGTTTTTTCAGTCGCTGGGGCTCTCCTGCAGCTGGAGCCCGACGAGGCATCGGACGCTGTATCAGCGCCGTCCCGGTCATCCTGCTCGTGACTCGAAAAAGATCTGCTTCTTCTAATCGATCGATCCGATTTTTTCGATGCCTTTACTCTTGAGTGTCTGGACCTCTTTATGTTGAAAAAATGATCCATTTTGAGGCAATAATGGCTTTGAAATGTCGCTTTTAGAGCTTAGCTGTGGAGGAGCTCCTTCCTCATGCGACCATCTCCTTTAGCAGTCAAGCCACGCCCCACCCCACTTTAATTCTGTTGATTTTCTTTGTCTTCAATTTACCATCTTAACCAAGCATTTTTGCACTTTGCAACATGAAATACATTTTGGGGAAATCAATTATTACAGGCATTGAACTACAATACAGAGTTATAACTCTATAGTGTACCGGTCTTTTATTATTCCTGCTGAATGAATTACCAGCAGTTTGTGATGAAGGTTCCGATGGGTTTTACCAGTTTGGAATGTGTCCCTGCACAGGCTGATACTATCCAATTAGTTCTGCCAGTGTCAGACTGAGCAGGGGCACACCTCCAACTGGTAATACCCATCAGGAGCTTCATTGCAATCAGCTAGCAATCTATTCAGAACTTCTAACAGGAATAATAAAGGAATGGCACATCATAGAGTCATAAAAATAGATGCTCCCGAATTATTATTACACGAGGAATGCGAATAGTTATTAAAACAGATAGGATAGGTTACAGGGCTTCCCTAAGGATGCTTTCTAGTCATCTATTTTTTATCCACTGCTGGTTTTGACTTTAAAAACTAAAAAAAAAACTTCAAAAACACCTGAAGGCTAGGGGTGTTTACTAAACCTAACTTCTCATATCTAAGCTTATGACTCTTTTTATTCCATAGCCTTTATAGTGCCAACATAGTCTTCAGCACTGTACAGAGATTGTTAAGAATCATAATAGCCCCTATTTCAAATGAGGTTTATAATCTACCTCCCATATATCAGACTAGAGTTAGTTTAATTGCAAGATAAGAGCTTTGATCCAAATTTATTAATTATATCGCTTAAAAAAAATGCTATTTCCTGGCTGTACAGAGCCTTTATAGTGGTGTAGAACGCTGTGCCTTGCAGTAACACGCATAGGGAGTCTGCTGTCATAGTGAAATGATACTGTGAGTCCATATGACGTGCAGATGACAGGAATTGTTCTTAGAATCACTGCACACTTTTCTTATTTGGGCAGTCATGGGACCAAAACTGACCAAATAACTCAAGTATGAACTCAGCCTTACAGGTCGATGTTAGTGTAAAGAAGAAGAGCACTCTTTTTACACCGTCGTCAGCTGATTCCACATAGATGTCTCAAGAACATGTTCTATTAAACACTTGTACAAGTAGAGCCCCCCGACAGAGTGTCAGCAGTAAGTTTGTGTTGACGTCACTGATTATTTTGCCCTTCCTCTGATCCGTCAGAACAATAACCCACAAAAAAACGGGGAAAAAAACTTAAAGGGCATCTGTCAGCATGTTTGTACCTATGAAGCTTATGAAGCTGTCTTATTGCATATTCTCTTGGCAGCTGAAGGCATCTGTGTTGGTCCCATGTTCATATGTGCCCACATTGCTAAGAAAAATTATGTTTTAATATATGTGGGTATTACACATAAAGGCTCTGCTCTCTCTGCAACTGCTGAGTTTATGGTTTTAACTCTACCTGTTTTTCTATTCTTGTTCTCTTTTATGCCTTCCTATGCTTGACCCTTGCTTGCCCCATGTTTCTTACCGAATTCTTCCACCCTCTAACCAGGATGTCTGCCTACCACCTCTGTAATGCGATTTGACAACTTCACTTTGTGTGTCAGCCATTGCTAACAAGAACTTCTCGAGGGGGACCAACCAGTGGACATATCTGTATCTCCTTTTTGGGGGGGTATTAAGGGTGAAGAATGCAAAACTGCTTAGACTCTGTTCCTTAGTTTAGCCCTAAGCCAAATCTGTTTAGTAATAGTAACCCAAAAAGACCACTTCTCTGAAAAACTTTTTTTTTACAATTTACTAATGAAATAGCACAGTATTTTTATACTGTTGTTTAAATTCCCTTTAAATACCTTTAGGAATATGATTTTAAGTAAGTGTCCTTTTATACAGATGGATATGTGTTTATTTATATTGTTCCCACTAGAGTAGAACTTACCACTGGAACATATTTGTATGGTCTTTGGAAATTATTTCCTATTTCCTTTGAAATAATTTAAACATTTCCGTAGGATGCAATGTGGTGTGTGAACATGTAGCACTGCTAGAAGCGTGAGAATGGAGCCAATCATGAAAAGTGTAAACTATTCTTTTACTTTGTTTGTTTTATCCCATCTGGCCATGTTTTTATCTGTAACCGAGCAACTCAGCTATATAAAGCTTGAAATGTTATTCAGTATATATAGAAATCAGCATTGTATCCACTTGCTTCATCATTTTGTTTTTCAGGATTTGCTTTTACAGAATGTTTTCTATTAATAATAATAATAATAATAATAATTAGAGATAAGCACTTTTTTTAAATTCAATTCAGCCGGTTCGCCGACTTTTTTGAAAACATTTTGCTTCGATCCTTTTTTATTCGCTGCAAATCACTTAAAAAAATGGCTATTTCCTGGCTGCAGAGTACCTTTATAGTGGTGTAGAACACTGTGCCTTGCAGTAACACAGCATAGGGAGTCTGCTTTGGTAGTGAAACAATACTGTGAGTCAGTATGACATGCAGATGACAGGCATCGCTCTTAGAAACTCAAGTATTAACTCAGCCTTACAGGTCGATGTTAGCGCCAAGAAGAAGTGCACTTCTTTTATAGAGATGGCCTTGCAGTTCGCCCCGCGGTCGTTTTTTGCAAACATATGGCGATGTCCACCGGCACCATATTCTTTTGCTTTGTGCCGAACTTTGACCCATGACTCATTCATCAGGTGGGACAGGACAGCCAAGTGAGATGTTTCAGCACATGAACACACCCCCTACCCTATGAATAAACCTGATTTTACATTCTGTTTTTTGCCAGTGTAGGGAGAGGTTCCTGTGTGGAGCAGGGACAGACTGTTAGGGACACAAAACACTAGCTAATAGGGCCACAAAAGTCCTTTTAAGGACTGGTATAGGTGTGCTATCAATAGGTGTGACATACTGAGGGGTGTAATATACTTATAATATACTTTCTAACATAGAAAGTATATTATAGTGCATTTGTATTGTGCAGCAGTTGTGTGCGGTTCTGCTGCGATACCGCAGGTATATAGAGAGACAAGCGTTATTGGAATAACTAATTGCAACTGGTATGATATACCTGTTGACCCCCCCCCCCCAAAAAAAAAAAAATGTTTAAGGGGTGTGATATACCTATAATGTACCTTCTAACATAGAAAGTATATTATATGTAATATTGTAAAATCTGGTGTCTCCATGATAAATCTGTCGCGTGAGGGCCCTTTTTGGCTTCTACACACTTTCAAAATAATCCTTCAATTGGGCAAATAGATGCCAGATGACCGGGACTCTCCATGACCTTCCAAGGAGCTGCTGTCGGGAGAAGCGGTTCATTATTGAGACGTCCGTATAGTGCAGGGGGATTCCGAAGACCCTCTCCATCTCGGTGAACCACAGAATGCCCTCGCTTTAATTTCCATGATAACTGGGAACCAATATGATGTTTTCACTGGATGAAGAGACCAGGGCCTGGGTGGCTGGTTTGAATCTTGACTAACTTTGCGACTCTTCCGGGCTCCAAGATATTTTTAAGCTTTGTCTTCTCATTGTCTGTAGTTACTGGAGACCTGTTCATGCCAGGCAGGTTTTCCCCAGAAGTATCTTGGTCGATGAGCAGCCAAAACCACAATTGCAGCAATCCTGACAGGATTTGTCTCCAGGTAGAGAGGAATTGTTTTTTTGACACCACATCATTAAATAAACAGAAGACTGGCCTATTCTCTCCTGTCTTAGGCAACATGTAATTTTTATTAGTAAATTCACTAAATATTTAATTATAAATTGAACCAAAACTTGATTCAAATTATAATAAAGTATACTTAAATTCGCCTAAACTGACCAAATAACTCAGGTATAAACTCAGCCTTACAGGTCCATGTTAGTGTCAAGAAGAAGCACACTCTTTTTACACCCTCATCAGCTGATTACACATAGATGTCTACAGAACCTGTTCTATTAAACACTTATACAAGTAGAGTCCCCTGACAGAGGGGAGAGGGTGTCAGCAGTAAGTTTGTGTTGACTGATTAATTTGCCCTTCCTCTTATCAGTCAGAACAATAGCCCACAAAAAACATACACATTCACTCGGTCAGCATTTGGTCAATAATCCATCAGCATTGCTAATGCAAAAAACAAACAAACAGGAGTGGAACTAAAACAGGGATGACATGAGAATGGAATATTTGTATGTCTTATGTGTTTTGTACCCACTCCTGCTTTTAGCTACCAAATCACAAGCCAATTCTGATGGGACCATACAGGCCTTACAGCTGACATATCAGAAGAAAGGTCAAATAAATGATGATGTCAGCTAGGCCGAAAGCCAATATAGTGGCCCAGTCATGAAGTGGGAAGGGTGGGAACAGCATGAGAAGTCCACAGACCTATGACATAGTGATGAGGTGTAAGCAGCATTAGGAGACCACAGAGTGGCCCAATGACAGGGTCTGGAGGTGGAAGCAGTTTGAGGAGGCCACTGAGGGGCACAATGACAGAGTCTGGAGGTAGCGGCATCAGGAGAAAGCCACCGAGTGGCACAATGACCGAGTCTGGGGGTGGCGGATGCAGCAGCATCTTGAGAAGGTTACCGAGTGGCACAATGACAGAGTGTGTATATTACAGCAGCATAAGGAGACCACAGAGTAGCAAGGTGACATAGTGTAGAGATGGCAGCAGCAGCAGGATAACACAGAGTGGCAAGATGATATAGTGTGGAGATGGCATCAGCAGGATCCCAGAGAGTGGCAAGGTGGCATAGTGTGGAGATGGCAGAAGCAGCAGCAGCATTTTGCGGAACAGAATTGCGAACCCATTCATTTTTATGGGGCTGCATGATGTGCGGTGGCTCCGGAAATGCGGACCCGCACTTCCGGGTCCGCATTTCCATTCCCGAAAAAAGATAGAACATGTCCTATTCTTGTCTGCAATTGCGGACAAGAATAGGCATATTCTATTAGTGCCGGCGATGTGCGGTCTGCAAAATGCGGAATGCACATTGCCGGTGTCCGTTTTTTGCGGATCCATGGATCCTGCAAAATTCGCTATGAACGTGTGAATGGACCCTTAACACAGAGTGGCAAGGTGACAGAGTGTGGAGATGGCAGCAGCAGGAGGAGACCACAGAGTGGCAAGGTGACATAGTGTGGAGATGGCAGCGGCAGAAGGAGGAGACCGCAGAGTGGCAAGGTGACAGAATATGGAGATGGCAGCAGCATCAGGAGGATACCATAGAGTGGCAAGGTGACATAGTGTGGGGATGGCGGCAGCAGCAGAAGGAGACCATAGAGTGGCAAGGTGACATAGTGTGGAGATGATGTCTATGTAGTAGTTTAGTTTGTCCTCCCTCTCGGTGGGTGTAAAAAAGGCTCCCATTCTGGACCGGTAGCAAGTGTCCAACAAGGCAGAGAGCCAGAAGTCATCCCTCTGCCGAATGGTGACAATTCGGCTGTCACAACGCAAGCAAGTGAGCATGCAGTGGGCCATTTGTTGTGCAAGTGACTCGGAGGGACTCCCTTTCTCCCTGCATACTGCCACGGTGTGTCCGGGTCCTCTGTCTCGTCTTCCTCATCGTCCTGTAGCTCTTCTGGCTGCTCCTGCTCCTCCTGTCCTGTCAGCTGAGTATAAAAACCACCCATTTGGCTACACATTGCCTGTGCTCCAATGCCCTCCTCCCCCTCCTCCAGTTCAGCCTCCACAGGGCTCATGCGGCTGTGAGATCCAGGCGCCAAGTCTCCTGTCCCCTGACCAGCCATTGTTACCACCATCTGTTCCAGGACATGAAGCAGTGGAATGACGACGTTTATCCCGTAGCCCTGGTGACTGACAAATAATGTGATGTCCTCAAAGGGCCTGAGCAAACGGCAGGTGTCACGCATGAGCTGCCAGTGGCTGACATCAAAGTTACACAGTGGAGTACTCTTATCCGCTTGCATCATCAAGAAATCATTGATGACCTTTCTCTGTTCGTAAAGTCGGTCCAACATATGGAGGGTGGAATTCCAACGGGTGAAAACGTTGCAGATCAGTCTATGTTGGGGGATGCCATTCTGCAGCTGCAACTTAAGGAGGGTGTGCTTTGTGGTATACAAGTGGCTGAAGTGCATGCAAAGTTTCCTGACCATTTTTAGGATGTCTTGAAGATGGGTGGAAGACTTCAGGAACCACTGGACAACCAGACACATGTACCATGCAGGCGCATGGCTCAGCCTTCCTTGACGCAGCGCCGATACAATGTTTTTCCCTTTGTCGGTCACCATAGTTACGACTTTGAGTTGTTGGGGAGAAAGCTAGGATTTGATTTATTGATGCATCACATGGAGCAGTTACTCCCCTGTGTGACTCCGTTCGCCAAGGCAAACCAGCTGCATAACAGCGTGACACTGCCGAACCCTGCACATGTGATATGCTGGAGAGGCACTGTGACTTGTCCCTGCAGTAGATGCTGAGGACATGGTGGAGGATAAGGAGGCAGAGGAGGACATTGTCGCAGGACCAACCGTGTGACAACGTGGAGGAGGAAGCGGCGTGACCTGTCCAAGTTGCTGGTGTGGCTGTACAGGAACCACATTCACCCAGTGGGCTGTAAAGGACATGTATTGTCCCTGACTGTAGTTACAGCTCCACACGTTGGCAGACACCAACAGGCTTAAGGACTGGCCCACCTTCTGTTCTACATGTGTGTGCAGGGCTGGTATTGCCTTTTTTGCAAAGAAATGATGTTTTGGGACTCTCCACCTTGGCTCGGCACAAGCAATCAGTTCTCTGAAAGGTGCAGAACCCACCACTTGGAAAGGGAGGGACTGAAGTACCAGTAACTTGGACAGGAGCACGTTCAGCTTCTGTGCCGTTGGATACGTGCACACATACTGTTGTCTCTTAGCAATCGCTTCATTGATCGATTGTTGACGGAACGACTGACGAGGAGAAGGAGCAGGAGCATCTGTACCAGAAGATGATGGGATTGACAGACAGCTCCCTTCGTCTGTGGTGGTGGAGCCTTGACTAGCTGAAACTGGGTGCGTGCCACTGGGTGATGTAGCGGTTGCTGTGGCAGGCTGGACCACCACATTGGAGCCACGTTTTTTCCAGGCCACTGCATGGCGACTGCATGGCGACGCTTCACCTTCTGCCAACAGATGCGACATATGGCCACGTTCACCTCCTCTGGCGGTTTGAAAACAAATTGCCACACCCCCAAGTAGGTGATTTTCCCCTAAACAGTCTGCACTGACTGATTGCTACCGCCGTTGCCTCCGTGAACCCCTGCACCACTACTTCCTGGGCAGGTTTGGCTCCCGACCTCCCATTTCTGCCACCTTGCTGACTTCCAGTTATGCTACCACCTTGCTGGCTCCACCGCTGCCTAACTGGCATGCTGTCACCCCCTTCTCCTGATTATGATGAAGCCCCTTCTGTACCTAGCTCCCAACTTATGTCCTGCTTAACGGCCTCTGGGTCAGGAGCCTGGCCACTTGCAGCACAAGCTCCCGTGCCACTCTCCTCATCACTACATGCCTGCCTAGCGGAGGAAGCAGCGGATGTCTCCTCCAGATCTTGGCTGGGCATTAGCTGTTGACTGTTCTCTAGTATATGTTCCTTGCTGAGAAGTGAATCTGAGCCTACAGCATATATTACTTCTTGCGGTGAAGGAACAGAAAAGGACAGAGGCTGGTTGAGGACAGGTGAGGGCTCAGGGCTTTCTCCCGGGCCATGCCAACTGTGTCTGACGACCCCACCGACTGTTGGCTGGGTGTGTCTGATATCACTTGGTATGACGTGGATGACCAAGGTAACCAATCAAGAACCGCTGGGTTGCTGGTCAAGGCACGACCGCTAGATGACACCAGGAACTCAGGCCTCTTGCTTCGACTACTGCTGCCACGACCCCTTACTCTGCTGTGACCTCTGATTGCGGCAGAAACATCCACTCCTCTATGTATGACCTGGCACTTCTCTGCCTAACATACTTGTAGCTGAACTAAACAAATGAAACGGAAATTAAAACACCCCTAAAAATGACAAATATATTGTTCTTTTTGTACTGAAATAGGCCACTAACTTATTTCTGCGCAAATAACAGCAAACGTGAACTGAGTATATATTTCTCATATTGTACTGAAATAGGCCACTAAATTATTTTTGCGTAAATAACACCAAATGTGAACGGTGTGTATTTTTCTCTTTTTCTCTAGAATTATGACAGTAAATGGTTTTAACACAAATAACACCAAATGTGAACGGCATGTATTTTTCAGTTTTTTAATGGGAATATTACAAGAAATATTGTAATAACAGCAAACGTGAACTGAGTATATATTTCTCATATTGTACTGAAATAGGCCACTAAATTATTTTTGCGTAAATAACACCAAATGTGAACGTTGTGTATTTTTCTCTTTTTCTCTAGAATTATGACAGTAAATGGTTTTAACACAAATAACACCAAATGTGAACGGCATGTATTTTTCAGTTTTTTAATGGGAATATTACAAGAAACGCTTTTAGCGCAAATAACACCAAATGTGAACAGCGTAAATTTTTCTCGTGTTGTATGGAATTGACAATAAATGTTTTTAGAGTAAATAACACCAAATGTGAACAGCGTCTATTTTTCTCATATTGTACTGAACTGACAATAAATGGTTTTACCGCAAATAACACCAAAGGTCAACAGCGTATATTTTTTTCTTTTTCTTTAGAAATATGACAAGAAACACTTATAGCGCAAATAACACCAAATGTGAACAGCGCCTATTTTTCTCGTATTGTACTGACAATAAATGGTTTTACAGCAAAAACACCAAATGTGAACGGCTTGTATTTTCTCTTTTTCTCTAGAAATATGACAATAAAGCGTTTTATTGCAAAAAACACCAAATGTGAACGGCGTGTAGTTTTCTGTTTTTCAATGGGAATATGACAAGAAACGCTTTTAGCGCACATAACTCCAAATGTGAACAGTGTCTATTTTTTCTCGTATTGTACTGAACTGACAATAAATGTTTTTAGAGCAAATAACACCAAATGTGAACAGCATCTATTTTTCTCGTATTGTACTGAACTGACAATAAATGATTTTATGTGAATGACACCAAATGTGAACAGTGTCTATTTTTCTCCTTTTCTCTAGAAATATGACAAGAAACACTTTTAGCTCAAATAACACCAAATGTGAACAGCGTCTATTTTTCTCGTATTGTACTGAACTGACAATAGATGTTTTTAGAGCAAATAACACCAAATGTGAACAGTGTCTATTTTTCTCGTACTGTACAATAATAGGGCACAAAACTATTTTGCCATATATCGCTGCAGAAGTGAACAGAGTATATATTTCTCTTTTTCCACAGATATAAGCCTGTTAAAGGCTTTTCAACATAACACTTGCACCCCTACAACAAATTGCTGGAATGACAAAGCTGTATAATGGCTAATTTGATCCCCAAATAATCCTTCCCTGCACTTGTAAATCATATTTTTTTCCCAATGATGTCTTCTTTATCACTCTCCCTAGCCCCTGCAACGTCTGTCCCTGCACTAACATGCTGTGAAATGATTCCTCCCTATCCTTATCGTGCACTTATAAAACACTTCTTTTTCACAATAAGGTTTTCTTTCACTCTCCCTAGCGCCTGCATAAACGTTTGTCCCTGAAAAAAGTACAATGGTGAATGGCAGAATCTAAGATGGCCGCCGTATTTGTAGGGCTGTGACATCAATGGGCTGGCTAGCTGCTGATTGGCTGCATGCATGGCATTATGGGTCATCCCGCCGTGCCAGTGTTCCTTGCTCCATGTCCTCACACATGTAGCCACCATTTTAGCCGCAATTGTAACCGCCATGTTAGTAAAAATTGTGATTCGTTACCACAAAGTGAGAGGAAATTTGCATTCGTTCAGAATCAAATTTTTCCTGAAATTCAGAACAAATTCTACTTTGTCAGCTTCAATTCACTCATCTCTAGCTTTAAGTGTATTACACACTGTGATACACTTACAGCCCTTACAGCCTTCTTCCTGTGAGATCCAGGGGGCTGAATCTCACAGGCTGTCACGGAAGGCAGCCACAATGCCTAAGGAAGGCATCGGGCTGCCTTCCCTGCCATTGGGTCTCTGTCACAGCAGTGCAGGGACCCGATGGCCACACCGCACACAGCATAATCCCGCACATGCCATGGTCAGTGTTGACCGTGTCTGTGCGAGGGTTAATGCGCCGGCATCTATGTTTTCACCGATCCCAGCGCATACAGCAGGAGTCCAGCTATCAGTGACTGCTGGATCCCTGCCGCTGATCGGGTGGGCGCAGCTCCTGCACCCACCCGATCAGCCCGCCGTACATGTATGGCGCTGGTCCTTAAGTCGCGTCCAACAGCACCATACATGTAAAGCACAGGTCCTTAAGAGGTTAGTGATCAATTATCCTGTGGATATATATTTGCACATGGCACCTTAGTTTATTGTCACTGATTGAGAAAAGTCCCAGTAAGAGGACTGAAAAGTCACTGTCTGGTGATTGAAGGACACTATTTTTATTCTTTTGGGAGTGCCGTGGAATTTTTTCATTGTTTATTAGTGTTGGGCGAGCAATGCTCAGCTGAACACTAATTTTACTCGAGCATTGCGATGCTCGGAACATCGAGGTGTTTGGCCGAATACTGCTTGTGCTCGAGCACGATGCTCGAGTCTCCTCCCCGCACTTTTGTTGGCTGCCAGCCAATAAACATGCAGGTAAATACTGCCATTCACTGTAATGCCGTAGCCATGTTGGCTACTGGCATTACAGTGATTGGCTGCCCGGAATGCGTCATCGGGTGCTATATAGCACACAATGACACTTGTTCGGCTAAGTTTTAGTCAGGGAGAGCTGGAAAGCAAAAGGGAGAGATAGTGTAGGGAGTGAAATAGGAATATTTTCGCCTTCATACTTGTTATAGACCCAAAAGTCCTTTTAAGGACTATTGTTGTGTGTGGCAGCAATATATATTTTTAGCGCAACCTGCGCTAAATTGCTAAAACTTGTTAGAGACCCAAAAGTCCTTTTAAGGACTATTGTGTGTGGCAGCAATATGTATTTTTAGTGCAACCTGCACTAAATAGCTAAAACTTGTTAGAAACCCAAAAGTCCTTTTAAAGACTATAGTTGTATCTGGCAGCAATATATATATATATTTTAGCGCAACCTGCACTCAATAACTTTCAATTGTTTGGCCGCAGCAGACAGCGACAATATCTGCGCTACATCTCCTGTCTAACGTGTGTGCAGCCTAAAAATATCTGTGACATCCAGTGTACTTTTTCCATAGATGGTGTCCGCTGCAGACAGTTACATTACCTGCGCTACATCACCTGTATAACGTTTGCGTATCCGAAATATTTGCGACATTCAGTCAAATTTTTTTTGCTGCTGGTGGCAGCAACATTACCTGCGCTATATCTCCAGTATAACATTAGCGCATCTGAAATATCAGTGACATTCAGTGTAATTTTTTCGCGCTGGTGACAGCGACAATATCTGCGCTACATCTCCTGTATAACGTTTGCCCATCCTAAATATCAGTGACAGTAATTCAGGGTAATTTTTCATTAGCCGCTGGTGACAGCGACATTACTTGCACTATACCTCCTGTATAATGTTTGTGCAACCTAAATATAAGCGACACTCATTCAGTGTAATTTGTTATTAGGCCATGGTGACAGTATCATTACTTGCGCTATACCTCCTGTATAACGTTTGTGCATCCTAAATATCAGTGACATTCATTCAGTGTGATTTTTTATTAGGGGGTGGTGACAGCAACATTACTTGCGCTATACCTACTGTTTAACGTGTGCGCATCCTAAATATCAGTGACATTCATTCAGTGTAATTTTTTATTAGGCGGTGGTGACAGCGACATTACTTGCACTATACCGCCTGTATAACATTTATGCAACCTAAATATCAGTGACATAAATTCAGTGTAAATTTTTATTAGGCGGTTGGATTGCAGAAGATAATGCTTCCAATTGGTTATGCACACACCTGTCTTCCACAAAGTCCAGTCTCAGTAGCCAAGAGTCTGGTCAGCAGAATCCTCACCCTGATACTCCTTCCACCCACAATGGAGAGTCTTTGCAAACAAGTGATCCCACACTCAGATATTCTGAGGAGTTGTCTTCATCACCATTCCTTAATTTGTGCCTCTCGCCAAGCCCGTTTGAAGAGGGACATGAGGAGATCTTGTGCCCTGATTCCCAAACTCTAGAGCATCCACAGTCAGAAGAAGATGACGGTGGGGCACGGCAATTAGTGTTTCACAAGGTGGATGATGATGATGAGACACGGTTGCCAATAAGTCAACCGCAATTAGTGTCTGAAGAGGTTCATGACGAGGATGAGACACAGTTGTCAATAACTGAGGTTGTTGTTAGGTCAACAAGTCGATGACCAGAGTAAGGAAGTGAAAGAGGACGTGCTAGACGATTAAATCAGTGATCCAACTTGGGAAGGTGGCAAGCCAAGCGAGGACAGCAGTACAGAGGGGGAGGGATCCGCAGCACCGCGACAGGCTGGAAGAGGCAGTAAGGTGGCAAAAGGGAGAAGGCTGGCCACATCAAACAGGCCCACAACTGTTCCCTGGAGCACCCCCTTGCGGCAATCTCCCTTGCCAAGGGATAGGTGTTCCGCAGTCTGGCGCTTTTTTGATGAATGTGTGGCCGATAAAAGAATTGTAATTTGTAACCTGTGCTGTACCAAAATGAGCAGCAACCTCACCACCACCAACATAATCCGCTACATGGCATCAAAGCACCCTAATAGGTCGGCCGAACGCCCAGGTCCACAACCAGTGTCTGCGGGTCACACCACTGCCTCCTTTTTCCCTGTGTTAAGTGCTCACCAATCCCCTGTATAAGAAGCAGGCCCGAATGCCTCCCCCGATAAACCTGGACCTTTGCAAGCACCATCAGCTAGCATATCCACTTCTGTGTCCCAGCGCAGCGTCTATACCCCAGGCCTTTGAACAAAAGCGCAAATACCCAGCCAGCCACCCACAGCCCATAGCACTAAATGCGCACATTTCCAAATGGTCATGGAAATGTTGCCATTTAGGCTTGTGGACACTGAAGCTGTCCCGCAGTATTCTGTTCCCCGCCAATATTTTTCAGGATGTGCAATTCCATCCTTACACCAGCATGTGTCCCGTAACATCACCCATGCCCTGACCAAAACAGTTATTGGGGAGGTCCACTTAACGGCCGAAACATTGGACAAGTGATTTTGGACAGGGACTCTACATTTCCCTGACAGCACACTGGGAACGAGTCGTACCCTGGGATAACACAGATGCTACCGACGCCAAGGATTGCGGGCCCTACTTCTATAAGGATTTCCGCCACCACCTATGTTAGTGGCTGAAACTCCCACTACTTCTTCTCCGCCTCCTCCTCTGAATTATCATCTTGTAGCACCAGTCAGACATCAGTCAGTAGCTGGAAGCAGTGTAGCACTGCAGTGGGGAAGCGGCAACAGACTGTGCTTAAACTGATCTGCTTAGGTGACAAGCAGCACACCACCGCAGAGCTGTGGCAGAGAATGAGGGACCAGACTGAGCTGTGGCTCCCGCCACACAACCTAGAACCAGTCATGGTTGTGTCTGATAATGGCCGTAACTTGGTGGCGGCTTTGGAGCTCGGCAAGCTCACACACATATCATGCCTAGCCCACATGTTCAACCTAGTGGTTCAGCGGTTTCTCAAAACCTACCCCAATTTTCCTGAGCTACTGGTGAAGGTGCGCACATGGTGTGTGCCCATTTCTGTAAGTCATCGACAGTTTCCGCCGGTCTGGCAATGCTGCAGCAGTGCTTGCAATTGCCAGCTCACCAACTGTTGTGCGATGTGAGCATGCGCTGGAACTCCACATTCCACATGTTGGCGAGGCTTTGTGAGCAGCAGATGGCAGTAGTGAAATACCAGCTTTGACATGGTCGTCGCCTTTCCAGTCAGCTTCCGCCCTTCACAAGCAATGAGTGGGCATTGATGCCTGACCGCTGTGAGGTTTTACGCAAGTATGAGGAATCAACACAGATGGTGAGTGGCGATAACGCTATTATCAGCGCAACCATCCCACTTCTGTGTCTACTCAAACACTCACTGCTCACAATTATGGCGGAAGTTTTGCATGTGGAAGATGTTGAAATGGGGGAAGACTGTGCACATGGTGATAGCCAGACCACTCTCAGTTCGTCTTCTCAGCGATGATGATGAGGAGGAAGAGCAGGAGACGGTTTCCTCCGCTACAGAGGTTATACCCATGGAAGTTTTATTCCATCTGTTCAGCGTGGGTGGGTAGAACAGGAGAAAGAGGATGAGGAGATTGAGAGTCATCCTCCTGATGAGGACAGCAAAGTCTTGTCTGTTAGGACATACATGGCTGACTTTATGTTAGGCTGCCTTTCCCGTGACCCTTGCGTTACATGCATTTTGGCCAACATCGTTTACTGGATGTTCACCCTTCTCGACCCCTGCTACAAAGAGAACTTCTCATCTCTCATTTCTGTGGTGGAGAGGATGAGCAAAATGGTGAGCAAAATGGTGAAATACCAGAAGATCCTTGTTGAAAATTTGTTCCAAAAATTTCCATCTGACAACGCTGGCTGCAGAGTATGTAGTTCCTTGGCCAACAAGGAGGGGAGACGAGAGGAGCACATAGCAGTTCCAACAGAGGCAGGGAAACACTCTACAAGGCCTGGGACAGTTTTATGACACCCCGCCAGCACCCTCAACCTGATGCGCGGCCTAGTGTCACAAGGAGGGAAAATTTTGGAAGATGGCGGAGGATGCCATCCTTGGGGGCATAATAACTGCTGGGGGCATAATAACTGATAAGCCCATCTGCCTGTCAACTGAAAATGCTGACTGATTGACTCTTATAAAAATGAACAAGCCCTGGATTGCCTCTGACTTCTCTACTCCGCCAGAGGAAAGCGGCTGAACATAAGGGCCCTCTAAATGTAGCTTTTATGGTGTATTGAATACACTGTATTCCCATGCACAGGGCATATGGTTCAATCTCCATTTTCTAGTTCTCCATCTCCTCCTCTTCCATCATATCAACATGCTTATTAGGCTGCCCTTGCTCCTAATGTTTTACAGGGTCACCAGCAGGTCCTCGCCCATAATGTTTTTAAGGGTCACCAGCAGGCCCTCAACCATAATTTAGAGGGTCACCACCAGGCCCTCGCCCTTAAATTTTTTGAGGGTCACCAGCAGGCCCTCGTCTATAATGTTTCAGAGGGTCACCAGCAGGCCCTTGTTCTTAATGTTTTAGAAGGTCACCAGCAGGCCCTCGCCCCTAATATTTTAAATGGTCAGATAAGCAGCAGGCCCTTGCCCCTAATGTTTTAGATGGTCATCTCACCAGCAGACCCTCACCCCTAATATTTTAGATAGTCAGCTCAGCAGCAGACCCTCACCCCTAATGTTTTAGATGGTCAGATCAGCAGCAGGCCCTTGTCCCTGTTTTAGATGGTCACATCAACAGCAGGCCCTCGCCCCTAATGTTTTAGATGGTCAGATCATAAGCAGGCACTAGCCAATAATGTTTTAGAGGATCAGCTCACAAGCAGGACCCCGCCCCTGTTTTAGATGGTCACATCAGCAGGACCTTGCTTCAATAGTTTTTGAGGGTCACCAGTAGGCCATCAATCATAATTTTTCAAGTGTGTGTAGTATGCCCTCCTTTATGTGTAATACAGGGTGTATTTTAGTGCTGGTTCCTTTTAATTTTTGGCAGCCCTTTCACTTAATGCTTATGAGTGTAGGAGTCCCACTACATGAACAATTGTACCACAATGTGAATGAGGCCCTACTTTATGTGATATACAGGTTGTATCGTAGTGCCTCTTCCTTGTAATTTTTGGCAGCACTTGCACTTTATATACAAGTAAATATACAGGAAAGAAAGTTTCCTAACAATTTTTTCTCTATACTAGTTTTTATCTTCGGTTTTGTGCGTATTATTGTGAGTCTGTAAAACTGGCGTTCTACTCGGACAACATCGTTCCCAGCAGCGACTTGGGAGTCCAAGATGCATCTAGACATCCTCCCCATGCTGTTCCTGAACCATTTTAGTGGTGTTTCCATCAATTTCTGACCTTTTCCTGTGAACCAGACACCCTCCCCTCTTCAGAGCAGGAGGTGCCTGGTTTAATGCTTGGGTTCTCCCATCGACTTCCATTGTGCTTGGGGGCTCGGTAGAGCACCCGAGCATCACGAGGTGTTCTACTCGAGCACCGGAGCACTTTGGTGCTCGACCAACACTATTGTTCATCTTTTTAGATGATGGATCGCTTTTACAGCTGCTGGCACACCGTAACTATTCGTACGCTGTGCTGCTTACAATTTTTTATCTATCTTTATCTATCTATCTATCCAGCTATCTATCTTAGCTCTGTCATTCTAAAACTACATATAGTCATATTTTCACTCTAAATTTTATTTTCATATATGTTGTTGCTGCTGCGGTGATAATCCATAATCACTGATTATTGTGTTCACATACCACTTGTTTACATCTATAGCAGCTGCTCCTCACAAAACTTTTTTCAGACTATCTTCTCAAGATGGCCGCCGATGCCCTTACCCTGAGGCTAAGACCTCCCTCCCTAAATACCCAGAATTCATTCAGCTCATCTGGGGAATGCGCAGCCTCACACCAACCAATCAGCTTTCTCCAGACTTAAACACGCCCTCTTCCTCCTGAGTAATTGCGAATTTTTATTGCAAATATTCTAATTGCTAATTTTTATCGCGAATATCTGCACTATCCCGGTCTGATAGGAGCGCGCACCCAGAGTTTGGGACTGCCCACTTACTACGTTCTCCGTCTTCTGTATATAGAAGATAGGAGACGTAGGACACCTAGCAACACTGTTTTAGCCACACCACTGAAATGCCTGGGGGAGGAAAGAACATGCTGCAATTACTAGGTAAATCAATACCTATACAAAAGTATTAACTAGGGAACTAAGGTAAACCTAGTCAGACCAATCCAATTACATAAAAAAATAATATGACAGTTACCCTTTAAAGCATCAGAAGGCAAACACCATTTTGTTAATGTGGAGGAATAATCTCCAAGCGAATATATCTGGGAAATATTGATCAATGATATTTTTACACAAACACATCTGTTTGCAATTTAATCATATCCCTAAACACACACAGATTTCTTTTTATGGGCACTGTCAAAACAATAGGCATGGCAGCAGCCTGCGTGAGCTCAACTAATGCAGACAAAATGTCTTTTTCCAGACAGGATTTGTGACAAGTATGAAATATGGGAACAAAACAAGTGAGGAGATGATATTTCAGACGTTATAGCTATTTATAGATATTACACAATGCAATGCCATCACCATCATAGGAAGAAGTAAAAAGACCTAAAAGGACTAGTAGAGGTTTAAAGTCTGAAGTCACTTTTCCAGAATCCAGTATACATAATGGTAGCATTAAGACATTTTAGGTGAGAACTTGTTTCTTCATCCTGATTTTTGATATTAATAGTATGTAAAATCATATATACAGTAGCACAGTACAGTACAACTTTGTAATACAAAGCATGCTGACAAGTACAGCAGCAATGTCTCATCTGCTCCTCATTTTTCAAGTTTAGAACATTTTGTTCCCCAGACTTCATATATCAGCCACATCACATCAACCACTTGGGTTTATACTCTACAGTATTTTCCTTCTCCCAAATATACACTTTTTAGCCAGTGAGTCTGAAGGTGGTCATACATATAAGGCTTAGTTCACACTTCACTTACGTGATCAGACATTTCTTTCAGTTATTGTGAGTCAAAACCAGGTGCGAGTCAAAAACACATAAGAGGTGCAAATCTTCCCATTATACCTTATCTCTGTGCAGGCTCTGATGTGTGAACTGGACCTTAGACAGAAGTAGGTTCAAGGTTAGGCAACAGTTGAACAAACGCTTGTCTAGTGAGCAATCTTTTCGCAGACACAGCTACAGTATACACATTTTAGTCCATACCGGCCGCTACTATTGTTTACATTAGAACACCAATATCGATTGGGCCTAATATAAAGTAGGGCCACTTTAAGTTTCCAGTCTGTCCTAAAGAGCAGGTCAATTCCTAAAAAGATAACTGTAATTACAAAAGGTATATTGGAGCACATTTATTAAGACAGGTGTCTTATATGACTGCAGCAGATCCACCGCCGCTTCTAAATGTAAGACAGCTTCCTTGCTGTTTAACTAATGACCCCCATTGTTTATGTGATTATAGTACGTAAGGGAAATGAAAGTCAATTAGATGATTTTGTCAAATATATGACACTAACCGCTAACTATCGTAACTTGCTTTTCACTTCAGAGTATAGTAGACAGTCAGTTCATTTTTTTCAGATTTGAAAATATTAAGAATAATGACTCTTTGCGCGCTAGGACTTTCTTCAATGCCAGAGAATATAATAGTTACATAGAATGGAACTGCTGCCATTTTGGGACCTGGTTAAGGAATATGCCAGATGGACAATTGAAATGAATACAAAGGAACTGTACTTTTGAGATGGATTTTGTCCATCAACTGAAATGATAAAAAAGAGGTTTCTAGAAAGAAACTATTGAGAACATACTGATAGATCAGATAAAAAGGTGAGGGAATATTATGATGCACAAGTGTCAGATAAAGAAGTTGGAGGTGATCGGTTGAAGTTAAAGGGAATCTGTCACCTCTGAAACATCCCCCATATTAGAGTAAGCAGTGTATAATGTATGTAGTGCGTAGTCTGGTTATGTAATGTTTAACTTCATAATCAATGGCATTCCAATGTTATGCTCTGACAAACCAGCAGTAAAATTCATTGTGAGGACTCCTGAGCTCACGGACTCAAAGAGGAGTCCTGTCAATGCATATTACTGCTGGTTTATGGGAGCACAGTGTTGGAATGGAAGTGAGTATGAAGATAAAACCTCCAATCTGATATTGATGATGTATCCTGAGAATAGGTTATCAATAGTAAAAAATCAGACAACCCCTTTAAGGGTATATTCATACGTCCTAGTTGTGTGGCATGGTATGCCATTGTTATCTCAATATGCTGGAACGGAAAAATAAATAAAGTGCCGAGGGCTACATAAGGTAGTAGAGTCTGACCCAAAGGTAAGTATAAAGATGTTAGATTATATTTAGAGCTGAAGGTATTGCTCACACCTTTTTTCATTGTGAACAGTCACAATCACTTTGATTTGAAAGGTACTTGGGCAGCTGCTGGTATGGATTACACATTGTGAGTATTTTCCAGATGTTAGACTTACATGCAGGAGAAATGGAGTATGACCCCCAAAAATTGAGTTCACAGGTGCAAAAAACAAAAAGGATCTTTATGGGTTTGCTTCTTTTGTTCCAATAACAGGTAGTAATTCGTTTAGTAGATTAATCCCTTCTTTGAATAAAAATGAACTACATGTTTTTGGAATACATGAACATTATTTCAATGTCATGTTATTATAGAAAACCAAGGCAAAACCTGATGTGACTTAAAAAATCATTTACTGTATTTACTGCTAAACTGCTATGATGCTGCCCCATGATTGCCCTTCAAAGATTGTCCAGTGGAGAACAATCTTCAATGAATGTTGCCAAACAAAAAATCATGTACATCCAAAATGTTAGTGGTGCAAGACAGAATTTCTAAGCATTGATCCATCATATATAAAGTATAACTAGAAGAAACATACTTTTATCTGTAGCCATAAGTGAAATTGCTAAAGTAGCAGTGGTCTTTAGAAACCTTTCTTAATGCTAGGCATCTATTGGCCTTTGTGCGTTTCTATAGGACCGTGCAAATTCCTAATGGTTAATGATGGTTAACTCTTTAAGTCGAACCATCCAACTTTATGTATACAGGCAAAACACCGGATTCACCAGATATTCTTCTCCCACAACAGCTTCTGTGAGACATCAAAACTGCACCAATAGTGAAGTACTGTACAAAACGCTCACACGCACTTTTTACTGATATACTCACAAGCGCAGGTGGAATGCAGGCACATCAAACCAATATAACCATCTTGTATTCCTCCTTCTCACGCAAATCCTATAGGATGTTAAAAGTTGCTAAATAGTAAAGAACCACCGTTCACTTTGACATAAAATGTTCTAATTATACTCACATGCGCAAGTAGAAATACATGCAAAATAAAACAAATCAACGCCCAGTGCTCCTGTGTGGGGAGATATATATATATATATATATATATATATAAAGAAAAAAAGTGGCAGAACCATCTCTGATGTAAACAGAAGGGTGCAACAAGCGCCCTTGGCTTGAGAGGGATCCCGAAAGTGGATTGAAACGTTGCCTATTTTTGTGTCACATGTGTGAATAAAGACACTGTGTTTTTTTTACAAGAAGAGTGCTGCGTTGATTTTTCCTTGAATATACAAGCCTATGGTCAAAGGCGAGACGCTTGCACCTGATAACCGCTAAAGTGAGTGCTGCCGGATTTCATATACCATATATATATATATATATACCATATATATATATATATATATATATATATATACAGGTCCTTCTCAAAAAATTAGCATATTGTGATAAAGTTCATTATTTTCTGTAATGTACTGATAAACATTAGACTTTCATATATTTTAGATTCATTACACACCAACTGAAGTAGTTCAAGCCTTTTATTGTTTTAATATTGATGATTTTGGCATACAGCTCATGAAAACCCAAATTTCCTATCTCAAAAAATTAGCATATCATGAAAAGGTTCTCTAAACGAGCTATTAAACAAATCATCTGAATCAACTAATTAACTCTAAACACCTGCAAAAGATTTCCTGCGGCTTTTAAAACTCCCAGACTGGTTCATTACTCAAAACCGCAATCATGGGTTAGTCTGCCGACCTGACTGCTGTCCAGAAGGCCATCATTGAACACCCTCAAGCAAGAGGGTAAGGACACAGAACGAAGATTTCTGAACGCATAGGCTGTTCCCAGAGTGGCATGTATCAAGGCACTTCAGTGGGAAGTCTGTGGGAAGTAAAAGTGTGGCAGAAAACGCTGCACAACGGAGAAGAGGTGACGGACCCTGAGGAAGCTTGTGGAGGGAAGGACCGATCCCGACCTTGGGGGACCTGCGGAACGCATGTGGACCATGAGTCTGGAGAGTAGAAACATCCAGTAGCCACCGTGTACAGTGTGTGTGCAGGAAATGGGCTACAAGGGCCGCATTCCCCAGGTCAAGCACTTTTGAACCAGAAACAGCGGCAGAATCCAGAAGCGCATGACCTGGGCTACAGAGAAGCAGCAACTGGACTGTTGCATGCCATTTGGAATCAAGGTGCCAGAGGTCTGGAGGAAGACTGGGGAGAGGGAAATGCCAAAATGCCTGAAGTCCAGTGTCAAGTACCCACAGTCAGTGATGGTCTGGGGTGCCATGTCAGCTGCTGGTGTTGGTCCACTGTGTTTTTATCAAGGGCAGGGTCAGTGCAGCTAGCTATCAGGATATTTTGGAGCACTTCATGCTTCCATCTGCTGAAAGGTTTATGGAAATGAAGATTTCATTTTTCAGCACGACCTGGCACCTGCTCACAGTGCCAAAACCACTGGAAAATGGTTTAATGACCATGGTATTACTGTGCTCAATTGGCCTGCCAACTCTCCTGACCTGAACCCCACAGAGAATCTGTGGGATATTGGGAAGAGAAAGTTGAGAGACGCAAGACCCAACACTCTGGATGAGCTTAAGGCCGCTATCGAAGCATCCTGGGCCTCCATAACACCTCAGCAGTGCCACAGGCTGATGGCCTCCATGCCACGCCGCATTGAAGCAGTCATTTCTGCAAAAGGATTCCCGACTAAGTATTGAGTGCATAACTGAACATAATTATTTGAAGGTTGACTTTTTTTGTATTAAAAACACTTTTCTTTTATTGGTTGGATGAAATATGCTAATTTTTTGAGATAGGAATTTTGGGTTTTCATGAGCTGTATGCCAAAATCATCAATATTAAAACAATAAAAGGCTTGAACTACTTCAGTTGATGTGTAATGAATCTAAAATATATGAAAGTCTAATGTTTATCAGTACATTGCAGAAAATAATGAACTTTATCACAATATGCTAATTTTTTTAAAAGGACCTGTATATATATACACACAGGTCCTTCTAAAAAAATTAGCATATTGTGATCAACTCTATCATTCTCACTGCCACCAATATACATTAACCCCTGCTATACACCTTGAACTGCATTACCCCTAACCAATAACCCCTATACCAATTAACAATAACCCCTGCTATACCTTGCCCTTTACCACATACATTAACCCCTGTTACCCCTGAATACCCTATATACACCTACATTCCCACTGCCACCAATATTCTCCTGCCATTAACCCTTGCAATTCCTGTGCATTAACCCCTGCAATCTACCCTGCCTATATTCCTGGCCTGCATATATTAACCCTTGCAGTGCCACCATAACCCCTTATTGCATTTAACCCTCTTGTTATCCCATAGGGACAGTGTGTAGCCAGGTGGGTGGGCCCTGCTAACTGTGTGTATGTAAGTATATGTGTAGATAAATTGGTGCTGGAATTGGGATTATATAGTACATTGTGTTGTGTTAGCATAGTCAGGTTTTGTAGTGTTGTTACTGTATTGCGGTGTATGTCTATATGTATATATATTTATAACCATTGATATAAATATATAGAGATATAGTAGAATTTATAGACTGTAGACTTGTATTTGATAAATAAATTACTTTATTTTTAAAATACACAGTTTATAGTCCTTTTGGTCGCTGCTGTAATAATCCATTGCACATAGTTCAGGAAAAGATAGAGCAACAAGGTAGTTTGTATTAATAGTATAAATAGGCGGAGTCAGCAATAGACGCCTATTTATGAATATTAATTATTGATATTAATCTAAAGTATCAATAATTAATATTTCCTTTTACACACAGACAAGACACACAGGCAAAACCAGGCAGAGGGCAGATCTCAGACACAGACAAAACCTAAACAATCCAAACACAATTTTGAGAGACCAGGCAGACAGATAAAGTCCTACACTGAACAAGCAGACAGAATCTGAACATATTCAAAAAGAACATGGAGAAACCAGGCAGACATAACTTGTATAACCAGGGCAAGGACACACAACTCTGAAAATATATAGCAAGGAAAATAAACTCAATAAACAAACAAGTGCACACAAAGAGTCATGGAAGGTTATCCCTAGCAGTTCTAAACTGAGGTGAAATAAAAAGCGGTCCAAATTCACACCCACAAGAAGCCAACGACAGGATGCACGGAACAGTGGCAACATGAACCACCATTGAGGACAATGACCCAAATTCAAACCCCCAAAAAAGCCGGCAACTGTGCACATGGAACAATGACAACAAGTTAACCGCCATTGTAACATCTTTATGCTGAAGATAGTTCTTAATGACATAAGCTGTATGTTTGGGGTTGTCTTGCTGCAAAATATATTTAGATTTAAACTATTAACATATCTATTTTTGAAAGCCTACTTACTTTGCAGCATTTTCCACACCTGTACTATAAACACATATTTTCCTCTATTCAAGCAGGCAGGATTTAATTACCTAGCGATCACCATAGAAGTAAGACATTAAGAACTCTCATTTTTAATGTAGGGTAAAAGATCATTGATATTTTTTTTCTAGTTTTGACTCCTATTTAATTCTATGTTCACACAAAGCAGATTGTTAGACTAGTTACATATTCTGAACTTTGATCTTTAAACTTTGTGTTGAGTATAAAACTATTGTAAGAATTCCTCCTGCTCAACAATAACATAGGTTTAGTGTCATTATGAATGTTAATTGATGCCAGTCATTACTAAATGTAAATGACTGCACTTACTCGCCCCATGGTCGCAAATGCAAATGACATTATACAAGTGGTTTTCGGTTAGTAAATGTCATTTGTCACGCTTTTTGATTACATCATTCATTATCTTTCTAATTTTCCTAGGCTCATTAACCAGCATCTCCTCAGTTTTTCTGATTGAAGATTTTGGAGTTACCAGCATACATAAGTGCATTCATTGTATGTGTACAATTACATTTTGTCTACCTCACATCCACTGCAATGACAACAAATAATGGAACTGTAAATGCACCACAACCATTATTTTATATTGCATCACTAGGACGACATATGTGCTGGTGAGCATAACCCATTCGGAGGGGCACCTGTGTGTATTATAGGCATAAAAGTTTTTTTTTCCAACATTAAGATGAGTATTTCTACTAGTTATTAATATAGTATATTTACCAACCATCTTTTCCTTTCATATATCAAACCCATAAATTAGAACAGCTCCAATAAATTATCAATACTCCAAATCAAGTCGAGCCTTTATTTTCCCCATAAAAACAAATCTTTATTTCATGATCATTAAACATAGAAACAATACGGATAGACATATGGTTAGTTGCTCAGTGGTCCAAAGTATAGATGAGCGAAATTATGAAAAATTTGATTCGGCTGCTTCGCCGGATTTCACAAAGAAATTCAATTTGTGATGTATTACTTTGTCACGAAGTTCATTCCATTGTATGTAGTGGGCGCATTCATCACTGATTGCTGCATCCAAGGCTACAATTTTAGGCCTTTCAGGAATTATTCAGGGTAAAAATAAATCAATAAATACCAACCTTATCCATTTTTATTACTTAGAGGCTGCCATTGTCATCTTCATTAAAGACACTATGCGAAATCACGCACTGTGATGTGATGAAGTCATCACGTTAGCCAAATATAGTGATGTCAACCTGCACACCATTTTGTGCGATATCTCTAATCAAGATGGCCGTGACAGCCTTGTCGCACGCAAATGTATCAGGTAAGTAGGTATTTTTTATTTTTACCGCCATTTCAGGAAAAATAGATTTGTTACCACGAAGTGTGAGGGAATTCAGATTTGCAGCTAATCAAATTTTTCCTGAGATTCTGATAAAAGTCAATTTACTTGGCTTTGATTCACTCAACACTAGTCCAAATTCCTGTTTTCAGGAACTTTTGTGGCACTATTAGCTAGCGTTTGGTGTCCCTAACAGCCTGTCCCTGCTCCACACAGCAACCTCTCTCTACACTGGCAAGACACTAAATGTAAAATGGATCAGGTTTATTTATAAGGTAGGGGGTATGTCCATGTGCTGAAACGTCTCAATTGGCTGTCCTGTACCACCTGATGAATCTGTCATGGGTCAAAGTTCTTCACAATGTAAAAGAATATGGCGGGTGCGAATATCTCTATATGTTCGCATGTTCGGTGAATCACGAACATGCAAAGTTTGCCGCAAAGCAACCGCCGGGCGAACCGCCGGGCGAACTCTAATAGCAGTTATGCCTCACATTATTCTATGAAGCATGCAAAACTGCTAAGTTCATTCAGTCACTTTGGTTTTTCCGTATTCAAATGGTAGATTCACTCTAGTTCTTTTCTGAGCAGTCTCTTATCCAAATCTCCTCCCCTTGGAGATTGGCGCACTTGTTCAATACCCTGAAAGTGTATCACCTTGGCATTGCCTTCATGTGCCTTATTGACGTGTCTTGCAATGGTGGTGTCTCTTTTATTAAAGACGTCATTTAGGTGTTCCCCAATTCTTCGTCTAAATTCACGTATCCTCTTACCGATGTATTGTAGGCCACAGTCACATGTTATTAGATAGATTATTGCTGTGGACTTGGATGTAATGAATGACCGAATGTTAAAGGTTTTCAGACTCACTGAACAAGTGAAGGTTCTGTCCATCATGATAGAATTGCAAGCAACGCATCAGCTGCATCTGTACGTGCCTTTAACGTTAGATGTTAACCATCTTCGTGTCTGGGTGGGAGTCAGAAAGCTATGGACTAGTCTGTCCCTGAGGTTTCTAAATCTGCGGTATGTGATTGATGGATAGCTTCCTATTATATCACCTACATCAGGATCCGTACGAAGGATACCCCAGTGGGGGGTAATGCTGTCCTTCACCATTTGATGTCCGGCATCAAACATCCCGATGATTCTCAACACATCATTCTCTGTTTTTGTCTCGTTTGGGGTCAAGAGAGTCGGAGCATTGAGCATGATGGTAGGCATTCCTGAGGGTGGTGTCAAGGTAGCCACGAGCCTTGGACCTATCTCTAAGGTCATCCGCAGTTTTCTTAAAATCAAGCGACCTTGAGCAATTCCTTCTTGTCCTTAGGTATTGTCCCTTTGGTATGCCTCTGCGTAAGGCCTGCGGATGCCAGTTATGCCATTGCAATAGGTTGTTTGTCGTAGTTGGTTTGTGAAACATTCTTGTCATGATGTGGCCGTTCCTGCCCTTGGTGATGTATAGGTCCAGGAAGGTGATCTCCAAATTTATTAATGGTTGAGGTAAAGAATAGTCCAAGATTATTCACATTTAGCTGTTTAACAAAGGCCTCAAACTCCTAACTTCCTTTCCACAGAATCAGTATGTCATCTATATAACGTGGCCACAATTGTATATATGATGACCATCCTTCACAAGGTTCGCTGAAAATGACCTCTTTCTCCTACCAGCCCAGCTATAGGTTTGCAAAGATAGGGGCACAGGGGCTGCCCATTTCAACACCCCTGAGCTGGCTGAAGTAAAAATTTTGCGGTCTAGAATAAATCTCAATAGAGACAGAATGAATTTGTTATGCTTCTCACAGTGAGTCCCCCTTTCTTTCAGAAAAAATATCTGGTGGTACAGATCCCCTCATCATGAGGAATGGATGTGTACAGAGATTATGATGGAAGAGACAGTACAAATGGACGTAGGATCATGTCTACGTATCTGCTTATGTTCTGCGTAAGGGTACTTTCACACTAGCGTCGCTGGATTCCGTCAGGCAGTCCCGTCACCGGAACTGCCTGCCGGATTTGTCAATCTGTATGCAAATGGATACCATTTGGATGCGGATCCGTCTTGCAAAAGTATTTCAATAACACATCCGTCTCATGCGCAGACCGCAAAACCGGATCCGTTTTTTTTGGAACTCTTAGGCCGGATCCAGCATTAATGCATTTCAATGTAAAATAATGCCGGATCCGGCATTCCGGCAAGTGTTCCGGAATTTTGGATGGAGAAAATACTGCAGGGTAGGAGGATGCTGTCGGAATATTTATGCTGTCTCCGATTGACAATCTATATTATTTATGTGAATAAATTAAAATCTGTAATAAAGGAGATTCTAATTTAGTATCATAAATATCAAGTTAAAACAAGCTCGTGATCTGCGTTGAATGGAAGACAAAACCCAGTTACAGACAAAATATATATGTAATTTATTAATACAATTTTTAGTGCAAAATAATATATATAAAAATTATATTTTAAATCAATTAAATACTTGATTTCTCTCAGCCGACAAATGTCCGATTAACCCAAATCTGGTTTATCTTTTATCTATACAAATATATATATATATATATATATATATATATATATATATATATATATCAACCATACTGGTCTAGAACTGAATTCAATTCCTTGGAGATAATACAGTATTTTCACCAGTATATTTTCAATCTCCCTGTATTGGATTAATTTTCAGGATGATGCTGCAGGTACACCCCAATCTTATTCCAAAACAGATACTATACACAAAGTATGGTTAATTGAATATATATAGATATGTATTATATTAATTAATTATCCTATAAAATATAGGTAAGGTTATACTATACCAAAATGTCAGCTAGCAGAAATCAGTTTCAATGGTTTTAAGATGGCTGCCTCCAATGACTGAAAAGGTGGTCAGGGCTGGATCTGGTCTTTTGTAGATGATCGTCCCTTCCGGATGGTCTTTTTGAAGATGGTCTTTTGAAGATGGTCAGAGAGAGAGCTAGAGAGCTTTAGAGATCGATCCCTTCTGTCAGCCCATACCATCTTTTTTATCCTATCTTAGAAAGGGCTTGGCCACGTTTTATCATTAACTAGTGACCTCACTTTATAATTGATAGAACCTCCCTAAATCTTTGTTACCCTAACACTAGATGGCACTAGTACTCCATACCAAAGTCGAAGCACTCACTTCATTCTCTTATTTATATAATAGCAATAAATTTTATCTAAGGTTTCAGACAAAACCTTGAGAAGATCTTGAATAGACAATGACTTTTATACTTAGTCAACTACCTTGTTTATCCTTAAATCTTTTGACCAGACCTAATTAAATCAAGATAAACATGACTTAATTCATTGTTCTTGGAAAAGACAGGATTTGTTCATGATCACCTGTGTCCACATTTCTCCATTCAAGAAAACCTCAAGGAGAGAAATAATTAACTTGTGTGTTACACTGAGAGAGATTCTAAAAATGACAGAGGAATTTGTACCTCGTTTCTAATCTTAAAACTGAATATAGCTATAAGGACCATACTTATATATATACTATATATTCAGCACACCTATTAAAATTGATAATATAAAATCAATCTACTCATACATTGATTCATATAAAACCACAAAGAAAGATTAGAGTCTTTCTATTCACTGAAAATCATCAGAACTCAGCACATTTCTAATACATTGTCTTATCTAGGCAATTACATTTCATTAGACCTTGGGACATCTCCTTCTCACAAAAACAGACTTAGGTAAACACTTTGGTACATATCGTAAACCTTAGGTTAGCAATTTCAGAGTAAAAAAAATCCTGAACTCACTCTGCCTTTTAAAATAAGACAAAATGGTTGTCCCTTAGGCTCATTTCCATACTCTTATATAGGCCTTATACTTATGGACTTTATTCATGCCCAATAGTTCTGACAAGGCTGCGAGCCTCACCTATAACAGGCCATGTGACACGGGCTGCCAGGTGCACAGAATGTTACCAATGATAAAATATGGCACGTTCTATATATATCAAGAAAAAAGTTACAGAATAAAGTGGCCTAAATGGGAGCAAGTGTTTAAAACCCCAAACACTGTAGCGCGTTTATACCCGGTTGGAGCAATCCCTCCGCATGTGATCCACTGCTAATGGCAATCCCCAGCAAAAATTGATACAATGGAGGATGTTGGTAGTGGACGACGTGCACCACAAAAAACATCCTACACGAGATGGAATAATGTGTGGATGAAAATATAAAAATCCATAAATCACTGCAAAAAGTGCACCACAATAATATGCTACTAACAATACTGGCCAAACCCTCACAATGATATTAAAAACTCAGACTTTGGCCAATTTATTCCAGTCAGGAACATATCGGAGCTCAATGAACCCTGTCAAGGTAATCAGTGTGGCATGGGACCTACTGCTAACCTACCTACAGTGTGTGAACACAGTCCAATTGGATGTGAGTTGGACCTCAGCACCTAACTCCCACATACCTACATAGTAAGATCACTAATACAATGGGAGGGAAGGAGGAGGCTGCGAGCCCCACCTATAACAGGCCATGTGACACAGGCTACCAGGTTCACAGAATGTTACCAATGATAAAATGTGGCACATTCTATGTATATATAAAAAAAAAGTTACAGAATGAAGTGGCCTAAATGGGAGGAAGCGCTCAAAATCAGAAACACTGTAGTGTGTTTAAACTCAGGGGAGCAATCCCTCCGTATGTGATCCGTTCCTAACGGCAATCCCCATTAAAAATGCATACAATGGAGGATGTCGGCAGCGGACCACATGCACCACAAAAACATCCTACACAAGATGGAATAATGTGTGGATGAAAATATAAAAATCAATAAATCACTGCAAAAAGTGCACAACAATAATATGCTACTGACAATACTGGCCAAAATCTCACGCTGATGTTAAAAACTGAGACTTTGGCCAATATATTCCAGTCAGGAACATATCGGAGCCCAAGGCACCCCATCAAGGTATCTCAGTGTGGCATGGGTCCTACCACTAACCTATCTACAGTGTGTGAACACAGTCCGATAGGTGCTGAGTAGTGTTGATCGAGCACTATAGTGCTCTAGCCGAACACATTGGGATGCTCAGGTAATCTACTGAGTATAATGGAAGTCAATGGGAGAACCCGAGCATTAAACCAGGCACCTCTTTATCTGAAGAGGGGAGAGTGCCTGGTTCATAGGAAAAGGTCAGAAATTTATGGAAACACCACCGAAATTGTTCGGGAACAGCGAGGGTAGGATGCCTGGATGCATCTTGGACTTCCAGGTCTCTGCTGGGAGCGATGTTGTCCGAGTAGTACACCACTTTTACAGGCTGACAATAATATGCACAAAATTAAAATAAAATCGATTTTAGATGAAAAATTGTTAGGAAACATTCTTTGTTGTATATTTACTTGTATATAAAGTGCAAGTGCTGCCATAAATTAGAATGAAGAGGCAACCTGTATATCACATAATGGAGGGCCTCATTCACATTGTGGTACAATTATTCACTCCTACACTCATAAAGCCTATGCACTAAATGAAAGGGCTGCCAAAAATTACAAGGAACCGGCACTACAACTTTCAATGTTATTGTCAGCGCAAACCATGGTGACTACGGGTAACGAGGAATCAGGGTTCGATTCCGGAGAGGGAGCCTAAAAAACAGCTAAGGCTACCACATCCAAGCAAGGCAGCATGCGCTGCAAATTACCTATTAGGTATAATTAGATGAGGGCCTGCAGGCGATCTGACCCTGTAAAAGATTTTAGGTGCGGGTCTGCAGGTGAGCTGACCCTGTAAAAGAATGTAGGTGAAGGCCTGCTGGTGAACTGACCCTGTAAAAAATTATTTGCAAGGGCCTGCTGGTGAGCTTACCCTGTAAAAGATTTTAGGTGAGGGCCTTCAGGGAAGTTGACCCTGTAAAAGATTGTAGGTGAAGGCCTGCTGGTGAGCTGACCCTGTAAAACATTATATACGAAGGCCTGCTAATGAGCTGACCTTGTAAAACATTATATGCGAGGGTCTGCTGTGAGCTGACCCTCCCAAAAATTATATGCGAGGGCCTGCTGGTGAGCTGACCCTGTAAAACATTATATGTGAGGGCCTGCTGGTGAGCTGACCCTCTAAAAAATTATATGTGAGGGCCTGCTGATGATCTGACCCTGTAAAACATTATATGCGAGGGCCTGCTGGTGAGCTGACCCTCTAAAAAATGATATGTGAGGGCCTGCTGGTGGGCTGACCGTGTAAAACATTAAATGCAAGGGCCTGCTGGTGAGCTGACCTTCTAAAAAATTATATGCATGGGCCTGCTGGGGAGCTGACCCTGTAAAACATTTTATGTGAGGGCCTGCTGGTGAGCTGACCCTCTAAAAAATTATATAGTTTAGGGAAAAAGATCAATGAACTTGGGTCTATAATGGCATCTGAGAATATAGATTTAGTTGCTGTTACTGAGACATGGTTCAATGTAGGGCTGCAACGATTAATCGATGTAATCGATTATATTCGATAACTGGATTCGTTGTCGACGAATCCAGTTATCGAATAATCGCCGATTCGTTGCTATTCGGGCAGCGGGCAGTCGCTGCATCTTTATTTTACCTTTTTACAATGACGCTCCCGCTCCTGTAACAGCCAGGCAGAGCGGACGGCGGCGTAACGTCACTCACTCACGTGACACGCCTGCTCCGCCTCCTTCATTCATGAAGTGGGCGGAGCAGGCGCGTCACGTGATTGAGTGACGTTACGCCGCCGTCCGCTCTGCCTGGCTGTTACAGGAGCTGGGAGCGTCATTGTAAAAAGGTAAAATAAAGATGCAAGCGCCGGGGCTGTTAGGGGGAAGGGGGGGTCTGTGTATAGCACTGCTATGGGGAGGGGGGAGGATCTGTCTATAGCACTGCTATGGGGAGGAGGGGGGGTCTGTGTATGGCACTGCTATGGGAGGGGGGGTCTGTGTATGGCACTGCTATGGGAAGGGGGGTCTGTGCACTGTTATGAGGAAAGGGATCTGTGCACTGTTATGCCCATAACAGTGCACATATCCCCTTCTCCATAACTACGCCGTCCACAGATTCCCCATAATAGTGTCGTCCACAGATCCCCCATAAGTGTCGTCCACAGATCCCCCATAAGTGTCGTCCACAGATCCCCCATAAGTGTCGTCCACAGATCCCCCATAAGTGTCGTCCACAGATCCCCCATAAGTGTCGTCCACAGATCCCCCATAAGTGTCGTCCACAGATCCCCCATAAGTGTCGTCCACAGATCCCCCATAAGTGTCGTCCACAGATTCCCCATAATAGTGTCGTCCACAGATCCCCCATAAGTGTCGTCCACAGATCCCCCATAAGTGTCGTCCACAGATCCCCCATAAGTGTCGTCCACAGATCCCCCATAAGTGTCGTCCACAATTTGTTTTAATATGGCCTTTGAACATAATTTTTCAAGTAAGATCATATAAACCTCTGTTTTGTAATTTTGTCGTTTTTCCCGATTAATCGATTAATCGTAGAAATTAATCGGCAACTAATCGATTATTCAAATAATCGTTAGCTGCAGCCCTAGTTCAATGGGAGTAATGACTGGGATATAACAATACCAGTGTTCTCTCTATATAGGAAAGAGGGAGAAGGCTAGAAAGGGGGGTGGCCTTGTATGTAAAAGATAGCATAAAATCAAATTTAATGCAAGTTAGTGAGACCAATTTAGAGTCAGTTTGGGTTATCTTGCAGCTTGATAATCATAAGGCAACTCATGTGGGTGTGATATATAGACCACCTAGCCAAGTCAAAGAACTAGATGATCTACTAGTTGAGGAAATAGTTAAAATGACATTAAGAGGGGAAGTTATCAATATGGGAGACTTTAATCTTCCTGATGCAAACTGGAAAGCCAAACTAGCTCGGTCTGCCTGGAGTACAGATATTCTAAATTCCCTACTGGGATTATCTCTACAGCAAGTAGTGGAGAAGCCAACCCGGAAGGAGGCCATTTTAGATTTAGTATTCACAAATGGGAATTTGGTATCTGATATTATTGTAGGGGAAAGCTTGGGATCTAGTGATCACCAAGTACAGTGACACACACGAAAACAGAAGTTTTAGAAAAACTGACTTTTCTAAAATTAGATTAGAGGTATATGAGTCCCTTTCAGATTGGAACAGTTTCAATGGAGTCCAGGAGAAATGGGACTACTTAAAATTGGCACTATTGAAGGCAACAGATAATGGCATTAGGCTTGTCAGTAAAAGCAAAAGAAGGAAGAGACCACTGTGGTACTCCGCAGAAGTGGCCAAAATCATTAAAAAAAGATAGCATTTAGTAATTATTTTAAAAAAATCGAGGATGACAGGCAAATTTATAAGATTAGGCAGAGTGAGGCCAAGCAAATTATAAGAGCTTCTAAAGCAAAAGCAGAAGAGAAATTAGCGCAGTCAGTGGAAAAAGGCAATAAGACATTCTTCAGATCCATAAATAAAAAAAAGAAAACTGAAACAAGGAATTACCAAATTAAAAACAAAAGAAGGAAGGTATATGGGAGATAAAGAACTAGCTGACTGCCTCAATGAATACTTCTGTTCAGTATTTACCAAGGAAAATGAAGGAAAATGACCTCAGTTAGGAAGGAAGACTAATGAATCTTTTGATGCATGTGTCTTTACAGAGGAGGAGGTTCTATGTTAGCTGTCTAAAATTAATACAAATAAGTCACAGGGGCCTGATGGGATACACCAAAAGCTATTAAAAGAGCTTAGCGGTGAACTAGCAAAACCATTAACAGATTTATTTAACCAATCACTGGTAACAGGAGTTGTTCCAAATGTTGTGCCTATTCGCAAGAAATGTAGTAGGGAGGAATCAGGCAACTATAGGCCAGTAAGCCTGACATAAATAGTCTGGAAATTAATGGAAACCATACTTAAGGAAAGGGTTGTGAAACATCTAAAATCCCATGGATTGAAAGATGAAAAACAGCATGGGTTTACTTCAGGGAGATCATGTCAAACTAATCTTATAGATTTTTTTGATTGGGTGACTAAAATAATAGATGGCGGAGGTGCAGTAGACATCGTTTATCTAGACTTTAATAAGGCTTTTGATACTGTCCCACATAGAAGGCTTATCAATAAATTACAGTCTTTGTGCTTGGACTCCCATATGGTTGAATGGATTAGGCAGTGGCTGAGGGACACACAACAGAGGGTTGTAGTCAATGGAGTATATTTAGACCATGGTCTTGTTACCAGTGGGGTACCTCAGGGATCTGTTCTGGGACCCATATTGTTTATTATCAGCAAAATTGCAGAAGGCCTCGATGATAAGGTGTGTCTTTTTGCTGATGACACAAAGATTTGTAACAGGGTTGATGTTCCTTGAGGGATACACCAAATGGAAAAGGATTTAGGAAAACTAGAGTAATGGTCAAAAGTCTGGAAACTAAAATTGAATGTCAAGTGCAAAATAATGCACCTGGGGCGTAAAAACCCAAGAGCAGAATATTAAATCAATGATACAGTCCTAACCTCAGTATCTGAGGAATGGGATTTAGGGGTCATTATTTCAGAAGACTTAAAGGTAGGCAGACAATGTCATAGAGCAGCAGGAAATGCTAGAAGAATGCTTAGTTGTATAGGGAGAGGCATTACCAATAGAAATAGGGAGGTGCTCATGCAGCTCTACAGAGCACTAGTGAGACCTCATTTGGAGTATTGTTGTCACCGCCAGCTCTGTGAGAAGATCTGTCAGACGTTCTTCTCTACGTGTTGTATGATGTTCTTTGTTTTGGTTTCACTTTCTATCTCCTTTCCTTATCACAGCGGTCACCTATTTTGCACTGATTGTCTCCCTTTATATTCCCTCCCATACTGCCGCACTTTGCAGTTTATACTTCTTCCTTGATTGTCTTTACTGCTGGAGGCTGCTTCTCCTGAATCCTCAGATAAGTCTGTTTCCTTTATTTGTGTTTTCTTGCTGGCTTGATTGTAGGTGACCCTGACTCCATCCGTATTAAGTGCAGGGAGCTGGTGGTCGTGTCCCCTCACTATTGTAGGGTTTTAGGTGTCACATAGTATAAGGTACGAGGGCATGCAATTGTCTACCATAAAGATCTTTGCATGGGCATAGCAATCAGGGAGAGCTCTAGGGGTTTTATAGGGCTCACCCATATGCTCCTTAGTTTGGGATCAAGCCAGTCGGATGTTTATTTATAAGTTCCAGCTTTCTGCAACACCATCCGTGACAATTGTGAGCAGTACTGGAGACCATATCGCCAGAAGGATATTGATACTTTGGAGAGAGTTCAGAGAAGGGCTACTAAACTAGTACATGGATTGCAGGATAAAACTTACCAGGAAAGATTAAAGGACCTTAACATGTATAGCTTGGAAGAAAGACGAGACAGAGGGGACATGATAGAAACTTTTAAATACATAAAGGGAATCAACAAGGTGAGGAGAGAATATTTAAAAGAAGAAAAACTGCTACAAGAGGACATAGTTTTAAATTAGAGGGGCAAAGGTTTAAAAGTAATATCAGGAAGTTTTACTTTACTGAACGAGTAGTGGATGCATGGAATAGCCTTCATGCAGAAGTGGTAGCTGCAAATACAGGGAAGGAGTTTAAGCTTGCATGGGATAGGCATAAGTGGAAGTAGCTGGTCAGCACTCGCTTGTTTGCACGCCGCGCGGGATCTGGATCAATCTCCACATGCGATAAGGTAAAGGATCCCAGCAGACGTGTCTTGAGCTTATGCAGGTTTATTTGTCAAAATAACATTTGTCAAAGGACGCGTTTCGGCTATATTGCAGCCTTTTTCCAACCTGGAAAAAGGCTGCAATATAGCCGAAACGCGTCCTTTGACAAATGTTATTTTGACAAATAAACCTGCATAAGCTCAAGACACGTCTGCTGGGATCCTTTACCTTATTGGGATAGGCATAAGGCCATCCTTCATATAAGATAGGGCCAGGGTCTCTTCATAGTATTTAGTAGACTAGGGCATACTAGATGGGCCAAATGGTTCTTAATGGTTCTTATCTGCCGACACATTCTATGTTTCTATGATGCGCTCCTTCACCCGCCACGAACCACTTCTATGTCACGGTCAGCGATGACCGCGGCATAGAAGGGGTTAATACGCCGGCATCGCTGTAAACAGCAATGTCAGCGGATACAGCAGGGGCCTGGCTAACAGGGACTGCCAGACCCCCGCAGTGATTGGGCGGGGGCAGCTCCTGCATCTGCCCAATCAGCTTGCGGTACATGTATGGCGCAATGCATTCTGGCACAGCATTTCCCACCATACATGTACGGCATTTTGTGTTAATGGATTAACCAGGCTGTCACCTCCCTGACTGAACCCTGTTCAACAGAAATGCAGTGAAATGATTCCTATCTATCCTTTCCCTACATAATCTTTCCCTACACTTGTAAATAATTTTTTTGAGCACAATGACAAATTTTTTTATCACTGTCCCTAGTGTTTGCAGACGACGTCTCTCCCTGCACTAAGTACGCTGGTGAATGGCAGAATCTAAGATAGCTGCCGTATTTATATGGCTGTGACATCACAGGGCTGGCTGCTGATTGACTGCATGCATGTCAATATGGGTGATTCTACCTTCGCAGACTTCCTTTCTCCATGTCCTCACACGTGCAGCCGCAAATTTTAGGAAAAATGCGATTCGTTACCACGAAGCATGAGGAAATTCGAATTCTGTGCAAATAAATTTTTCCTGAGATTCGTAACGAATTCCACTTTGTCACCTTCGATTCGATCATCTCTAATCAGCACATTAGAGTGGGGTTATGACATGTAACATGAAACAGTCCAGGAGCCCGGCTTTTCCAATCTCACACTCATATGTACTGCACTGGATACATGGTATTTTGTTCAGTGTCCTAGCTTGCTCAATATTTAAATGTTTTTCTATTTATAAGCATCATTATCCTTGTAAATTGTACTAGAGATGAGTAAATTTCCCAAAACTTGTTTGAGTCGAAACTGGCCAGCAGATGCGATTCGGTCCAAATAAAATTTGCACCCAAATCAGAAGTGCTCCAGGTGCCCTGAAAAGTCATGTATGACAGTCTGGAGTCATCTAGGACTGTATCCAACCCCTTTTAAGCTATTAAACACCATTTAACAACAAGACAGCATTAGTAATGTCAAAGCAAATGCAAAATAACTCAATAAAAATATAAAGCAAAAATATAAAGCAAAATATATTGGTTGGTGGTAACAAACAGCCTGAATAGTTTTTTTTTTGTTATTTAAAAAACAGTTCAAAAATACCTCTTTAGCAAATGTCTTCTTCTCTGTCTACTGGCTTAAAACTAATCTTGAGCTATTCATGTGGGACGAATCAAAAAAGTTTCCGATTCACCACTTATCTATACTTTCTGTTTTTTTAAAGTCTAGTCATGAGACACTATAACTAATCCTACTCAAAGGTAAGAGACCTAATGGTTATACATTGTTTTCCCTGAATTAGTCTAATTGAATGGTTGGAAACTGCTGTGGCTTTAGTGGTAATATGTTAGTCCCAACTGGCCACAGCGGTCATATGTCCATGTCGAGAGGAAGCAGAAGTAGAAACTGGGGGGGATACATTAGAATGAGAGTGAAGGTGAATAGTAAGGTATGGATTTTGTCTTTTATGACTTTAAAACATTTTCCGTGTTTTTTTTTACATTTTAGAAGGCCGGACAGTCCCTTACATACAGAAGAGTCTGTATATTTAAGTAATGGTTGTACTATAGTTTGAAATTTGGCACTTCCACAATCTTTTCTTTGATTATAGCTGTTTATAATGAAACGCCTGTTTTTGACTTCTCCTTGTCAATATATATTATACCTCTGTACAAAGTTTCATAGTTATGCACAAAATCATCCCTTTAGAATGTCTGCAGAACAGCAGCCTTAAGTGAAAATAACTGTCTCATTCCATGTTAATTACTTCTCCTAAGTTAAATTTATTTTGAGAGTATGTGTTCTTTGCAGGTATCACCCTGTGGTCTTATGTCTTAATGCGCCATCTGGATGAGTACCTTCCTATTAGTCAAAAGTAACTATGTGTTAGTATTTGCATTTATATTGCATTTTGGTGTATTGCATCTCACAGCACAGAAATAGCAGTCGATAATATGCTTGCTGCTGCCCCCATATATTACACTTTTGAATGAACTGCTTTATTCTTAATCAGAGAATTTGCCAGTAAAGCTGCCTCAGCAAGCAGAATTTCGGTGGAATAATGTAAAGTTGTATGAAGTATTATGTAATTACATGTTGAAAATTACATCTTCCAAACAAAGTGTATTATTAGCAATGGCTCATTGATCAGGGGTTTCATGTTCTCAGTGCTGTGATGATGCTAATCATTGAGTTCCCTCTATGTGTCCAAATCCTTTAAGATTCACATTTCTCAATTAATTTATTCCAAATGCTGAATTATTCTTTCCTAAAGAGGATCTGCATAATTGAAGTTCATTTTGTTCCTATTACCAGTTGCACACATAATAAAATACTAAAATAAAATATGACATGTAAAATAGCAAATTGACACAAGTTGACTGTCATTGGATAAATTGACACTTTTGTAAGAATTTCTTAATGATAAAGTACATTAATGAATAGTATCCTTAAAATACACTTAGTAATAAAAATAAATAAATACCTAAATAAATAAATACACCCATATATTAAAATAGTATTGCTGCATGCATTTATGTCTCAAACAAATATTTAAATGATTACAGCTGTGGTCTAATTAGAAACGGGGTTTTGCCACAGTGGGGTGTAAAAGTTCTTTCCTTGCTTCCCTATAAAAAGTCTCTCAGAGTCTACTTTTGGGCAGTGTACCTCTTGTTGAGAGATCCTAGAGTGCTAGACATGCCTCAACAATGCACTTGAAGACATTTTGCCTAGTTGACAGACTGTAAGAGGAGGCATATAATTATACTGAGAGAAGCAGGATGGTAATTTTGACTATTTTGCTCGAGTTTGCTCTGTTAAGCCAAGTATCCTAATCTATTTTTCAGGCTTTGTAATACTCCACTGTACTTTCTTTGAAGAGTGTGCATGTCCTTGGGTGGGTCTCTGTGGTGGTGCGTCTTAGTGAGGTTGCCCATGCAAGGGTAAGACCCTTTATAGTTGCTAATGCATCTTTTTGACTGATGATGTAGCTGTTGATTTTACATAATTAGCTTTTCTAATTTCTACCATTACTGCAGTACTTTAGGATGTTTTTGGCACATGCAGTTTTACTTGGAATAATGATTGTTGCAGCCCGCTATCTTTGTAAGGTAAATTTTTTTATGCTGATTATCTGATGTTTTTTCTTCATTGCATGCCATTTGTCTCTCCCTCTAGTGATGTCAACTCCACTCAAGCATACTCAGTTTTTAAGTGTGGATTTTTATGCATGAATTTTGCATTAATAAAGATTTGACTATTTTTATTTTTGTGTTTATGCAGTTTTACACTTCTCTGTAGGTTTACATAGAGCTAAAAAAAAAAGATGTTCAAATCCAATATTGCTATATATCCTGCACCAGATTTTGGAGTAATCAAACAGGCTTGTTCACATACTTATCAATAGGTCATTTAAAGATAGAAAAGGAATCCAGGTGTCTTAAATAAAAATAAATCCTATATTGTAATAAATCACATAAAAAACACACATCCCTAGTGTCATTTTATGTGTTTTGACTGACAATCTGTCTTAATCATAGACCAAATATATATATATATATATATATATATATATAAAATTCAAAATCTTAGAGAGGGCTCACCAGCTGCTCCAGAATGGTATGGGTGCACCTGCTAGAGGATTCACCCAATCCTCTGGAGTAATTAAAAAAGCAGGTAACAATAGTAGGGCACACCAGACACTTAATGCCACACGGAGGGTTAATTTGCACGTTATTTATTACAAGCAGTAACATATGATAATTAAAACATATTAAAATACTAAAGACCTAAAAAACTTAAAACATATAATGTCCTTAAATATATCCAATAGTGAATAAATGAAACGTTGTAACAGGAGATAGTCTTTCTTGAGAGTTTTGTAAACTCGCTCTTTGTAACCGGAATCAAGGGGTTAGTCAGATGGGGTCATTGAGAGGATAATTCCTCAAGTGGTGTAGCGGTACCGCTAGCTTTTTTACTGCCGGCTTACAAGATAGCCCAAAATGATGTACTCACTGTTTCAGTTGATATCAGGCCTCTTTACCTCACTCGTGGCGTCCCACGTGCGGTGAAGATGGTATTGGCAGTGATAGATGCGGTTTAGCTTGTTGCGGTAAATGTTGAAAAATCTTCGGGATCCTCGGTGGTCAGGTGTCAAATGCGGTGTTTTTGAGATGGTCTGGTCACTCTAATCTTCGGTGCAATGATAGTCCAGATTTGCAGAGTTACACCAGATTTGCCAATCTCAGCAGCAGGTATCCAGCTTTCCTGGGTGTCAGAATAAAGGAACAAAAGAACACCGATCCCTCTCTTCAAGCGCTTTTTATCCTCAAGTGCCGTATTTGTTTCTCATGGGATTATGTTACCATACGCGTTTCGGAGCTTATTCTAGCTCCTTCTTCAACCACTGAAGAAGGAGCTAGAATAAGCTCCGAAACGCGTATGGTAACATAATCCCATGAGAAACAAATACGGCACTTGAGGATAAAAAGCGCTTGAAGAGAGGGATCTGTGTTCTTTTGTTCCTTTATTCTGACACCCAGGAAAGCTGGATACCTGCTGCTGAGATTGGCAAATCTGGTGTAACTCTGCAAATCTGGACTATCATTGCACCGAAGATTAGAGTGACCAGACCATCTCAAAAACAGCGCATTTGACACCTGACCACCGAGGATCCCGAAGACTTTTCAACATTTACCGCAACAAGCTAAACCGCATCTATCACTGCCAATACCATCTTCACCGCACGTGGGACACCACGAGTGAGGTAAAGAGGCCTGATATCAACTGAAACAGTGAGTACATCATTTCGGGCTATCTTGTAAGCCGGCAGTAAAAAAGCTAGCGGTACCGCTACACCACTTGAGGAATTATCCTCTCAATGACCCCATCTGACTAACCCCTTGATTCCGGTTACAAAGAGCGAGTTTACAAAACTCTCATGAAAGACTATCTCCTGTTACAATGTTTCATTTATTCACTATTGGATATATTTAAGGACATTATATGTTTTAAGTTTTTTAGGTCTTTAGTATTTTAATATGTTTTAATTATCATATGTTACTGCTTGTAATAAATAACGTGCAAATTAACCCTCCGTGTGGCATTAAGTGTCTGGTGTGCCCTACTATTGTTACCTGCTTTTTATATATATATATATATATATATATATACACAGTACAGACCAAAAGTTTGGACACACCTTCTCATTCAAAGAGTTTTCTTTATTTTCATGACTATAAAAATTGTAGATTCACACTGAAGGCATCAAAACTATGAATTAACACATGTGGAATTATATCCATAACAAAAAGGTGTGAAACAACTGAAAATATGTCATATTCTAGGCTCTTCAAAGTAGCCACCTTTTGCTTTAATTACTGCTTTGCACACTCTTGGCATTCTCTTGATGAGCTTCAAGAGGTAGTCACCTGAAATGGTTTTCACTTCAAAGGTATGCCCTGTCAGGTTTAATAAGTGGGATTTCTTGCCTTATAAATGGGGTTGGGACCATCAGTTGCGTTGGGGAGAAGCCAGGTGGATACACAGCTGATAGTCCTACTGAATAGACTGTTAGAATTTGTATTATGGCAAGAAAAAAGCAGCTAAGTAAAGAAATACGAGTGGCCATCATTACTTTAAGAAATGAAGGTCAGTCAGTCCGGAAAATTGGGAAAACTTTGAAAGTTTCTCCAAGTGCAGTCACAAAAACCATCAAGCGCTACAAAGAAACTGGCTCACATGCGGACCGCCCCAAGAGTCACCTCTGCTGCGGAGGATAAGTTTATCCGAGTCACCAGCCTCAGAAATCGCAGGTTAACAGCAGCTCAGATTGGAGACCAGGTCAATGCCACACAGAGTTCTAACAGCAGACATATCTCTAGAACAACTGTTAAGAGGAGACTGTGTGAATCAGGCCTTCATGGTAGAATATCCGCTAGGAAACCACTGCTAAGGACTAGTGTTGAGCGCGAATATTCGAATATCGAATTTTTTTCGCGAATATCGGCACTTCGCTAATTCGCGAATATTTCGAATATAGTGATATAAATTCGATATTTCGAATATTCGTTTTTTTTTTTTTTTTTTTTATTGTTATATTTTTTTCTTTCCCACTTCCCTAAAGTTGTTCTTACCTGTCCTTTGGATTCCTGGCTTCCTGGCTGCTCCAGTCAGTGCCCGTTGCCGCTTCTGCCGACTTCCATGCTCATGGAGCGTCCCCATCACCATGGGAACATCTCCATATACTAGAATGTACTGTCGGATTTGAGAATTACGTTGAAATCGCAATTCGATTTTTTCAAGTTATAATAATCGAATTTCGATTTTAACTTAGCACTGCTATATGCCATATTAGGCTAACTAATATGGCATATAGCAGTGCTAAGTTAAAATCGAAATTCGATTATTATAACTTGAAAAAATCGAATTGCGATTTCAACGTAATTCTCAAATCCGACAGTACATTCTAGTATATGGAGATGTTCCCATGGTGATGGGGACGCTCCATGAGCATGGAAGTCGGCAGAAGCGGCAACGGGCACTGACTGGACAGCTAAGTTTAATTCGCTATGCGATTATATTACTGCTTTTTTTTAAAATAAATAGAATAATTATAATACCTGATAATTATTATAATTATACTATTTATAAAAAAAAGCAGTCATATAATCGCATAGCGAATTATACTTAGCTGTCTCTATAGTCAACTTTCCTATATCATTGCTAGAATTAGCGAAATTGATGAATATGTAGCTAAAATGAAGATGCAGAATACTTCGTTATCTTCGTTTTGTGATATATGACGAATACATTCGTTATATTCGTTTTGTGGAATATGACGAATACATTCGTTATATTAGTTTTGTGGAATATAACGAATATATTCGTCAATTCGCTAATTCTACCAAGCCATTGAAGCCATATTCCATGCTTATGGAGCGTCCCCATCACCATGGGAACGACTCCATATACTAGAATGTACTGTCGGATTTGAGAATTACGTTGAAATCGCAATTCGATTTTTTCAAGTTATAATAATCGAATTTCGATTTTAACTTAGCACTGCTATATGCCATATTAGTTAGCCTAATATGGCATATAGCAGTGCTAAGTTAAAATCGAAATTCGATTATTATAACTTGAAAAACTCAAATTGCGATTTCAATAGGAGAGTAGCCTTTAAGTTAAAATCGAAATTCGATTATTTAAATCGCATATTAATCGCGATAACAAGAATAATGACGAATATTCGATTTCGACGAATATAAAACGAATATTCTATCGAATATTCGCGAATTTCGTCGAAATCGAATATGGCACCTGCCGCTCATCACTACTAAGGACAGGCAACAAGCAGAAGAGACTTGTTTGGGCTAAAGAACAAAAGGAATGGACATTAGACCAGTGGAAATCTGTGCTTTGGTCTGATGAGTCCAAATTTGAGATCTTTGGTTCCAACCACCGTGTCTTTGTGAGACGCAGAAAAGGTGAACGGATGGACTCTACATGCCTGGTTCCCACCGTGAAGCATGGAGGAGGAGGTGTGATGGTGTGGGGGTGCTTTGCTGGTGGCACTGTTGTGGATTTATTCAAAATTGAAGGCATAATGAACAGCATGTCTACCACAGCATCTTGCAGCGGCATGCTATTCCATCTGGTTTGTGTTTAGTTGGACCATCATTTATTTTTCAACAGGACAATGACCCCAAACACACCTCCAGGCTGTGTAAGGGCTATTTGACCATGAAGGAGAGTGATGGGGTGCTGCGCCAGATAACCTGGCCTCCACAGTCACCAGACCTGAACCCAATCGAGATGGTTTGGGGTGAGCTGGACCGCAGAGTGAAAGCAAAAGGACCAACAAGTGCTAAGCATCTCTGGGAACTCCTTCAAGACTGTTGGAAGACCATTTCAGGTGACCATCTGTCATGGTCTTACCTTCTTGCTGTTCTCCTTCGTTTGACATGTGCTGGCGGCCATCTTGGTTTCTGGGTTTCTTGTAGCCTCCCACCCTGCGGCTTCTCCTTCCCACTGGGAGGAGCTGGATGCCTAGCTCATATATACAGGAGGTCTGTGGCTTCAGTTCCCTGCTTGGTCCTCCTGTGTTCACATGCTTCTAAGACTGCTGCTGCTTCTGGTTCCTGATCCTGGCTTCGTCTGACTACCCTTCTGGTTCCTGATCCTGGCTTCGTCTGACTACCCTGCTGGTTCCTGATCCAGGCTTCGTCTGACTACCCTGCCGGTTCCTGATCCAGGTTTCGTCTGACTACCCTTCTGGTTCCTGACTTCTGGCTTCGCAAGACCCTGCTTCGGTTTAGCCATCCGCTTGGACTTTTGCCTTACAGCTTTATTTTCAATAAAGCCTTCTTATTTCCACTTATCTCTTGTTGTACGTCTGGTTCATGGTTCCATGACATTAGGACCAAGCCATGAATTCTGACGGTACAGGGCCATCCTCGCTACCTACGCTGGTTGCCAGACTTGATCAGCAGGATCACCTGTTGGGTCGGTTCGCTGTGGCGTTGCAAGCCCTGCTTGAACGCACGGCTCATTTAGCTTCTGTTGCCGATGGGTCGGTTGTCGCTCCTGGGCCCGCTCCTACTGCCGCTCCGGTTGTTGCGCCAGAGTCTACCCCGACACCTGTTGCTGCGCCTGCGGTGTTTCGGGGTATGACCGGTTCTGCCCCCCTTCCACAGCGCTTTGGGGGAGAGCCAACTCAGTGCCGAGGTTTCCTTAACCAGGTGGGCATTTATTTCGAGTTGCTGCCACATGCCTTTCCTACTGAGAGATCAAAGGTGGGCTTCTTGATCTCGCTGCTCTCGGACAAGGCCTTGGCCTGGGCCAGTCCTTTATGGGAGAACAACAATCCGGTGGTTGCCGAGTTTTCCGGTTTTGTTGCTTCTCTTCGGAAGGTATTCGATGTGCCGGCTCGTGCTGCCTCTGCTGCGAAGCTCCTTATGTCCATCAGACAGGGTTCACGATCCGTAGCTGAATACGCCATTGAGTTTCGTACCCTGGCAGCAGAGGTGGGCTGGAATAATGAGGCTCTGGTCGCTGCTTTCTCTCATGGTCTCTCGGATGCCTTGAAGGATGAGGTTGCAGCTAAGGACCTACCAGTGGAGCTCGAGTCCCTTATTTCTTTCCTGATTTTGATTGACACCAGACTCAGGGAGAGACCTTCCTTTAAGGAGAGCCTGCGGAGGTCTTCTAACAGATTGGCGCCTACGTTTGCTGTCCCACCCGTGCCTCCCTCTCCTCCCACGCCTCCTGGGGATGACTTGTCTGGGGGTGAACCCATGCAGCTGGGGTTTGCTCGCCTGTCCGAGGGGGAGAGGGTACTCCGGAGACGCGAGGGCCGATGCATGTACTGTGGTCTCGGTGGGCATTTTCGGTTGGCATGCCCGAACCGTCCGGGAAACGCTCGCACCTGAGATCCTGTCGGGGGCAGATCTTGGGTGGAGTCTCCTCGTCCCCGGTTTCCCGTGTTGACAAACCACTGATTACTGTTGTCCTCTCCTGGGTCGGGGGCTCGGTGACGACCCAGGCGTTGGTGGACTCTGGTGCTGGTGGTTTGTTCATTGATAGTGTGTTCGCTGCCGCCAATTCCATTCCTCTGCAGCCTCGAGGTTCCCCACTGGCTCTTGAGGCGATAGACGGCAGACCCCTTCTGCCGCCACACGTGACTCATGAGACCCTTCCAGTGGGGATGGCCATTGGTGCCGTTCACAGAGAGTCGGTCTGTCTCCAGGTTATTTCGTCTCCACACTACTCGGTGGTCTTGGGGTACCCCTGGCTCCAGAAGCATAATCCGACTTTCGATTGGAGATCGGCCGAGATCCTCTCGTGGTCACCGCAGTGTGGGGCTAGTTGCATCCATGGGCCTGTCAAGTTGCTGTGTACTTCCTCGGACTCTCTGTTGCCTCCTGAATACGAGGAGTACCGGGATGTATTCGATAAGGTGCGTGCGGTTGCCCTACCTCCGCCCCGCCCATACGATTGTGCCATAGAGTTACAATCTGGTGCCGTTCCTCCTCGTGGCAAAGTCTATCCACTGTCGGTAGCGGAGAATGAGGCCATGGAGGAGTACGTGAGGGAGGCGCTTTCACGCGGACACATTCGCAAATCCTCGTCCCCGGCAGGGGCTGGATTTTTCTTTGTGAAAAAGAAGGGCGGTGAGTTGAGGCCTTGCATCGACTACAGGGGTCTCAATCGCATCACGATCAAGAACGCTTACCCGATACCCTTGATTTCCGAGTGTTTCGATCGCCTCAAAGGGGCCACGGTCTTTACCAAACTCGACCTGAGGGCGGCATATAACCTGGTAAGGATCAAGGCGGGCGATGAGTGGAAGACCGCGTTTAACACCAGGACCGGTCATTATGAATCCTTGGTTATGCCCTTTGGGTTGTGCAATGCGCCCGCAGTCTTCCAGGAATTCATCAACGATGTTTTCCGTGACCTGTTGCAGCAGTGTGTGGTGGTCTATTTGGATGACATCTTGGTATATTCTGAATCCATGGAGGCCCACATTCTGGATGTCAGACGAGTGTTGCAACGCTTACGAGAGAACAAGCTGTTCGGTAAGCTTGAGAAATGCGAATTTCACCGATCCCAGGTAACCTTCTTAGGTTACATCATTTCCGCTGAGGGGTTCTCCATGGATCCTGAGAAGGTTTCGGCTGTCTTACAGTGGCCCCAGCCCAGTGGTCTTCGTGCCCTGCAGCGCTTTTTGGGCTTCGCCAATTATTATCGGAAGTTCATCAGGGACTTTTCCATGCTAGCCAAGCCTCTCACGGATCTGACCAGGAAGGGCAGTAATCCCCAGGTCTGGCTGCTCGAGGCCATCCGAGCTTTTGAGGCTCTAAAGTCCGCCTTTGTGTCGGCTCCGATTCTGTCGCATCCCAACCCTGGGTTGCCTTTTGTCCTCGAGGTGGACGCGTCTGAGACGGGAGTAGGCGCCCTCCTGCCTCAGCGTAGAACACCAGAGGGTCCTCTGCTTCCTTGTGGGTTTTACTCCCGGAAACTGTCTTCCGCGGAGTGCAACTATCAGATTGGTGACAGGGAGTTATTGGCCATCGTGCAGGCCCTTAAAGAATGGAGGCACTTGCTCGAGGGCTCGGTGGTTCCGGTTCTCATCCTGACGGACCACAAGAATCTGACCTACCTCTCTGAGGCCAAGAGATTGACACCACGTCAGGCCAGATGGGCTCTGTTCTTGTCACGTTTTAATTACGTGGTCTCCTACCTACCCGGTTCCAAGAACATCAGAGCGGATGCCTTATCACGGCAGTACTCCGAGCTGTCCGGGGACGAGTCGATTCCGACTTCGGTCATACCTCCGAATCAGATCCTGGCCGCTATTCGCACCAGCCTGACCTCTCCCCTGGGTGAGCAGATTTTGGCGGCTCAATCTGGTGCTCCCTCTGGGAGACCCAACGGCAGATGTTTTGTGCCTGAGGAGTTGCGCACTCGGTTGTTGCGAACCTACCATAACTCCAAGGCCGCGGGGCATCCTGGAAAGAATCAGCTGTCCTGGGCTGTTTCACGTCTGTTCTGGTGGCCTTCTCTACGTTCCGACATCGCCGCATATGTAGCGGCATGCTCCGTTTGTGCCCAGAGTAAGTCCCCTCGGCACCTTCCGTTGGGCCTTTTGCAACCCATAGCCACCGGGGAGCGTCCATGGTCACACCTGGGGATGGATTTCATTGTGGACCTCCCTGCATCCCGAGGCCATACGGTCATTCTCATGATTGTGGATCGGTTTTCCAAAATGTGCCACTGTGTTCCTCTCAAGAAGTTACCCTCTGCACAAGAGTTGGCCTCGATTTTTGCCAGGGAGGTCTTCCGGTTGCACGGTTTGCCCAAGGAGATTGTGTCGGATCGGGGGAGTCAGTTTGTGTCCAGGTTCTGGCGCGCCTTTTGCTCCCAGTTGGGGATTCATCTCTCTTTCTCCTCGGCCTACCACCCTCAGTCCAATGGGGCCGCAGAACGATCCAATCAGGCCTTGGAGCAATTCCTTCGTTGCTATGTCTCCGATCACCAAGACAATTGGGTTGACCTCCTGCCTTGGGCTGAGTTTGCCAGGAACACGGCGGTGAACTCTTCCTCTGGGACGTCTCCCTTCATGGCCAATTATGGGTTCCAACCTGCCGTGTTATCGGAGGTATTCTCTCCCCAGGATATTCCGGCTGTGGAGGATCACCTTTCCGTCCTACGTGCTTCTTGGGTACAGATCCAGAGGTCCCTTGAGGTTTCTGCGCAGCGCCAGAGACTCCAGGCTGATCGCAGACGAGCGCCCGCTCCTTCCTACCAGGTCGGAGACCGCGTATGGTTGTCCACCCGCAACCTCAACCTTCGAGTGCCCACTCCCAAGCTGGCGCCTCGCTTTGTTGGTCCCTTCCGAGTGCTTCGCAGGGTAAACCCGGTAGCCTATGCCCTCGCGCTTCCTCCTGGCATGCGGATCTCCAACGTGTTTCATGTCTCCCTGTTGAAGCCACTGGTGTGTAATCGTTTCACTTCCTCGGTTCCTCGGCCTCGTCCGGTCCAAGTGGGCAATCGTGAGGAGTATGAGGTGAGCAATATCCTGGACTCACGCCTGGTCCGCGGTCGGGTGCAGTTTTTGGTCCATTGGCGTGGTTATGGTCCAGAGGAGCGTTCCTGGGTTCCCTCCGCAGATGTCCATGCTCCTGCCTTGCTCCGAGCCTTCCACGCACGCTTCCCTCAGAAACCGTTCTTTACTCCGCGGAGGAGGGGCCCTTGAGGGGGAGGTACTGTCATGGTCTTACCTTCTTGCTGTTCTCCTTCGTTTGACATGTGCTGGCGGCCATCTTGGTTTCTGGGTTTCTTGTAGCCTCCCACCCTGCGGCTTCTCCTTCCCACTGGGAGGAGCTGGATGCCTAGCTCATATATACAGGAGGTCTGTGGCTTCAGTTCCCTGCTTGGTCCTCCTGTGTTCACATGCTTCTAAGACTGCTGCTGCTTCTGGTTCCTGATCCTGGCTTCGTCTGACTACCCTTCTGGTTCCTGATCCTGGCTTCGTCTGACTACCCTGCTGGTTCCTGATCCAGGCTTCGTCTGACTACCCTGCCGGTTCCTGATCCAGGCTTCGTCTGACTACCCTTCTGGTTCCTGACTTCTGGCTTCGCAAGACCCTGCTTCGGTTTAGCCATCCGCTTGGACTTTTGCCTTACAGCTTTATTTTCAATAAAGCCTTCTTATTTCCACTTATCTCTTGTTGTACGTCTGGTTCATGGTTCCATGACACTATCTCTTGAAGCTCATCAAGAGAATGCCAAGAGTGTGCAAAGCAGTAATTAAAGCAAAAGGTGGCTACTTTGAAGAACCTAGAATATGACATATTTTCAGTTGTTTCACACTTTTTTGTTATGTATATAATTCCACATGTGTTAATTCATAGTTTTGATGCCTTCAGTGTGAATCTACAATTTTCATAGTCATGAAAATAAAGAAAAGAAAACTCTTTGAATGAGAAGGTGTGTCCAAACTTTTGGTCTGTACTGTATCTACATCCAGGTCCATAAATATTGGGACATCGACACAATTCTAAGATTGCTGGCGCTATACACACCACAATGGATTTGAAATGAAACACACTAGATGTGCTTCAACTGCAGACTGTCAGCTTTAATTTGAGGTTATTTACATTCAAATCAGGTGAACGGTGTGGGAATTACAACAGTTCGCATATGTGCCTCCCACTTGTTAAGGAACCAATAGTAATGGGACAGAATAATAATCATAAATCAAACTTTTACTTTCTAATACTTGGTTCCAAATCCTTTGCAGTCAATTACAGCCTGAAGTCTGGAACGCATAGACATCACCAGACGCTGGGTTTAAACCCTAGTGATGCTCTGCCAGGCCTCTACTGCAACTGTCTTCAGTTCCTGCTTGTTCTTGGGGCATTTTCCCTTCAGTTTTGTCTTCAGCAAGTGAAATGCATGCTCAATCGGATTCAGGTCAGGTGATTGACTTGGCCATTGCATAACATTCCACTTCTTTCCCTTAAAAAACTCTTTGGCTGCTTTTGCAGTATGCTTTGGGTCATTGTCCATCTGCACTGTAAAGCGCTGTCCAATGAGTTCTAAAGCATTTGGCTGAATATGAGCAGATAATATTGCCAGAAACACTTCAGAATTCATCCTGCTGCTTTTGTCAGCAGTCACATCATCAATAAATACAAGAGAACCAGTTCCATTAGCAGCCATACATACCCATGCCTTGACACTACCACCACCATGCTTCACTGTTGAAGTGGTATGCTTAGGATCATGAGCAGTTCCTTTCCTTCTCCATCACTCTTCTCTTCCATCACTCTGGTACAAGTTGATCTTGGTCTCATCTGTCCATAGGTTGTTGTTCCAGAACTGTGAAGGCTTTTTTAGATGTTGTTTGGCAAACTCTAATCTGGCCTTCCTGTTTTTGAGGCTCACCAATAGTTTACATCTTGTGGTGAACCCTCTGTATTCACTCTGGTGAAGTCTTCTCTTGATTGTTGACTTTGACACATATATACCTACCTCCTGGAGAGTGTTCTTGATCTGGCCAACTGTTGTGAAGGGTGTTTTCTTCACCAGGGGAAGAATTCTTCGGTCATCTACCACTGTTGTTTTCCGTGGTCTTCCGGGTCTTTTGGTGTTGCTGAGCTCACAGGTGCGTTCCTTCTTTTTAAGAATGTTCCAAACAGTTGTTTTGGCCATGCCTAATGTTTTTGCTTTTTCTCTGATGGGTTTATTGTGTTTTTTCAGCCTAATGATGGCTTGCTTCACTGATAGTGACAGCTCTTTGGATCTCATCTTGAGAGTTGACAGCAACAGATTCAAAATGCAAATAGCACACTTGAAATAAACTCTGGACCTTTTATCTGCTCATTGTTATTGGGATAATGAAGGAATAACACACACCTGGCCATGGAACAGCCGAGAAGCCAATGGTCTCATTACTTTTGGTCCCTTAACAAGTTGGAGGCACATATGCAAACTGTTGTAATTCCTACACCTTTAACCAGATTTGGATGTAAATACCCTCAACTTAAAGTTGACAGTCTGCAGTTAAAGCACATCTTCTTCGTTTCATTTCAAATCCAATGTGGTGATGTATAGAGCCAAAAATGTTACAATTGTGTTGATGTCCCAATATTTATGGACTTGACTGTATATATATATTAGCAGAATGACCCGACTTTGTGACTTCCCACAGGACCAAGCTATCCCTATCTGTCTTATAAGCAAAGAGATTCAAATTTCAAAAACTTAAAATTTTTTGGAAACATTTGGATTTTTTTTATAAATAAATGTAAAACATTGTGACCTAAGTTTATCATTAAGATGATGTACGATAGTGATAGACGAACATCGGCTAGGACACGATTAAAAGCGATTAAATGTTTGCGAACCGCAAGTTTGCGGCGGGCCCTATTCACTATTATGGCAGGTGAACCGGAAAAACCTTCAGGTCATATTTGCAGCCACCAAATACTTACTAACAGTGCACAAATTGTCCTACAACATGGACAGTGACATACCAGAGGGGGATCAATGGCAAAAATTCTGACAAAAAATATGTATTTTAATCAGGGGCCATTTTTATGCGTCTTAAAGGGAAACTCTCAAAAATGTGCCCTGCTGTAGCCTAATTTTTTTTATTTTAGGCCACGGGAGTACAGGCCCAAAACATTAGGCATTCACCGGACAGAAAACATCAAGTGATTATGTGGCTGGAGGTATATTAGACGGTCAGTGCATAACAAGTTTACTGCAGGCCAGTTGAGTACAGGCCCCAAACATTAGGCATTCATCGGACAGAAAACATCAAGTGATTATGAGGCTGGAGGTACATTAGGCAGTCACTGTATAACAATTTCACTGTTGGCCAGTTAGATTATAGGCCCAAAAAATTATTCATTCACCGTACAGAAAAGATCAAATGATTATGTGGCTGGAGGTACACTAGGCGGTCACCGTATAACAATTTTACTGTTGGCCAGTTACATTATGGGCCCCGAAAATTATGCATTCAACATACAGAAAAGATCAAGTCATTATGAGGCTGAAGGTACATTAGGCAGTCACCGTATAACAATTTTACTGTTGGCCAGTTAGATTACAGGCCCAAAAAATTATGCATTCACCGTACATAAAAGATCAAGTGATTATGTGGCTGTAGGTATATTACATGGTCATCGGATATCAATTTTACTGCAAGCCAATGCAAATACATGTCAAATACATGTTTAAAAGAACAAAAAATATATAAAATTGGATTGAAAACATGTCTAACGCAATCCCACCTCTTGAAAAAAAAAAAACAATGGTAATACGTGAAATTCAATTAAACGTGGTCGTCACAGGTGTTGAATTCCTCCGACATCCATGCCTCATTCATTTTTAAAAATGTGAGGTAGTCCACACTGTTAGGTGAGTGCGCTTATCGGTCACAATCCCCCTTGCTGCGCTGAACCTCCTTTCGGACAGGACACTGGACGAGCGCCAAGCCAAAAGTTCCATGGCAAATTGTGCCAGGTCTGGCTACAGGTCAAGCCTGCACACCTAGTTGTCCAAGGATTCCTTGCTTCTCAGAGCATCCACATCGGCCGTTAACCCGATGTAGTCGGACACCTGTCGGCCTAGGCGTTCCCTGGGTTGGCTGCAAGAATGATCTCATATCCGAAGTGATCAACACATATTCAAACCGCCCTCTTTTTGCATGTACTGTTGGTACCCGCAACTGTTTCTTTGTGGGTAGAAATTCCTCTGCCAGCGACCGCAACAGCAGAAAGCAGCATCTCTCGATGCAAGGCCTGGAAATGCTGCATTCTGACAGCCCACTGTGATGCTGGTAACATGTCCGCCATTTTGTGTTTGCATCTGAGGTCTAAGTACGTTGCCACCCGGTCCTTGCACTTTAAGCTTTTTATATGGGTGTACCTATTCAAACTCTGGAGCTTGAAGGCCCCCATTTGCACTAAATTGGCAGCGGTGGAGCGGCCTGGCTCCTGCTTTGGTCAGGAGAATGTCATCCTCGGTCTCCAGCCCCCATCCACGGATAACACCAGGGATCCCAGAAAAGTTAAAGCCTGCTCTTCTTGCTCCTCCTCCTCCTTCCCCAGGCACCATCCTCCTCTGACTCCTCTTCAGACTACTGCTGACTTGTCTCAGATGGAGTAGCCCCCCCTGGAAATTCATTCAGCATTGCAACTTCCTCATCTTCCTGCTCCTGCTCCTCGACGGCTTGATAGATGACACGACACAATGCATGCTCCAGAAAAAAGGCGTAAGGTACGATGTGACTGATGGCGCCCTGGCTGCGACTCACCAGTTTGGTGATCTCATTAATCGGCCACAGAAGTCTGCATGTTTCGCGCATGAGCAGCCACTGGTGCGGTGAAAAAAATAAACAAGCTCCACAGAACCTGTCCTGCCACAGAGTTCGTACAGGTAGTAGTTAATGGCGCGTTTATCAAGCATAGACAAGGTGGAGTTCCAGCCCGTCGGGCAGTCACAAATCAGACGTCTGACAGGAAAGTTGTGTCGCCACTTAACGTCAGCAAGGAGAGCCATGGCCATGTAAGATCTTCTAAAATGGCCAGAGATTTTCCTGGCCTGCCACAAGATGTCCTGGACCCCTGGGTATTTGGCAACGAATCGCTGCACGACTAAGTTTAGGACGTGTGCCATGCGCGGCACGTGTGTCATTTTGCCCTGTTTCAGCGAGCTCAGCAGATTGGCACTGTTGTTGCACACCACTTTACCAACTGTCAAACTAAGCGGGGTAAGCCACTGATCGGCCTGTGACTGCAGAGCTGAAAGCAGTGCAGAACTGGTGTGGCTCTTGGCTTCCAGGCACAACAGCTGCAGCACAGCATGGCAATGTCTCACCTGGCACATCAAATAGATTCTGGGGAGCTGGGGGGGTGCAGCGGAAGAGGCGGTAGCAGTGGTAAAGAGGAGGTAGCCAAGGAGGAGACGGAGGATGGAGTAGGAGGAGGAGAAGAAGAAGAAGAAGAGGCAGGCCTGCATGCAATCCGTGGCGGTAACACCAAATCCACACGGGTTGCATGCTTGACAGCCGTAAGAAGGTTCCCTCAGTGGGCAGTAAAAGTAATGTACCTTCCCTGCCCGTGTTTGCTAGACCACGTGTCTGTGGTCAGATGTATCTTGGCACAGACACTGTGTGACAGAGATACATTAACTTGCCACTGAACATGGCCATATAGCTCTGGGATGCCCTTCTGAGAGAAATATTTCCTTACGGGGACCTTTCATTGTAGTGTGCCAATGGCCACAAATTTTCTAAAGGCCTCCGAGTCCACCAGTTTAAATGGCAGCAGTTGGCAGGCTAGCAGTTCCGACAAGCCGGCGGTCAGCCATTAGGCAATAGGGTTATCCGGCTTCATCAACATTTTACATTCGAACATTTGGGCCACGGAAGTCTGCCTTGTGCCAGATAAACGCGACAACGGCACAGTGAAAGGTGGATTGGAGGACAAATGGGAGGAGAAGGACAAGGAGAAGAGAGAGGACGTGGAGCAACAGTAGTGTGGATTTGTGGACTCTGACGGGCTCAGTGATGGGAGGCCAGGTGCCTTCTTAAGGCGGTCATCCCTCCCTAGGTGAGTGTTGGGCTTACAGCGACTTATGCATTGACAGCACAGGCTGCAGATGGCAACACTATTGTTAGTAGCTGACACGTTAAAAAAAAAAGCCCACACTGGGGAGCCATGTGCCGGCATCCTGGGATCGCCAGATGTCACTGTGCATTGTGGATGGCTCGCTCCATGTACATTTGCAGTCTGCTTTTTGTCTCCTGTGCACTCATTCTCCTCCCTATCTGCCACTCTGTCTCTCTCCCTGAACTCCACTTCTCTTCCTCTCTTGTGGGTACCCACGTGATGTCCATCGACACGTCATCATCGTCACCTTCACCACCACTGACATTGGAGATCTGGGAGTAAGCAGCAACAGCGGGGACCACCCTCCTTGGGATGATTTGAGTACTGTCGTCAGACCGCTGGATGGCGGCCGTTGCTACCTCCTCTTTCTCATCCGATGACAAGAATGGCTGCTCATCGGTAAGGTCTGGGAATGGATGGGAAAAAAACTCCTCTGACTCGAGTGGAGGGGCTATGGTGGTGGTGGTGTCTTTGGTGGTGCACACGGTAGAGAGTGAGGAGGGTGCTGATACAGAGGATGAGGAGGGTGCAAAAGCAGAAGGCTGAGTGAGCCACTCAACCAACTCTGGTGCGTCCTTTGACGTAATTGCACGCACCTTCTCCAACTTCCCACTTAGGCTTCGGCCTGGTGCACCTGCCTCTTCCACTACCACCCTGCCTCTTCCTCTGCCTGTCATTTTCAAAATTACCCTAAGTCCCTATAGAGAAGCAGTATTTGTGGAAGAAGGTATATAGAATCCCTTAATGATTATTTGCTGGAAGCAGGAATATCAAACCCCTTAATCGTTTTTTGGGGGGGCATCTGGTATATCACACCAGTTGCAATTAGTTGTTCAAATAGCATTTGTCCCTCTGTATAGCTGCGGTATCGCAGTAGAACCGCACACAACTGCTACACAATACAAATGTACTATATAGAAATGAAATCATAGGTATATCACACCCCTGCCTCAATCATTTTTTGGGAGGGGCAACTGGTATCTCACACCAGTTACAATTAGTTGTTCCAATACCGTTTGTCCCCCTATATAGCTGCGGTACCCTAGCAGAACCGCACACAACTGCTGCACAATACAAATGCACTATATAGAAAGTATATTAGAAGTATATCAGACCCCTGCCTCAATCATTTTTTTGGGGAGGAAACTGGTATATCACACCAGTTGCAATTAGTTGTTCGAATAGCGCTTGTCCCTCTGTATAGCTGCGGTATCGCAGCAGAACCGCACACAACTGCTGCACAATACAAATGCACTATATAGAAAGTATATTATAGGTATATCACACCCCTGCCTCAATCCGTTTTTTGGGGGGCTACTGGTATATCACACCAGTTGCAATTGGTTATTCCATTAGCATGTGTCCCTCTGTATAGCTGTGGTATCTCAGCAGAACCGCACACAACTGCTGCACAATACAAATGCACTATATAGAAATTATATTATAGGTATATCACACCCCTGTCTCAATCAGTTTTTTTGGGGGGGCAACAAGTATATCACACCAGTTACAATTAATTATTCCAATATCATTTGTCCCTCTGTATAGCTGCAGTATTGCAGCAGAACCGCACACAACTGGTGCACAATGCAAATGCACTATAATATATTTTCTATGTTAGAAAGTATATTAAAAGTATATCACACGCCTCAGTATGTCACACTTATCGATAGCACACCTATACCAGTCCTTAAACTGACTTTTGTGGCCCTATTAGCTAGCGTTTGGTGTCCCTAACAGTCTGTCCCTGCTCCACACAGCAACCTCTTCCTACACTGGCAAAAGACTGAATGTAAAATCGCGGCCATATCGTTTTTTTTTATAGGGTAGGGGTGTGTCCATGTGCTGAAATGTCTCAATTGACTGTCCTGTCCCACCTGATGGATGTGTCATTAGTCAAAGTTCGGCGCAATGCAAAAGAATATGGCGTCACTATACGTTTGCATGTTCGGCGAATTGTGAATGAGCAAAGTTCACCGCAAAATGACCGCTGGGCGAACCGCAAGGCCATCTCTAATGTCAAAGTTATTACCACATAAAGTGAGATTTGCAAAATTAGGCCTGGTCAAGAAGGGGGCAAATGGCCTGGTCTGGAAGTGGTTAACTTTTACCTCCACAGAAGCATGCCCCCTTAAAGGGGTTGTCCGGGTTCAGAGCTGAACCCGGACATACCGTTATATTCACCCCGGCAGCCCTCCTGAGCCTAGCATCGGAGCATCTCATGCTCCGATGCGCTCCAGTGCCCTGCGCTAGATCGCGCAGGGCACAGGCTCTTTTGTTTTTAATAACACACTGCCGGGCGGTAACTTACGCCCAGCAGTGTGTTCGGTGACGTCACCGGCTCTGAGGGGCGGGCTTTAGCTCTGCCCTAGCCGTTTTACTGGCTAGGGCAGAGCCAAATCCCGCCCATCAGTGCCGGTGACGTCACCGGGGTTCCTGTCAGCCCCATGGAGAGCCCGGTACTGTCACCGGAACGCTGAAAAATGCCTTTGCCCTGCGCGATTTACCGCAGGGCAAAGGAGAGCATCGGAGCATGAACTGCTCCGATGCTCATGTCAGGGGGGCTGCCTGGGTGAAAATGGAGGGCTGTCCAGGTTCAGCTCTGAACCTGGACAACCCCTTTAACTATGACCTCCACATCAGCCTTCCCCCTTTACATTGTGCTTCACAGAGGATCGTCCCCTTAACAATGACATTCACAGTGGCCCACCCCCTTAACAGTGACCTCCACTGCGCCCCACCCCTTAACATTGACTTCCACAGCAGTCCTCCCCTTAACTGTGACCTTCACAGAGGCTTGCCCCTTAACAGTAACCTCCACAGAACCCTGATCCATTAACAGTGACCTCCACAGCACCACACCTCTTAACATTGACCTCAACAGCGGCCGGCCCCTAACTGTGACCTTCACAGTACTCTCTCCTTAACTGTGACCTTCTCATCACTTCGCCCTTTAACATTGACCTTGACAGCACCCTATCTCCTTAACTGTGATAAGTCATTTTCTCACATAAAGGTATATCCTAAAACAATAAATTATACATAGTACAGAAGACTATCTGTCTAAACTCTGGGGCCTACAGCAAACTGAAAGAGTGTGCACTATATAATACATAGCTACTAGTCCAGCATACACTATTCAGAAAGTTTTGCCTGATCAAAATTTGTGGTAACTGAGTAAAAGAGCAAATAAACTGCAATGACTATGAGCATTATGCAGTGAAGCAAAATCTTACGATGAGAAGTACAAAAAAGGCTTGTTGGGATCATCATAAATAAATGTAAGTAGCTACAAAAGTTAATTTATGATAGAATGCAAAAATGTAATTAAAAAAGCTTATTTCTGCATATGGTTAATACCTGCACGTTTGTTCAATGTATTGTTTAAGAAACAAAATATGAATGTGATATAATATGCAAGTGTAATTACATTCCATGTCCATCTCAATACACAAAATAATCCTGCGCATGTATTTAATTAAAACCAACAAATGTGTAGATATAATCAACAGTAGGCATCTGTATATGAGATACATGGTGCTTGTGCATTAAAGGAAATCTGTCACCAGGATAAAAACTATTGAAGTAAAGCCTTAGCCTAATAGCACTTAGTAACTTATTTCCAGATGTGCCTTTGTTCCAGCAATAGATGTTTTCTATCTTCTGAACATCCAGTTTATTTGGTATGCAAATGAGGCAGGAAAGTGCCCAGAGGGGTGTCATTCTTGCAGGAAGGAGCCCAGGCAAGCCTCCTTCCACAATGTGCCCACCCACCCCTACTACATTACATTCAAGCCATAACTCTGCCCCATTTACCCTGCTCCCAGCATGAGGGCAGGCTTGGGCACTGGCACGAGGCGTGCCTGGGCTCCTTCTTGCAAGATTGACGCTCCTCTGGGCACCTTACTGGCTCATTTGCATACCAAATAAACTGGATTTTCAGAAGATAGAAAAGATCTATTGCTGAAACAAAGGCACATCTGGAAATAAGGTACTAAGTGCTATTAGGCTAAGGCTTTACTTCAATAGCGATTATCCTGGTGACAGATTTCCTTTAAATCTCACTGCTGTGCTCTTCACAATCAGATTTGTATTGTAGGACTTCAATCTTTTGCTCCAGTAAATACAGAGATAAATGAGGAAAAACACAAATACGTCAAACACAGAACTGCCGCACATACAATGTAGTGTATGCATTTCTGTAGGTACATTAATCATGCTTTCTGGACTAGTGAAGTCCATGTAAACTTAATCAGATTTTACACTGTAAATACAATTTTCATTCGACAAATGCTGAAAGATCTTATTCATCTTCATTAGGTCAAAAATTAAATAAGCCCACTTAGGTTCCTGTATTTGTGCTGAGAGTAATAATTTTGTAACCTTTCCATGCTTACATTGGAACACTACAACTACTATATGTCAATGTCGAAAATATAATGTACACACATAAATATTGGAAATACTGTATGCTAAGAATTAGGGATGAGGCATATAGTAATTTGACCATATATTGTCTATAAAAATAATGCATTTTTGTTGAGGACTCAGTAATGCAAATAATTACATACTTCCTTATGTGGAGAATGGTTTTATTAAAATATTTTTTGAGCAACGGTCATGGTACAAATAAAGTGGTGACTATATATATATATATATATATATATATAGTACAGACCAAAAGTTTGGACACACCTTCTCATTCAAAGAGTTTTCTTTATTTTCATGACTATGAAAATTGTAGATTCACACTGAAGGCATCAAAACTATTAATTAACACATGTGGAATTATATACATAACAAAAAAGTGTGAAACAACTGAAAATATGTCATATTCTAGGTTCTTCAAAGTAGCCACCCTTTGCTTTGATTACTGCTTTGCACACTCTTGGCATTCTCTTGTTGAGCTTCAAGAGGTAGTCACCTGAAATGGTTTTCACTTCACAGGTGACCCCTGTCAGGTTTAATAAGTGGGATTTCTTGCCTTATAAATGGGGTTGGGACCATCAGTTGCGTTGTGGAGAAGTCAGGTGGATACACAGCTGATAGTCCTACTGAATAGACTGTTAGAATTTGTATTATGGCAAGAAAAAAGCAGCTAAGTAAAGAAAAACAAGTGGCCATCATTACTTTAAGAAATGAAGGTCAGTCAGTCCAAAAAATTGGGAAAACTTTGAAAGTGTCCCCAAGTGAAGTCACAAAAACCATCAAGCGCTACAAAGAAACTGGCTCACATGTGGACCGCCCCAGGAAAGGAAGACCAAGAGTCACCTCTGCTGTGGAGGATAAGTTCATCCGAGTCACCAGCCTCAGAAATCGCAGGTTAACAGCAGCTCAGATTAGAGACCAGGTCAATGCCACACAGAGTTCTAGCAGCAGACACATCTCTAGAACAACTGTTAGGCCCCTTTCACACGGGCGAGTATTCCGCGCGGATGCGATGCGTGAGTTGGGGCTGTTCACATGAGCGGTGATTTTCACGCGTCACTTATGCGTTGCGTGAAAATCGCAGCATGTTCTATATTCTGCGTTTTTCACGTAACGCAGGTCCCATAGAAATGAATAGGGTTGCGTGAAAATCGCAAGCATCCGCAAGCAAGTGTGGATGCGGTGCGATTTTCACACACGGTTGCTAGGAGACTATCGGGATGGAGACCTGATCATTATTATTTTCCCTTATAACATGGTTATAAGGGAAAATAATAGCATTTTGAACTCACCTTAGTCCACTTGATCGCGAAGCCCGGCATCTCCTTCTGTTTCCTTTGTTGAATAGGACCTGTGGTGAGCATTAAATACAGGTAAAGGACCTTTGATAACGTCACTTCGGTCATCACATGGTACGTCACATGATCTTTTACCATGGTGATTCACCATGGTAAAAGATCATGTGACGTATCATGTGACATACCATGTGATGACCGGAGTGACGTCATCAAAGGTCCTTTACCTGTATTTAATGCTCACCACAGGTCCTATTCAACAAAGGAGACAGAAGGAGATGCCGGGCTTCGCGATCAAGTGGACTAAGGTGAGTTAAATTTTTATTTTTAACCCCTCCAGCGCTATTTTACTATACATTCTGTATTCAGAATGCTATTATTTTCCCTTATAACCATGTTATAAGGGAAAATAATACAATCTACAGAACACTGATCCCAAACCCGAACTTCTGTGAAGAAGTTCGGGTTTGGGTACCAAACATGCACGATTTTTTTCACGCAAGTGCAAAACGCAATACAATGTTTTGCACTCGCGCAGAAAAATCGCGGGTGTTCCCGTAAGGCACCCGCACATTTTCCCGCATTGCCCATGTGAAAGGGGCCTTAAGAGGAGACTGTGTGAATCAGGCCTTCATGGTAGAATATCTGCTAGGAAACCACTGCTAAGGACAAGCAACAAGCAGAAGAGACTTGTTTGGGCTAAAGAACACAAGGAATGGACATTAGACCAGTGGAAATCTGTGCTTTGGTCTGATGAGTCCAAATTTCAGATCTTTGGTTCCAACCACCGTGTCTTTGTGCGACGCAGAAAAGGTGAACGGATGGCCTCTACATGCCTGGTACCCACCGTGAAGCATGGAGGAGGAGGTGTGATGGTGTGGGGGTGCTTTGCTGGTGGCACTGTTGGGGGTTTATTCAAAATTGAAGGCATACTGAACCAGCATTGCTACCACAGCATCTTGCAGCGGCATGCTATTCCATCCGGTTTGCGTTTAGTTGGACCATCATTTATTTTTCAACAGGACAATGACCCCAAACACACCTCCAGGCTGTGTAAGGGCTATTTGACCATGAAGGAGAGTGATGGGGTGCTGCGCCAGATGACCTGGCCTTCACAGTCACCGGACCTGAACCCAATCGAGATGGTTTGGGGTGAGCTGGACCGCAGAGTGAAGGCAAAAGGGCCAACAAGTGCTAAGCATCTCTGGGAACTCCTTCAAGACTGTTGGAAGACCATTTCAGGTGACTACCTCTTGAAGCTCATCACGAGAAAGCAGTAATCAAAGCAAAAGGTGGCTACTTTGAAGAACCTAGAATATGACATATTTTCAGTTGTTTCACACTTTTATGTTATGTATATAATTCCACATGTGTTAATTCATAGTTTTGATGCCTTCAGTGTGAATCTACAATTTTCATAGTCATGAAAATAAAGAAAACTCTTTGAATGAGAAGGTGTGTCCAAACTTTTGGTCTGTACTGTATATATATATATATATATATATATATATATATCCAGAAAAAGGACGGCACTCCAGTCTTGAAAAGGTAAAATGTTCTTTAATCAACCATGCGGTGCAACGTTTCGGCTCCACTGAGCCTTTCTCAAGCGAGAAAGGCTCAGAAAGGCTTGAGAAAGGCTCAGTGGAGCCGAAACGTTGCACCGCATGGTTGATTAAAGAACATTTTACCTTTTCAAGACTGGAGTGCCGTCCTTTTTCTGGATATACTAATTTGGGGTAAGAAGTCTATTCCCTTGGATCGTGCACCCATTTTTCTCCATACAGAGTCAGTGCCGCCATTTTTCGTATTTATATATATATATATATATATATATATATATATATATAGTGCATTTGGAAAGTCTTTAGATCCTTTCACTTTTTTCATATTTTGTTAGTTGCAACCTTCTGCTAAAATAAAAAAAGTTGAATTTTTTCTCCTGCACTCCATACCCCATAATGAGAAAATGTAAACACAATGTTCAAAATCTTTGCTAATTTATTGAAAAGGACAAGCTAAAATATTGCATTGACATTGGTATTCAGACTATGAGTTAATCGATTTGTAACAAATCAAGTTTATTATGGAGTATGTTCTCCCCGTGTTTGCGAGGGTTTCCTCCGGGTACTCGGGTTTCCTCCCCCACTCCAAAGACATACTGATAAGGACCTTAGATTGTGAGCCCCATTGGGGACAGTTGGATGCTAATGTCTGTAAAGCGTTGCAGAATATAGTAGCGCTATATAAGTGCATAAAATAAAATAAATAAAAATAAATACATTTCATAAATATTCATCCTCAAAGCCTTTTACAAGAGAGAGAGAAATAAGGAGGTATGTATAAATATAGATGCTACCGAGATGAGCAAATGAATTCCATCAATTTAGAATTCATTAGGAAACTTAGGGGGTAATATATTAAGCCTTTCATGACCGGGCCCAAAAAGGCCTGAATGGGGGGACGGAGCTAGCGCCTGAACCGTTCGGTCGCATGCAGCAGTAGCTCCGGTCACTATCGCCCAAACAGCTTGTTTTTCCAGCCTGTCGGATCCAAGATGGTTAAGATAGGAGGCTCTAAAGCAGCCGATTCCTCCAACCAGCACAGATCCTCATCGAATGAAGGAGAAATGGATAAATTCATTAAAAAAGCAGTCTCTGCATATGCTGCCAGAGAAACCAAGATGGCGCCGACCTTGCCGCACACTGCTGCACACAAACTAACAGAAACTTCTGGCGCGTCTCAAAGAGGTGAGGAAGACACCGATTCCCTACCCATCTCCCGCACATACCTCAGGGATGCCCTCATTACTTCGCTGGCAGCAGCGCTGGAGCCCCTGAGCTCTGACCTCCTGGTCAAAAAAGCAAGATGTCCGGCATATAAGGCGCAGGGTTGAATAACTGGAGGAGTCCCAGACAGCGAATATTCACCACCAGAACGCTGTACAGCATAACCTCCACAAGATTCAGGCTAACATTAATTCTTTATATGAGGCCGTTGAAGACCAGGAAAAACGTGGGAGATGGAATAACCTGCGTTTCAGGGGCATACCAGAAACAGTCGCCCCTGGGGACATTCTTAACACTATTGTCCAGATTTGCCTCTCCCTTCTGGGCCCTGATTCGGCACACAAGGTGCTTCTAGAGAGGGCTCAAAGGGCCCTGAAGCCTAAACCTGCCCCCAAAGCCCCTTCTAGAGATATCATATGCAAGTTCCTGCATTTTCAAGTAAAGGAGGCTGTCATCTCTAAAGCAAGAGAGGCAAGAACAGTCAAGTGGGACGATCATGACATTTTGATATTTCAAGATTTGACTCAATCCACTTTGATAAAAAGGCGCTCCTTAAAGCCTCTTACAGAATGGCTCAGATCGAGAAATACCCAGTACAGGTGGACTTTCCCCTTTGGACTCTCATTTACACATGAAGGTCACAGGATCAACATCTCCTCATTCCAAGATCTGAACCAGGCTTATGCACATCTGGGGATTAAACCCCTAGACATACAGAACTGGGACCCTGTTCAAATTCTAACAGACCTACCAACACTCCCACTTCTGGAACCCTGGGAAAAGCAGCAAACCCCTAAACCACAAAGGGGCAGAAGAGGAAACTCCAAGTCGACGCCAAGAAGATTAACCTTGGGAGAATAAGATGAGCTTAATTAGCAAGATCCCATTTATTGGGCCACGTCATCTTTTCTCTTTTTGCTGTCTCTTACAACCCCTTCTTCTTCTGCTAAAACTCTTTCTTCTATTCCACCTTCCTCTGATATCTCCTATCAGAGCCTGCATCGGATCCCATCCTCCGCTAAGGGTGATACAACATCTTACTAAGTAACTTCCCCCCTCTTTTCTCTCTTTCTCCTCATATCCTACTCTTACTCTCAGAAATATCTTTTCACAAGCCAACATTTTCACTGTTTTGTTGTAATGTTTTTTTATTATTATTTATGTTCTGGTTCTTAGACATGACTGGTCCGGCAGCAGGCAGCTACACCATACTCCAGGAGGGTTACTGGGTGCCTCTCTTCCTCGAGGCGGCACTCCCCCTCCCCTGATAACAGTGATACATACCTGTAAGGTGAGAGTTTCCCTTGCCCCCCCCCCCCCCCTTCCCTCTACTTATACATTTCAACATGAATAACCTCAGAATAGTATCTTATAATGTCAAGGGAATGAGATCCCCTTCCAAAAGAAGCCAACTGAATAGAGAGAAATGCTCTATTGCTTTTTTACAGGAAACTCACTTTAAACAGGGTAATTTTCCAAACCTTACTTTCTCCAAATTCCCTAACTGGTATCACTGTGGAGCTGGAGTTAGTATTGGCTTTTGCAGGGGTTTGGCCTTCCACTACAAGGCCCATACTCAAGACCCAGAGGGTAGATACCTTATTCTTAAGGGCCTCATAGGACAAACCCTCTTTACTTTTGTAAATTTATATGCACCAAACATGAACCAAATTTCCTGGCTATCCTCCCTCTTTAAGCTAATAGAAACACACAGAGAAGGAGTTTTAGTACTAGCAGGGGACTTCAACCTAGCTCTTAATCCACTTCTTGACACATCTAGAAAAAAATCTGCTATCCCCTCTAAGGCCCTTAAATTGCTTCAGACTAAACTTTTTAACCTAGGAGTGATAGACACTTGGCGCTGTTTAAACCCTAACTTAATTGACTACTCCTTTTACGCCGCAGGGAATAACTCGTATAGTAGAATAGACTACATTTTCATCTCGAGAGAACATCTACAGTTCTGCACTTTAGCCAGGATTGGAGATATCACTCTCTCAGATCACTCCCCAGTCTTCTGTGATATTCGCCCTTCCGACAGGGTAAACAGGAATGTTAATTGGAGGTTCAAAAAAATAAATCCACACACCTCATTGAGTAGTAAACTTTAATAATGATGAGTGGCCACTAGAAGTGTGCCTTGGCAGTAATGTAAATACTGCCTTTTTTTCTGAAAAGGCAGTGTTTACATTAAAAAGATTGCAGATACATGCTATAGACACCAGAACTAGTACGTTTAGCTGTTGTGGTTCTGGTTACTATAGTGTCACTTAATATAGAGAAAAAAAAAGAATCACCACAAAAGTATCAGATAAAATGGCTGTATCATTATTCTAAAAATTAAAAAAGCACAACTTCTGACACAAATATATAGTATTTTGCAGATTACTTTTTTTTTACAATGTGCAGATAGTACTGTACTACTAACCCCTCCATCCACCCCTACATACAGGGTAATACAGCACCACATACATCTTATATCCAGTGACGTCTCTTTGATATAGGTGTTCTCTTTCCTCATCTTCTCCTTTCAGATCTTCAGACCAACCACCATTTTTCAGTCATTTCTTGTCTCTGCAGTTTGACAAACAAAATCTTAGTTTACTACTAGAGTTGAGCGGACACCTGGATGTTCGGGTTCGAGAAGTTCGGCCGAACTTCCCGGAAATGTTCGGGTTCGGGATCCGAACCCGATCCAAACTTCGTCCCGAACCCGAACCCCATTGAAGTCAATGGGGACCCGAACTTTTAGGCACTAAAAAGGCTGTAAAACAGCCCAGGAAAGGGCTAGAGGGCTGCAAAAGGCAGCAACATGTAGGTAAATCCACTGCAAACAAATGTGGATAGGGAAATGAATAAAAATAAAAATAAAATAAATAAAAATTAACCAATATCAATTGGAGAGAGGTCTCATAGCAGAGAATCAGGCTTCACGTCAGAAACCACTGCAACAGTCCATTGTCAGATATTTAGGCCCAGCACCCAGGCAGAGGAGAGAGGTCCCGTAACAGAGAATCTGGCTTCATGTCAGCAGAGAATCAGTCTGCATGTCATAGCAGAGAATCAGGCTTCACGTCAGCCACCACTGCAACAGTCCATTGGCATATATTTAGGCCCAGCACCCAGGCAGAGGAGAGAGGTCCCGTAACAGAGAATCTGTCTTCATGTCAGCAGAAAATTAGTCTGCATGTCATAGCAGAGAATCAGGCTTCACGTCAGCCACCACTGCAACAGTCCATTGTCATATATTTAGGCCCAGCACCCAGGCAGAGGAGAGAGGTCCCGTAACAGAGAATCTGTCTTCATGTCAGCAGAGAATCAGTCTGCATGTCATAGCAGAGAATCAGGCTTCATGTCAGCCACCACTGCAACAGTCCATTGGCATATATTTAGGCCCAGCACCCAGGCAGAGGAGAGAGGTCCCGTAACAGAGAATCTGGCTTCATGTCAGCAGAGAATCAGTCTGCATGTCATAGCAGAGAATCAGGCTTCACGTCAGCCACCACTGCAACAGTCCATTGTCAGATATTTAGGCCCAGCACCCAGGCAGAGGAGAGAGGTCCCGTAACAGAGAATCTGGCTTCATGTCAGCAGAGAATCAGTCTGCATGTCATAGCAGAGAATCAGGCTTCACGTCAGCCACCACTGCAACAGTCCATTGTCATATATTTAGGCCCAGCACCCAGGCAGAGGAGAGAGGTCCCGTAACAGAGGATCTGGCTTCATGTCAGCAGAGAATCAGTCTGCATGTCATAGCAGAGAATCAGGCTTCACGTCAGCCACCACTGCAACAGTCCATTGGCATATATTTAGGCCCAGCACCCAGGCAGAGGAGAGAGGTCCCGTAACAGACAATCTGGCTTCATGTCAGCAGAGAATCAGTCTGCATGTCATAGCAGAGAATCAGGCTTCACGTCAGCCACCACTGCAACAGTCCATTGGCATATATTTAGGCCCAGCACACAGGTAGAGGAGAGAGGTCCCGTAACAGAGAATCTGTCTTCATGTCAGCAGAGAATCAGTCTGCATGTCATAGCAGAGAATCAGGCTTCATGTTAGCCACCACTGCAACAGTCCATTGTCAGATATTTAGGCCCAGCACCCAGGCAGAGGAGAGAGGTCCCGTAACAGAGAATCTGGCTTCATGTCAGCAGAGAATCAGTCTGCATGTCATAGCAGAGAATCAGGCTTCACGTCAACCACCAGTGCAACAGTCCATTGTCATATATTTAGGCCCAGCACCCAGGCAGAGGAGAGAGGTCCCGTAACAGAGGATCTGGCTTCATGTCAGCAGAGAATCAGTCTGCATGTCATAGCAGAGAATCAGGCTTCACGTCAGCCACCACTGCAACAGTCCATTGGCATATATTTAGGCCCAGCACCCAGGCAGAGGAGAGAGGTCTCGTAACAGAGGATCTGGCTTCATGTCAGCAGAGAATCAGTCTGCATGTGATAGCAGAGAGTCAGGCTTCACGTCACCCAACATTGGAACAGTCCATTGGCATATATTTAGGCCCCAGCACCCAGACAGAGGAGAGAGGTCCCGTAACAGAGAATCTGGCTTCATGTCAGCAGAGAATCAGTCTGCATGTCATAGCAGAGAATCAGGCTTCACGTCAGCCACCACTGCAACAGTCCATTGGCATATATTTAGGCCCAGCACCCAGGCAGAGGAGAGAGGTCCCGTAACAGAGGATCTGGCTTCATGTCAGCAGAGAATCAGTCTGCATGTCATAGCAGAGAATCAGGCTTCACGTCAGCCACCACTGCAACAGTCCATTGGCATATATTTAGGCCCAGCACCCAGGCAGAGGAGAGAGGTCCCGTAACAGACAATCTGGCTTCATGTCAGCAGAGAATCAGTCTGCATGTCATAGCAGAGAATCAGGCTTCACGTCAGCCACCACTGCAACAGTCCATTGGCATATATTTAGGCCCAGCACACAGGTAGAGGAGAGAGGTCCCGTAACAGAGAATCTGTCTTCATGTCAGCAGAGAATCAGTCTGCATGTCATAGCAGAGAATCAGGCTTCATGTTAGCCACCACTGCAACAGTCCATTGTCAGATATTTAGGCCCAGCACCCAGGCAGAGGAGAGAGGTCCCGTAACAGAGAATCTGGCTTCATGTCAGCAGAGAATCAGTCTGCATGTCATAGCAGAGAATCAGGCTTCACGTCAACCACCAGTGCAACAGTCCATTGTCATATATTTAGGCCCAGCACCCAGGCAGAGGAGAGAGGTCCCGTAACAGAGGATCTGGCTTCATGTCAGCAGAGAATCAGTCTGCATGTCATAGCAGAGAATCAGGCTTCACGTCAGCCACCACTGCAACAGTCCATTGGCATATATTTAGGCCCAGCACCCAGGCAGAGGAGAGAGGTCTCGTAACAGTGGATCTGGCTTCATGTCAGCAGAGAATCAGTCTGCATGTGATAGCAGAGAATCAGGCTTCACGTCAGCCACCACTGCAACAGTCCATTGTCAGATATTTAGGCCCAGCACCCAGGCAGAGGAGAGAGGTCCCGTAACAGAGAATCTGGCTTTATGTCAGCAGAGAATCAGTCTGCATGTCATAGCAGAGAATCAGGCTTCACGTCAGCCACCAGTGCAACAGTCCATTGTCATATATTTAGGCCCAGCACCCAGGCAGAGGAGAGAGGTCCCGTAACAGAGAATCTGGCTTCATGTCAGCAGAGAATCAGTCTGCATGTCATAGCAGAGAATCAGGCTTCACGTCAGCCACCAGTGCAACAGTCCATTGTCATATATTTAGGCCCAGCACCCAGGCAGAGGAGAGAGGTCCCGTAACAGAGGATCTGGCTTCATGTCAGCAGAGAATCAGTTTGCATGTCATAGCAGAGAATCAGGCTTCACGTCAGCCACCACTGCAACAGTCCATTGGCATATATTTAGGCCCAGCACCCAGGCAGAGGAGAGAGGTCCCGTAACAGAGGATCTGGCTTCATGTCAGCAGAGAATCAGTCTGCATGTCATAGCAGAGAATCAGGCTTCACGTCAGCCACCACTGCAACAGTCCATTGTCAGATATTTAGGCCCAGCACCCAGGCAGAGGAGAGAGGTCCCGTAACAGAGGATCTGGCTTCATGTCAGCAGAGAATCAGTCTGCATGTCATAGCAGAGAATCAGGCTTCACGTCAGCCACCACTGCAACAGTCCATTGGCATATATTTAGGCCCAGCACACAGGTAGAGGAGAGAGGTCCCGTAACAGAGAATCTGTCTTCATGTCAGCAGAGAATCAGTCTGCATGTCATAGCAGAGAATCAGGCTTCATGTTAGCCACCACTGCAACAGTCCATTGTCAGATATTTAGGCCCAGCACCCAGGCAGAGGAGAGAGGTCCCGTAAAAGAGAATCTGGCTTCATGTCAGCAGAGAATCAGTCTGCATGTCATAGCAGAGAATCAGGCTTCACGTCAACCACCAGTGCAACAGTCCATTGTCACATATTTAGGCCTAGCACCCAGGCAGAGGAGAGATGTCCCGTAACAGAGGATCTGGCTTCATGTCAGCAGAGAATCAGTCTGCATGTCATAGCAGAGAATCAGGCTTCACGTCAGCCACCACTGCAACAGTCCATTGGCATATATTTAGGCCCAGCACCCAGGCAGAGGAGAGAGGTCTCGTAACAGAGGATCTGGCTTCATGTCAGCAGAGAATCAGTCTGCATGTGATAGCAGAGAATCAGGCTTCACGTCACCCAACATTGGAACAGTCCATTGGCATATATTTAGGCCCCAGCACCCAGACAGAGGAGAGAGGTCCCGTAACAGAGAATCTGGCTTCATGTCAGCAGAGAATCAGTCTGCATGTCATAGCAGAGAATCAGGCTTCATGTCAGCCACCACTGCAACAGTCCATTGGCATATATTTAGGCCCAGCACCCAGGCAGAGGAGAGAGGTCCCGTAACAGAGAATCTGGCTTCATGTCAGCAGAGAATCAGTCTGCATGTCATAGCAGAGAATCAGGCTTCACGTCAGCCACCACTGCAACAGTCCATTGTCAGATATTTAGGCCCAGCACCCAGGCAGAGGAGAGAGGTCCCGTAACAGAGAATCTGGCTTCATGTCAGCAGAGTATCAGTCTGCATGTCATAGCAGAGAATCAGGCTTCACGTCAGCCACCACTGCAACAGTCCATTGTCATATATTTAGGCCCAGCACCCAGGCAGAGGAGAGAGGTCCCGTAACAGAGGATCTGGCTTCATGTCAGCAGAGAATCAGTCTGCATGTCATAGCAGAGAATCAGGCTTCACGTCAGCCACCACTGCAACAGTCCATTGGCATATATTTAGGCCCAGCACCCAGGCAGAGGAGAGAGGTCCCGTAACAGACAATCTGGCTTCATGTCAGCAGAGAATCAGTCTGCATGTCATAGCAGAGAATCAGGCTTCACGTCAGCCACCACTGCAACAGTCCATTGGCATATATTTAGGCCCAGCACACAGGTAGAGGAGAGAGGTCCCGTAACAGAGAATCTGTCTTCATGTCAGCAGAGAATCAGTCTGCATGTCATAGCAGAGAATCAGGCTTCATGTTAGCCACCACTGCAACAGTCCATTGTCAGATATTTAGGCCCAGCACCCAGGCAGAGGAGAGAGGTCCCGTAACAGAGAATCTGGCTTCATGTCAGCAGAGAATCAGTCTGCATGTCATAGCAGAGAATCAGGCTTCACGTCAACCACCAGTGCAACAGTCCATTGTCATATATTTAGGCCCAGCACCCAGGCAGAGGAGAGAGGTCCCGTAACAGAGGATCTGGCTTCATGTCAGCAGAGAATCAGTCTGCATGTCATAGCAGAGAATCAGGCTTCACGTCAGCCACCACTGCAACAGTCCATTGGCATATATTTAGGCCCAGCACCCAGGCAGAGGAGAGAGGTCTCGTAACAGAGGATCTGGCTTCATATCAGCAGAGAATCAGTCTGCATGTGATAGCAGAGAATCAGGCTTCACGTCACCCAACATTGCAACAGTCCATTGGCATATATTTAGGCCCCAGCACCCAGACAGAGGAGAGAGGTCCCGTAACAGAGAATCTGGCTTCATGTCAGCAGAGAATCAGTCTGCATGTCATAGCAGAGAATCAGGCTTCACGTCAGCCACCACTGCAACAGTCCATTGTCAGATATTTAGGCCCAGCACCCAGGCAGAGGAGAGAGGTCCCGTAACAGAGAATCTGGCTTTATGTCAGCAGAGAATCAGTCTGCATGTCATAGCAGAGAATCAGGCTTCACGTCAGCCACCAGTGCAACAGTCCATTGTCATATATTTAGGCCCAGCACCCAGGCAGAGGAGAGAGGTCCCGTAACAGAGAATCTGGCTTCATGTCAGCAGAGAATCAGTCTGCATGTCATAGCAGAGAATCAGGCTTCACGTCAGCCACCACTGCAACAGTACATTGGCATATATTTAGGCCCAGCACCCAGGCAGAGGAGAGAGGTCCCGTAACAGAGGATCTGGCTTCATGTCAGCAGAGAATCAGTCTGCATGTCATAGCAGAGAATCAGGCTTCACGTCAGCCACCACTGCAACAGTCCATTGTCAGATATTTAGGCCCAGCACCCAGGCAGAGGAGAGAGGTCCCGTAACAGAGGATCTGGCTTCATGTCAGCAGAGAATCAGTCTGCATGTCATAGCAGAGAATCAGGCTTCACGTCAGCCACCACTGCAACAGTCCATTGGCATATATTTAGGCCCAGCACACAGGCTAGAGGAGAGAGGTCCCGTAACAGAGAATCTGTCTTCATGTCAGCAGAGAATCAGTCTGCATGTCATAGCAGAGAATCAGGCTTCATGTCAGCCACCACTGCAACAGTCCATTGTCAGATATTTAGGCCCAGCACCCAGGCAGAGGAGAGAGGTCCCGTAACAGAGAATCTGGCTTCATGTCAGCAGAGAATCAGTCTGCATGTCATAGCAGAGAATCAGGCTTCACGTCAACCGCCAGTGCAACAGTCCATTGTCACATATTTAGGCCCAGCACCCAGGCAGAGGAGAGAGGTCCTGTAACAGAGGATCTGGCTTCATGTCAGCAGAGAATCAGTCTGCATGTCATAGCAGAGAATCAGGCTTCACGTCAGCCACCACTGCAACAGTCCATTGGCATATATTTAGGCCCAGCACCCAGGCAGAGGAGAGAGGTCTCGTAACAGAGGATCTGGCTTCATGTCAGCAGAGAATCAGTCTGCATGTGATAGCAGAGAATCAGGCTTCACGTCACCCAACATTGGAACAGTCCATTGGCATATATTTAGGCCCCAGCACCCAGACAGAGGAGAGAGGTCCCGTAACAGAGAATCTGGCTTCATGTCAGCAGAGAATCAGTCTGCATGTCATAGCAGAGAATCAGGCTTCATGTCAGCCACCACTGCAACAGTCCATTGGCATATATTTAGGCCCAGCACCCAGGCAGAGGCGAGAGGTCCCGTAACAGAGAATCTGGCTTCATGTCAGCAGAGAATCAGTCTGCATGTCATAGCAGAGAATCAGGCTTCACGTCAGCCACCACTGCAACAGTCCATTGTCAGATATTTAGGCCCAGCACCCAGGCAGAGGAGAGAGGTCCCGTAACAGAGAATCTGGCTTCATGTCAGCAGAGAATCAGTCTGCATGTCATAGCAGAGAATCAGGCTTCACGTCAGCCACCACTGCAACAGTCCATTGTCATATATTTAGGCCCAGCACCCAGGCAGAGGAGAGAGGTCCCGTAACAGAGGATCTGGCTTCATGTCAGCAGAGAATCAGTCTGCATGTCATAGCAGAGAATCAGGCTTCACGTCAGCCACCACTGCAACAGTCCATTGGCATATATTTAGGCCCAGCACCCAGGCAGAGGAGAGAGGTCCCGTAACAGACAATCTGGCTTCATGTCAGCAGAGAATCAGTCTGCATGTCATAGCAGAGAATCAGGCTTCACGTCAGCCACCACTGCAACAGTTCATTGGCATATATTTAGGCCCAGCACACAGGTAGAGGAGAGAGGTCCCGTAACAGAGAATCTGTCTTCATGTCAGCAGAGAATCAGTCTGCATGTCATAGCAGAGAATCAGGCTTCATGTTAGCCACCACTGCAACAGTCCATTGTCAGATATTTAGGCCCAGCACCCAGGCAGAGGAGAGAGGTCCCGTAACAGAGAATCTGGCTTCATGTCAGCAGAGAATCAGTCTGCATGTCATAGCAGAGAATCAGGCTTCACGTCAACCACCAGTGCAACAGTCCATTGTCATATATTTAGGCCCAGCACCCAGGCAGAGGAGAGAGGTCTCGTAACAGAGGATCTGGCTTCATGTCAGCAGAGAATCAGTCTGCATGTGATAGCAGAGAATCAGGCTTCACGTCACCCAACATTGGAACAGTCCATTGGCATATATTTAGGCCCCAGCAACCAGACAGAGGAGAGAGGTCCCGTAACAGAGAATCTGGCTTCATGTCAGCAGAGAATCAGTCTGCATGTCATAGCAGAGAATCAGGCTTCACGTCAGCCACCACTGCAACAGTCCATTGTCAGATATTTAGGCCCAGCACCCAGGCAGAGGAGAGAGGTCCCGTAACAGAGAATCTGGCTTCATGTCAGCAGAGAATCAGTCTGCATGTCATAGCAGAGAATCAGGCTTCACGTCAGCCACCACTGCAACAGTCCATTGGCATATTTAGGCCCAGCACCCAGGCAGAGGAGAGAGGTCTCGTAACAGAGGATCTGGCTTCATGTCAGCAGAGAATCATTCTGCATGTCATAGCAGAGAATCAGGCTTCACGTTACCCAACATTGGAACAGTCCATTGGCATATATTTAGGCCCCGGCACCCAGACAGAGGAGAGGTTCATTCAACTTTGGGTAGCCTCGCAATATAATGGTAAAATGAAAATAAAAATAGGATTGAATGAGGAAGTGCCCTGGAGTACAATAATATATGGTTAAGGGGAGGTAGTTAATGTCTAATCTGGACAAGGGGCGGACAGATCCTGTGGGATCCATGCCTGGTTCATTTTTATGAACGTCAGCTTGTCCACATTGGCTGTAGACAGGCGGCTGCGTTTGTCTGTAATGACGCCCCCTGCCGTGCTGAATACACGTTCAGACAAAACGCTGGCCGCCGGGCAGGCCAGCACCTCCAAGGCATAAAAGGCTAGCTCTGGCCACGTGGACAATTTAGAGACCCAGAAGTTGAATGGGGCCGAACCATCAGTCAGTACGTGGAGGGGTGTGCACACGTACTGTTCCACCATGTTAGTGAAATGTTGCCTCCTGCTAACACGTTGCGTATCAGGTGGTGGTGCAGTTAGTTGTGGCGTGTTAACAAAACTTTTCCACATCTCTGCCATGCTAACCCTGCCCTCAGAGGAGCTGGCTGTGACACAGCTGCCTTGGCGACCTCTTGCTCCTCCTCTGCCTTGGCCTTGGGCTTCCACTTGTTCCCCTGTGACATTTGGGAATGCTCTCAGTAGCGCGTCTACCAACGTGCGCTTGTACTCGCGCATCTTCCTATCACGCTCCAGTGCAGGAAGTAAGGTGGGCACATTGTCTTTGTAGCGTGGATCCAGCAGGGTGGCAACCCAGTAGTCCGCACAGGTTAAAATGTGGGCAACTCTGCTGTCGTTGCGCAGGCACTGCAGCATGTAGTCGCTCATGTGTGCCAGGCTGCCCAGGGGTAAGGACAAGCTGTCCTCTGTGGGAGGCGTATCGTCATCGTCCTGCCTTTCCCCCCAGCCACGCACCAGTGATGGGCCCGAGCTGCGTTGGGTGCCACCCCGCTGTGACCATGCTTCATCCTCATTCTCCTCCACCTCGTCCTCATCCTCGTCCTCCTCGTCCTCCAGTAGTGGGCCCTGGCTGACCACATTTGTACCTGGCCTCTGCTGTTGCAAAAAACCTCCCTCTGAGTCACTTCGAAGAGACTGGCATGAAAGTGCTAAAAATGACCCCTCTTCCTCCTCCTCCTCCTGGGCCACCTCCTCTTCCATCATCGCCTTAAATGTTTTCTCAAGGAGACATAGAAGTGGTATTGTAACGCTGATAACGGCGTCATCGCCACTGGCCATGTTGGTGGAGTACTCGAAACAGCGCAACAGGGCACACAGGTCTCGCATGGAGGCCCAGTCATTGGTGGTGAAGTGGTGCTGTTCCGCAGTGCGAATGACCCGTGCGTGCTGCAGCTGAAACTCCACTATGGCCTGCTGCTGCTCGCACAGTCTGTCCAGCATGTGCAAGGTGGAGTTCCACCTGGTGGGCACGTCGCATATGAGGCGGTGAGCGGGAAGGCCGAAGTTACGCTGTAGCGCAGACAGGCGAGCAGCGGCAGGATGTGAACGCCGGAAGCGCGAACAGACGGCCCGCACTTTATGCATCAGCTCTGACATGTCGGGGTAGTTGTTAATGAACTTCTGCACCCCCAAATTCAGCACATGCGCCAGGCAAGGGATGTGCGTCACACCGGCTAGTCCCAGAGCTGCAACGAGATTTCGCCCATTATCGCACACCACCAGGCCGGGCTTGAGGCTCACCGGCAGCAACCACTCGTCGGTCTGTTGTTCTATACCACGCCACAACTCCTGTGCGGTGTGGGGCCTGTCCCCCAAACATATGAGTTTCAGAATGGCCTGCTGACGTTTACCCCGGGCTGTGCTGAAGTTGGTGGTGAAGGTGTGTGGCTGACTGGATGAGCAGGTGGAAGAAGAGGAGGAGGAAGCCGAGAAGGAGGAGGTGGCAACAGGAGGCAAAGAATGTTGCCCTGCGATCCTTGGCGGCGGAAGGACGTGCGCCAAACAGCTCTCCGCCTGGGGCCCAGCTGCCACTACATTTACCCAGTGTGCAGTTAGGAAGATATAGCGTCCCTGGCCGTGCTTACTGGTCCACGTATCTGTGGTTAGGTGGACCTTGCCACAGATGGCGTTGCACAGTGCACACTTGATTTTATCAGATACTTGGTTGTGCAGGGAAGGCACGGCTCTCTTGGAGACGTAGTGCCGGCTGGGAACAACATACTGTGGGACAGCAAGCGACATGAGCTGTTTGAAGCTGTCTGTTTCCACCAGCCTAAATGACAGCATTTCATAGGCCAGTAGTTTAGAAATGCTGGCATTCAGGGCCAGGGATCGAGGGTGGCTAGGTGGGAATTTACGCTTTCTCTCAAATGTTTGTGAGATGGAGAGCTGAATGCTGCTGTGTGACATGGTTGAGATGCTTGGTGACGGAGGTGGTGGTGGTGTTGGTGGTACATCCCCTGTTTGCTGGGCAGCAGGTGCCAACGTTCCTCCAGAGGCGGAGGAAGAGGCCGAGGCGGCAGCAGCAGAAGAGGTAGCAGGGGGAGCCTGAGTGACTTCCTTGTTTTTAAGGTGTTTACTCCACTGCAGTTCATGCTTTGCATGCAGGTGCCTGGTCATGCAGGTTGTGCTAAGGTTCAGAACGTTAATGCCATCGCTTCAGGCTCTGATGGCACAGCGTGCAAACCACTCGGGTCTTGTCGTCAGCACATTGTTTGAAGAAGTGCCATGCCAGGGAACTCCTTGAAGCTGCCTTTGGGGTGCTCGGTCCCAGATGGCGGCGGTCAGTAGCAGGCGGAGTCTCTTGGCGGCGGGTGTTCTGCTTTTGCCCACTGCTCCCTCTTTTGCTACGCTGTTGGCTCGGTCTCACCACTGCCTCTTCCTCCGAACTGTGAAAGTCAGTGGCACGACCTTCATTCCATGTGGGGTCTAGGACCTCATCGTCCCCTGCATCGTCTTCCACCCAGTCTTGATCCCTGACCTCCTGTTCAGTCTGCACAGTGCAGAAAGACGCAGCAGTTGGCACCTGTGTTTCGTCATCTTCAGAGACTTGCTGAGGTGGTATTCCCATGTCCTCATCATCAGGAAACATAAGTGGTTGTGCGTCTATGTCTTCCACCGCTAGGGAAGGGCTAGGTAAATGCCCTTGGGAAACCCTGCCAGCAGAGTCTTCAAACAGCATAAGAGACTGCTGCATAACTTGAGGCTCAGACAGTTTCCCTGATATGCATGGGGGTGATGTGACAGACTGATGGGGTTGGTTTTCAGGCGCCATCTGTGCGCTTTCTGCAGAAGACTGGGTGGGAGATAATGTGAAAGTGCTGGATCCACTGTCGGCCACCCAATTGACTAATGCCTGTACCTGCTCAGGCCTTACCATCCTTAGAACGGCATTGGGCCCCACCATATATCGCTGTAAATTCTGGTGGCTACTGGGACCTGAGGTAGTTGGTACACTAGGACGTGTGGATGTGGCAGAACGGCCACATCCTCTCCCAGCACCAGAGGGTCCACTAACACCACCACGACCATGTCCACGTCCGCATCCCTTACTAGATGTTTTCCTCATTGTTATGGTTCACCACAACAACAAAAATATTATTTGGCCCAATGTATTGTATTCAAATTCAGCTGAATATAAATTTGAGGCCTAGTATTTAGGCGCTGGGTGACAGGTATAGGTTTACTGACAGAATTAGACTGGGATATGCACAGTAGCGTGTGTGTGAAGTTATTCAGAATGACCCTATCAGCACCTTGATTCTGATATACCCTTTTAGGGTTGTATTTAAAGTAGGCCTGATACAGCAGAAACTACTAAATTATGAAATTTGCTAAATTGGGAATTGTGTTTCAACCCAGAACAAAAAATGTGCTTTGACGGACACTAAATTACCTGCCCAGCCACAACAGTACAGCAGTAACGACAGATTTTGCTGGATATAAATTTGAGGCCTAGTATTTATGCGCTGGGAGACAGGTATAGTTTTACTGACAGAATTAGACTTGGAAATGCACAGTAGCGTGTGTGTGAAGTTATTCAGAATGACCTAATGTGCACCTTTAATCTGATAAACCCTTTTAGGGATAGATTTCAAATAGCTCTGATACAGCAGAAACAAATAAATTAGGAAATTGCTAAATTGGGAATTGTATTTCAACCCAGAACAAAAAATGTGCTTTGACGGACACTAAATAACTTGCCCAGCCACAACAGTACAGCAGTAACGACAGATTTAGCAGGATATAAATTTGAGGCCTAGTATTTAGGCGCTGGGTGACAGGTATAGGTTTACTGACAGAATTAGACTTGGAAATGCACAGTAGCGTGTGTGTGAAGTTATTCTGAATGACCCTATGTGCACCTTGAATCTGATATACCCTTTTAGGGATAGATTTCAAATAGCTCTGATACAGCAGAAACCACAAAATTATGAAATTGCTAAATTGGGAATTGTATTTCAACCCAGAACAAAAAATGTGCTTTGAAGGACACTAAATAACTTGCCCAGCCACAACAGTACAGCATTAACGACAGATTTAGCTGGATATAAATTTGAGGCCTAGTATTTAGGCGCTGGGTGACAGGTATAGGTTTACTGACAGAATTAGACTTGGAAATGCACAGTAGCGTGTGTGTGAAGTTATTCAGAATGACCCTATGTGCACCTTGAATCTGATATACCCTTTTAGGGATAGATTTCAAATAGCTCTGATACAGCAGAAACCAATAAATTAGGAAATTGCTAAATTGGGAATTGTATTTCAACCCAGAACAAAAAATATGCTTTGACGGACACTAAATAACTTGCCCAGCCACAACAGTACAGCAGTAACGACAGATTTAGCAGGATATAAATTTGAGGCCTAGTATTTAGGCGCTGGGTGACAGGTATAGGTTTACTGACAGAATTAGACTTGGAAATGCACAGTAGCGTGTGTGTGAAGTTATTCAGAATGACCCTATGTGCACCTTGAATCTGATATACCCTTTTAGGGATAGATTTTAAATAGCTCTGATACAGCAGAAACCAATAAATTAGGAAATTGCTAAATTGGGAATTGTATTTCAACCCAGAACAAAAAATGTGCTTTGACGGACACTAAATAACTTGCCCAGCCACAACAGTACAGCAGTAACGACAGATTTAGCTGGATATAAATTTGAGGCCTAGTATTTAGGCGCTGGGTGACAGGTATAGGTTTACTGACAGAATTAGACTTGGAAATGCACAGTAGCGGGTGTGTGAAGTTATTCTGAATGACCCTATGTGCACCTTGAATATGATATACCCTTTTAGGGATAGATTTCAAATAGCTCTGATACAGCAAAAACCACTAAATTATGAAATTGCTAAATTGGGAATTGTATTTCAACCCAGAACAAAAAATGTGCTTTGACGGACACTAAATAACTTGACCAGCCACACCAGTAACGACAGATTTAGCTGGATATAAACTTGAGGCCTAGTATTTAGGCGCTGGGTGACAGGTATACGTTTACTGACAGAATTAGACTGGGATATGGCCAAAAAATTACCACACTATTGATGGTTAAATGCACTTGGTGTGACAGCTTGACCAACCACACTACTGAGGGTTAAATGCACTTAGTGACTGGCACAGCTTGCCCCTGATGTAGTATATGGCCAAAATATAAACAGACTATTGCTGGTTAAATGCACTTGGTGAGACAGCTTCACCCTGATGTAGGCTTTAGCCAAAAAACAACCACACCATTGAGGGTTAAATGCACTTGGTGACAGGCGCAGCTTGCCCCTGATGTAGTATATGGCCAAAAAATAAACAGACTATTGCTGGTTAAATGCACTTGGTGAGACAGCTTCACCCTGATGTAGGCTTTACACAAATAACAGATTATGATGCTAAAGGAGGACCACCTGAATCAGACAGAAAAATAATGTAATAAGTGGTCAAAATTAAAACTTAACATTTAATGAGTATATTTAGAAAATTGATCCCAAGATATAACGATTCATAGACTTGAATATAAATCAGAAGCAACGCGGCGGGTTGCCACACGGAAAGACTGGTACCATATACTAAACCAAACACTGAAAGGAGATGCTCGGCGGCACCAAAATAGTAACCGTATGGTCCTACCACTCAGATGACAGGCTTCTGGATCCACAATTGACCGGCTGGTGTTGATGGATGTGCACACCGTTGCTCTGGTAATTGCGTAGTACAGGGTGGTCTGTAGTACTGGCTGGCCCTAGTAATACCCTGGAGCCCTACACTGGCCTATGTGACCGGATGGCGGTAAACCGCCACCAGTCACCTACAGGAACCTCACCCTGGAATTCGTGCGCCCTAGAAGGCCCTCGCTTACCTGCTCCCTACATGCACGTTTCGCTGAAACAAGATGAGTGACAGGCTCATCAGGGGAAAACGGTCGGCTTGGGCTAAACCTGTGCAGGGTGCACTGACGGAGATGTCAATAGTGCACTCTGCATGGAGATTAAGTAGCACCACGATCCAGATATAGATCAAAGTGGGCTGGTTAGCTATGAGGGAAGAGGGGGGTCAAGATATAGAGCCCCTCTTCAACTAGCTATCTAGACGCCTGGGCTGATGTAGCCTAAAGGGTATCTGTAGATCGCTACCTTTTAAAAAGCGAGCCAGCCTCAGAATGAGGCTTGGCTAAGACACGCCTCCCACATCCGGAATGAGCGGTGCACGCCCGCGCATGCGTGGAGCGATGCATCGCATAGGAGGAGGAAGGCAAAGGGGCGGACGTGACATGACAGCGATGACGTCACCGCGTCCTATCACGCTGATACAGGCGTGATCACAAGACGGTTGCCTGGCAAACGGGACGCATTCCCAGGCACCGTTCAGCATCGCAGCTCCTGATGTGTAGCTGCGCATAGTTTAGAATTGGTATTTAATGGCACAAAATAAATATAAGAATCAAGACTGTAGAGGTCTCAAGCGGACACATATAGGGGGCATAGGGAGAATTGGAAATAAAGGAAGGGGCAGGGAAGCGGTAGGTAGACAGGAAAAGAGAAAGGGATAATCAGATAATGTCATAAAAACAGCAATGCAAATACACCAGTGTGTTAAATAAAACAGCTGTAATTAAGCTGTTCATTTAGACCCGTGGGTGAGACTGTGGACAGAGTGTAGATCCAGCGGGATTCTCTCTGTAATAACACACGGTCCCAGTCTCCACCACGGACCGAACGCGCTACTTTCTCAATTCCAATAGCCCGAAGGCAGTTTGCGTTCCCCTGGTGGTAATCACGTACGTGCTTAGATACTGTTGTGTCCCTGTTATTGGCAATGTCGCCAAGATGCTCGCCAAGGCGCCTGCGCAGCTCACGTTTCGTCTTCCCCACATACTCCAAACCGCATTCGCAGGTGATCTTATATATAATGCCCTGCGTCTTGCAATTGATGAAATCCCTGATGGGGAAGGTTTTTGACAAGTTTGAGCTGAAAAAGGTTTTGCCCGGTTGGATGAAACCACAGGCCACACAACCACTGCTCCTGAAACAGCCGTGGGCCTGCGATCGAGCCAGGTGCCTTGCCTAGGGACTGGTGTGAAATGGCTGTGTACGAGAAGGTCCTTCAAATTACTACCCCTTCTAAATGTTATCTGGGGGTAGTCGTGCACGGCTTCCTTAATATCAGGGTCCATCAGCAAAATGGGCCAGTGCTTATTAAGGATCCCTCGTATTCTATCAGCACAGCCATCAAAGGTGCCTAGTAATCGGATCTTCTGGTCTTGAGGCAATCTTACCCTGGGCACCAGGAGGTCCGGACGGGCCGTGTCGACCGCCCTCTGATAGGCCTGCCTGAGTACCTTGTCAGGGTACCCCCTATTAAGAAATATGGTCCTTAATTCGTTAGCCTTTAACTTGAATTCAGATCCCTCGGAGCAGTTGCGCCTAAGGCGCAGATACTGTCCGCACGGAATGCCCCTCTTAAGGGGGGTAGGATGGCTGCTGCTCCAGTGAAGAACCAAATTGGTGGAAGTAGGCTTCCTAAAAATGGTTGTGGAAAGCTCCTCGCCGTCCTTCCTAGATATGGATATATCAAGGAACGGGAGGCTAACTGGGTCCGATTCGTGTGTGAACCTCCGGCCTATGTCGTTGCGATTAAGTTTCTCGACAAAATCACAGAAAGACGGTTTGGAATCATTCCAAATGAGGAAGACGTCGTCAATGTAACGGGCCCACAAACCTATGGGCCCGGTACTTGACGACATCTCCTCAGAGAACACACTGGTAGACTCCCACCAGCCCAGGAGCAGGTTGGCATATGTCGGCGCACAAGAGCAACCCATCGCCGTGCCCCTGAGCTGGTGGTAAAGTTTCAGTCCGAAATAGAAAAAATTATGCGTCAGCAGATACTCCAGGAGTTTCAGGACAAAGATGTTATGCTCAGAAAATTGACAGCCCCTCATACTCAGATAGTGTCCTACTGCCTGGAGACCGACTTGATGGGGGATCGACGAGTACAATGCCTCGACATCGATGCTACCCAGAATGGCCTGTGGTTCAATACTCACCCCATCAAGTCTCCTCAGCAGGTCCATGGTGTCCCTGACGTAAGAAGGCAGGGACACCACGAAGGGCATAAGGATTTTGTCAATATAGATGCCCAGGTTTTGGCTGATGCAGCCAACACCTGACACAATTGGCCTACCTTTGAGGGGGGTTGTCCCCTTGTGCACCTTAGGTAGGCTATAAAAGGTTGCAATAACCGGATGTTTAGGGTACAGAAACTCAAGTTCTTCCGCAGAAATAAGTTTCTTAGTTTTGGCATCCTGCAAAATCTCAAGAAGTTCAACTAAATATGAGTCTGTTGGATTATATAGTAAGACTTCATAACTTTTTTTATCCTGGAGGATCTGTTCGCACATAGCTCTATAGTCGGCCGTATCCAGGATCACCGTGTTGCCCCCTTTGTCTGAGGGTTTGACGGTGATCGTGGAATCGTTCTTGAGTGAAGTGATGGCTTCCCATTCTTCCCTAGTGCAATTATGGCAAGAGGGGAGAGATGTGATGTGTTTAAGGTCTGCTGTCACAAGCTGGAGAAAAATGTCCAAACATGATATATCCCCAGAGGGGGGCATCCTGGTACTCTTGTTTTTAAGGGTCGTAAAAGGACCCAGACCAGAAAAACCTCCGTCTGGTTCATCCAGATTGTACAGCAGCCTAACATCAGGTAAAATATCAAGGGGGATACCTAGTTCCTGACACTGCCGTACATCCTTATGTATGAAAAATTTGCGCCACCTGAGTTTCCTAATGAACAGATGTAAGTCTTTAGTCCAGGTGAAAGCGTCAAAACGGCGTGTTGGAACGAAGGATAAGCCCTTACTCAGGACAGCCATTTCAGTGTTATTAAGTACTCTTTTAGACAAATTTATTACCTGGGGGCCTGCTGGTCCCGAGTCTGCGACCTGTTTCTTAGTGGATAGGGGATTGCCTGATCTAAAAAACTCTGAGGTTGACCCCTTCCCCTGCCTCCCCGTCCCCTGCCCCTCCTGGACTGAGTCTTCCTCCTTGAAACTGTGCTAGTTTGCTCACGTTCACTGTCAGAGAGGTCAGTCTCCGTGGTAGATAGTTCATAGGGCGGTCGACACGGCCCGTCCGGACCTCCTGGTGCCCAGGGTAAGATTGCCTCAAGACCAGAAGATCCGATTACTAGGCACCTTTGATGGCTGTGCTGATAGAATACGAGGGATCCTTAATAAGCACTGGCCCATTTTGCTGATGGACCCTGATATTAAGGAAGCCGTGCACGACTACCCCCAGATAACATTTAGAAGGGGTAGTAATTTGAAGGACCTTCTCGTACACAGCCATTTCACACCAGTCCCTAGGCAAGGCACCTGGCTCGATCGCAGGCCCACGGGCTGTTTCAGGTGCAGTGGTTGTGTGGCATGTGGTTTCATCCAACCTGGCAAAACCTTTTTCAGCTCAAACTTGTCAAAAACCTTCCCCATCAGGGATTTCATCAATTGCAAGACGCAGGGCGTTATATATAAGATCACCTGCGAATGCGGTTTGGAGTATGTGGGGAAGACGAAACGTGAGCTGCGCAGGCGCCTTGGCGAGCATCTTGGCGACATTGCCAATAACAGGGACACAACAGTATCTAAGCACGTACATGATTACCACCAGGGGAACGCAAACTGCCTTCGGGCTATTGGAATTGAGAAAGTAGCGCGTTCGGTCCATGGTGGAGACTGGGACCGTGTGTTATTACAGAGAGAATCCCGCTGGATCTACACTCTGTCCACAGTCTCACCCACGGGTCTAAATGAACAGCTTAATTACAGCTGTTTTATTTAACACACTGGTGTATTTGCATTGCTGTTTTTATGACATTATCTGATTATCCCTTTCTCTTTTCCTGTCTACCTACCGCTTCCCTGCCCCTTCCTTTATTTCCAATTCTCCCTATGCCCCCTATATGTGTCCGCTTGAGACCTCTACAGTCTTGATACTTATATTTATTTTGTACCATTAAATACCAATTCTAAACTATGCGCAGCTACACATCAGGAGCTGCGATGCTGAACGGTGCCTGGGAATGCGTCCCGTTTGCCAGGCAACCGTCTTGTGATCACGCCTGTATCAGCGTGATAGGACGCGGTGACGTCATCGCTGTCATGTCACGTCCGCCCCTTTGCCTTCCTCCTCCTATGCGATGCATCGCTCCACGCATGCGCGGGCGTGCACCGCTCATTCCGGATGTGGGAGGCGTGTCTTAGCCAAGCCTCATTCTGAGGCTGGCTCGCTTTTTAAAAGGTAGCGATCTACAGATACCCTTTAGGCTACATCAGCCCAGGCGTCTAGATAGCTAGTTGAAGAGGGGCTCTATATCTTGACCCCCCTCTTCCCTCATAGCTAACCAGCCCACTTTGATCTATATCTGGATCGTGGTGCTACTTAATCTCCATGCAGAGTGCACTATTGACATCTCCGTCAGTGCACCCTGCACAGGTTTAGCCCAAGCCGACCGTTTTCCCCTGATGAGCCTGTCACTCATCTTGTTTCAGCGAAACGTGCATGTAGGGAGCAGGTAAGCAAGGGCCTTCTAGGGCGCACGAATTCCAGGGTGAGGTTCCTGTAGGTGACTGGTGGCGGTTTACCGCCATCCGGTCACATAGGCCAGTGTAGGGTTCCAGGGTATTACTAGGGCCAGCCAGTACTACAGACCACCCTGTACTACGCAATTACCAGAGCAACGGTGTGCACATCCATCAACACCAGCCGGTCAATTGTGGATCCAGAAGCCTGTCATCTGAGTGGTAGGACCATACGGTTACTATTTTGGTGCCGCCGAGCATCTCCTTTCAGTGTTTGGTTTAGTATATGGTACCAGTCTTTCCGTGTGGCAACCCGCCGCGTTGCTTCTGATTTATATTCAAGTCTATGTATCGTTATATCTTGGGATCAATTTTCTAAATATACTCATTAAATGTTAAGTTTTAATTTTGACCACTTATTACCTGATGTAGGCTTTAGCCAAAAAACAACCACACCATTGAGGGTTAAATGCACTTGGTGACAGGCGCAGCTTGCCCCTGATGTAGTATATGGCCAAAAAATAAACAGACTATTGCTGGTTAAATGCACTTGGTGAGACAGCTTCACCCTGATGTAGGCTTTAGCCAAAAAACAACCACACCATTGAGGGTTAAATGCACTTGGTGACAGGCGCAGCTTGCCCCTGATGTAGTATATGGCCAAAAAATAAACAGACTATTGCTGGTTAAATGCACTTGGTGTGACAGCTTCACCCTGATGTAGGCTTTAGCCAAAAAACAACCACACCATTGAGGGTTAAATGCACTTGGTGACAGGCGCAGCTTGCCCCTGATGTAGTATATGGCCAAAAAATAAACAGACTATTGCTGGTTAAATGCACTTGGTGTGACAGCTTCACCCTGATGTAGGATTTAGCCAAAAAACAACCACACCATTGAGGATTAAATGCACTTGGTGACAGGCGCAGCTTGCCCCTGATGTAGTATATGGCCAAAAAAATAAACAGACTATTGCTGGTTAAATGCACTTGGTGTGACAGCTTCACCCTGATGTAGGCTTTAGCCAAAAAACAACCACACCATTGAGGGTTAAATGCACTTGGTGACAGGCGCAGCTTGCCCCTGATGTAGTATATGGCCAAAAAATAAACAGACTATTGCTGGTTAAATGCACTTGGTGTGACAGCTTCACCCTGATGTAGGCTTTAGCCAAAAAACAACCACACCATTGAGGGTTAAATGCACTTGGTCGCAGCTTGTGCTGGCGCACCACAAGACACAATATGGCCGCCGATCACCCCAGAAAAAAGTGACTGACAAACGGTCTGGGCAGCCTAAAAACAGTGAGCAATTGAGGATCAGCAGCTCAATGATCCACAGCTGCAGATCGATCAATTAATCAAGTCCTTTGGAGGAGTTATTCTGCCTAATCTCGCCCTACTGTCGCAGCCGTAACCTCTCCCTATGCTGATCAGAGCAGAGTGACGGGCGGCGCTATGTGACTCCATCTTAAATAGAGGCTGGGTCACATGGTGCTCTGGCCAATCACAGCCATGCCAATAGTAGGCATGGCTGTGAAGGCCTCTTGGGGCAAGTAGTATGACGCTTGTTGATTGGCTGCTTTGCAGCCTTTCAAAAAGCGCCAAGAAAGCGACGAACACCGAACCCGAACCCGGACTTTTACGAAAATATCCGGGTTCGGGTCCGTGTCACGGACACCCCAAAATTTGGTACGAACCCGAACTATACAGTTCGGGTTTGCTCATCCCTATTTACTACTTTTCCATCATCTTCCCATCTTCTGGACAAATCATCCTACCACCCACAATACTTTGCCGCTGTGCTCCCCAATACTATACTGCAGCAACAGATAAACCCCCCGATAATAGTAGTACCATGAAAATAGTGCCCTTCAATACATTTTGGCACACAGTGCCCTTAAATAACTTCGCCTAGCAAATAGTGCCCCTGACACAAATAGTGTCAACATAACGTCTCCCAAAACTAATTGTGGTAAGTTGATGCTGTGCCAAGGTGCCTCCACAATAATAGTGCTCTCAAAAGTCCCACCAATATGACTAATTTTCTGCTAGAGCACACATGGTAGTAATAGTGCTCCTACAGTGCCCCCCAACATGTCCCCACTGTGCCCAGAAGTAATTATGCTCCCATAGTGCCAATACTAGTAATCATGTTCCCCATAGATGCCCAGTAGTAATAAAGGCTATCATAATGCCTCCCAGTAGTAATAATTCTCCTTATAATTTGTCAGTGCAAAAAATACCCCCTCTTAATTCCCCCCTATATAGTGCCCCCAGTAAATGCCCCAGAGTGCTCCTCTCCCCAATTCTTCCTAGTGCCCCCCATAATGTACCAGTATAAAATGACCCATATATAGTGCCCCAGTGGATGCCCTGTGTCCCCCATAATTTGAAAGTATAAAATACTCCTTCTTAGTGCCCCCCATAGATGAGCCCATAGTACTCCTCTCTCCCCTTCCCCATAGTACCCACCATAATGTGCCCCAGTATAAAATACCCCTATACAGAGCCCCCCATATAGAATACCCCTTCTTTGTGGCCTCAGTAAAATCCCCCATAGTGTTCCTCTCCCCCCTTCCTCCATGTAAAATACCCCTTATTTGTGGCCTCAGTAGATGCCCCCATAGTGCCCCCAATAATGTGCCAGTAAGAAGTGCCCCATAGATGCCCCCATAATGCCACTCAATAATGTGTCAGTAAAAAGTGCCACTAATAATGTGCCAGTAAGAAGTGCCCCCATAGATGCGTCCCAATCATGTGCCAGTAACAAGTGCCCCTCATAGATGCCCCCAATCATGTGCCAGTAACAAGTGCCCGCATAGATGCCCCCAAATCATGTGCCAGTAAAAAGTGCCCCCATAGATACATCCCAATCATGTGCCAATAACAAGTTCCCCATAGATGCCCCCAATCATGTGCCAGTAACAAGTGCCCCTATAGATGCCCCCAATCATGTGCCAGTAACAAGTGCCCCTCATAGATGCCCCCAATCATGTGCCAGTAACAAGTGCCCGCATAGATGCCCCCAAATCATGTGCCAGTAAAAAGTGCCCCCATAGATACATCCCAATCATGTGCCAATAACAAGTTCCCCCATAGATGCCCCCAATCATGTGCCAGTAACAAGTGCCCCTATAGATGCCCCCAATCATGTGCCAGTAACAAGTGCCCCCATAGATGCGTCCCAATCATGTGCCAGTAACAGGTGCCCCTATAGATGTCCCCCATCATGTGCCAGTAACAGGTGCCCCCATAGATGCCCCCCAATCATGTGCCAGTAGTAGTACCATATAAAAAAATGCTTATGCTTACCTCCGTCAGGCTGGCAGCTATGCAATGCAGGCCTCTTTCGGCCTGTGTCCCACGCTGTACGGCTCAGGCGGCATCATTGCACCGCCTGCCCCGGTCTCTGATAGGCTGCAGGCCTAGTACCTGCAGCCTATCAGAGGAAAGGGTAAGGGAGACGCCTTAGTACAGTCCTCTCAACTAGAAAAGCTGATTCTTTCTGCTTTACTCTGATGAAGAGGTTTGTTCTAAAAGCACTAATAACACATGTGAGTTTGAGTATTTTTGAAAGGCTGAGCAATAACTTGAAGGATATAATGTAGCTGCGAATCACTCAGCTTTTTTTTTTTATCTTTAGGATTCAATCCTTAGAGTTAGAAATGAACAAATCCATTCTACCATTTCAGAATGTATTGGTAAATAAGTCTAGAGAGTCATGGTCTGCAGTTAACCAGTGTGCTTCTTTACTGGAGGAATTCAGGCGCAAGGCAATACAGGAGAGGCATAGGGCTGGCTTCTCCAGTGTCAACCTTGGCAGAAGAAGGGTTTGATGCTGAGAAAATGCCTAAGCTAGCTGTCCTATTCTCTCTCCAAAAGGCTGGTACTCTGGTCAAAGGCCCACGTTCTGTAGCTCAGTACTCCGGGTGGCTCCTTGGTCACAGGGCTGATGACCCATGGTCTGTGGCTCAGCTTCCCCATCTCAGCATCTTCTTCTGGTCACTCAGACTGCAAGAGTCTTCCCCTCCAAGCGCTGGTCCCTAACTACAGAACAATAGGGGCTCTGACTGCTCTCCTGATACAGTTTCTAGCTAGACTGGAACTTTCTAGTGGGAGGGGTGGAGTGGAGACCCCACTTTAGGCTGGGTTCACACGGGCATCGCGTTTTGGCTCCAGATGCGTCCCGGGTGCATTGCGGCAAACCTGCACGAGTAGGTACGCAATTGCAGTCAGTTTTGACTGCGATTGCGTTCCATTGTTCAGTTTTTATTGCGCAGGTGCAATGTGTTTTGCACGCGTGTGATAAAAAACTGAATGTGGTACCCAGACATGAACTTCTTCACTGAAGTTCAGGTTTGGGTTCGGTGTTGTGTAGATGTAATTATTTTCCCTTATAACATGGTTATAAGGGGGAATAATAGCATTCTTTAATACAGAATGCTTAGTAGAAGGTCAATTGAGGGTTAAAAAATAAAAAAATAATTAACTCACCTTCTTCTCTTGATCGCGTAGTTGCCGATCTCCTTAATTCTTTAATCATGAGCTGCCGGCTAAAGGACCTGTGGTGACGTCACATCACATGGTCCAATCACATGGTACATTACCATGGTGATGGACCATATGATTGGACCATGTGATATGATGTCACCATAGGTCCTTTAGCCGGCAGCTTATGATTAAAGGAGTAAGGAGATCGGCAACTACGCGATCAAGAGGAGAAGGTGAGTTAATTATTTTTAATTTTTTAACCCACAATATAGAGCATTCAGCGATTTTCACGCAACGCATAAGTTTTTGGTTTAAACTGTTCAATCAGTGATTTATCCTAGTAGTATATAATACTTGCTGTGGTTGCATCCCCACATAATGCTTCTCTGGAAAAGAGACATGCAAGCTAATCTTCCTTCCCAAAAAAAAAGAAATACTGAGGGGGTCATTTAATAAGACCCGGGTTTTAGATGCCGGTCTTAATAAAGCCCCTTTGTAGGAGGTGGATCGCAGAAGTTATGAAGAGGAGCTGACTACAAAGGCTACAGCTGACCCCTCAGATTTATCATTTATTTTTTACTGTAGCTGTCGGGGGGGGGGGGGGGGCTAGCTGTTTATTCTTGGTACCTAAAGGAATACATTTTTTAGTGCAATTACTCAATGTGGATTTAAAGCTCCCTCAATTATCCTCAGTATTATTATGTGACAGTAGCTGCTCCCAGTCTATGTCCTGCCTCTGCTCAATGTACGTGTGCAGGGTTGGTACAGATTTTTGGAAAAGTAATGTCGACCTAAGGCTACTTTCACACTAGCGTTCGTCGGTCCGCTCGTGAGCTCCGTTTGAAGGAGCTCACGAGCGGACCCAAACGCTTCCGTCCAGCCCTGATGCAGTCTGAATGGATGCGGATCCGCTCAGACTGCATCAGTCTGGCGGCGTTCAGCCTCCGCTCGCCTCCGCACGGACAGGCGGACAGCTGAACGCTGCTTGCAGCGTTCGGGTGTCCGCCTGGCCGTGCGGAGGCGTGCGGATCCGTTCAGACTTACAATGTAAGTCAATGGGAACGGATCCGCTTGAAGATGTCACCATATGGCTCAATCTTCAAGCGGATCCGTCCCCCATTGACTTTACATTGAAAGTCTGAACGGATCCGCGCAGGCTACTTGCGCACTTGCGCACTTGCGAAATTTTTTAAAGTTATTAATGCAGACGGATCCGTACTGAACGGAGCCTCCGTCTGCATTAATATGATCGGATCCGTTCAGAACGGATCCGATCAAGCGCAAGTGTGAAAGTAGCCTAATCCGGACACGCTCCTCTGCAAGGGGCCTAAGTCAATCTGTAAAATAACAGATTAACTATGAATGGGGCAGCAGTCGAACAAGACGCACTGAACGAGATATAAGACCGCATTTAATACTGAGGCACAGTAAGTCTATCTATAAAGTAACAGATTAGCTATGAATGTGGCAGCAGTTGTACAAGATGCACATGGCGATATTTTAGACCACCCTTTTATACTGAGTCTGACGCACAGAAAGGGTCCATTAACACGTCCGTAGTGTATTGCGGATCCGCAATACACCCGGCCGGCACCCCGGCCATATACAGTATGGCTGCAGGTAAATTTAAGCTACAAATTTATGTGAAGAATGTATTTGCATATATGGTGGTAAATTCTTAAACGAGTTGTGCCATGCGCTGAACATGGCACATGCAGGGTTTGCAGAAGGAAGGGACTCCCTCTGACTCCATCGGCCGTCTGCGCTTTGGTGACAGGGGGACGATGGTTGCCATGGCAGCTCCAATGCCTTACACAGGTATCGAAGCCTGCCAGCTATGGAAGCCCAGGAGATTCCATCTCCAAGCAACTGTCAAAATACAGAATGTATTGTACTGCATTGAAACAGGGATCAAACCCAGGAAAGGTTAAGTCTTACAGTGGGACAAAAATGTAAAGTAAAAAAAAAAGTGAAAAAATTTGTTTTTTATAATAAAAAAATTTAGGTTTCAAGTAAAAAAAAAGCTCCCCACCATAAAATAGTGTTTAAAAATAAATAAATAACAAAAGACATATTAGGTACTGCCGCGTCCGTAATGACGTGTTCTATACAAATGTCACATAATCTACCACATCAGGTGATTGCCGTGAAAAAAAAACACTGATCAGAAAATGCTATTTTTTTGTCACCTTCATTAGAGATGAGTAAATCGAAGTAGACAAAGTGGAATTTGATCTGAATTTTAGGAAAAATTTGATTTGCACTGAATCCGAATTTCCTCACGCTTGGTAACGAATCGCATTCCTTCCTAAAATGGCTGCTGCACATGTTAGCACCTGGAGCAAGGAAGAGATCACCCACAATGCCATGCACGCAGCTAATCAGCAGCCAGCCAGCCCTATGATGTCACAGCCCTATAAATAGCCTCAGCCATCTTGGATTCAGCCATTTTCCAGTGTACTTAGTGCAGGGAGAGAAGTCAGCAGGCGCTCGGGACAGTGGCAGAAAAGACTTTTCAACTTTTATTTTTCTGTGTAAAAGTTCAGAGTTAGCCAACACTGTTTTTGTTGTTTTTTTTTTTTTTTATAATTTTGGGAAGGCCATAAAACATTGAGAAATAGAAAAGAGAATGCAAAGAGAAAGTGCGCTGGAGTATAACAATGGCTGGGTGCATCTGGTATACTTGTCTACTCAGCACAAGGTACAGGATCCATGTCTGGTTCATTTCAATGAACGTGCGCTTGTCCACGTTGGCTGTGGAGAGGCAGCTGCGCTTGTCTGTGATTACCCTCCTGCCGTGCTAAACACACGTTCAGACGATACACTTGCTGCAGGGCAGGCCAGCACATCCAAGGTATAAATGACAAGCTCAGGCCATGTGCCTAATTTGGAGACCCAGAAGTTGAATGGGGCAGACCCATCAGTCAGTACGTGTGGGCATGTTCGCATGTACTGTTCCATCATGTTGCTGGCTATAACATTCCGTATCAGCTGGTGGTGCTGGTTGTTGCAACATGTTGACAAAGCTTTTCCACATTTCGGCCATGCTAACCCTCCCTTCTGAGGTGCTGATGGTGCCCCAGCTGCGTTGGCGACTTCTTCCTCCTCCTGTTCCTCTGCCTTTGCCTTGTGCTTCCACTGAGCCCTGCTGTTAGGTGTGAATGCCATCAGCAGTGTGTCTACCAGTGTGCGCTTGTACTCGCGAATCTTCCGATCACTCTCCAGTGACGGAATTAAGGACAGCGCATTGTCCTTGTAGCGGGGATCCAGCAGGGTGGCCATCCAGTAATCAGCACTGGTTAGACTGTGGGCAACTCGGCAGTCACTGTGCAGGCACTGCAGCATGTAGTCGCTCATGTGTGCCAGGCTGCCCAGAGGCAATGACAAGCTGTCCTCTGTGGGAGGTGTATCGTCTGTGTCCTCTGTATGCCCCCAGCTACGCTCCATTGATGCCCATAAGCTGCCTTCAGTGCCACCCTGCTGTGAACACGGTTCCTCCTCCTCATCCTGCAGAACGTGCCCTGGCTGGACAGTTGTGTACCTGGCTACTGTTGGTGCAGGAACCCACCCTTTGAGCCACTTGTGAGTGACTGGCCTATAACCGTGGAAATGATCCCTCTTCCTCCTCCTCTTTCTTGTGTGCCACATCCTTTTCCATTATCGCCCGAAGTGTTTTTTCAAGGAGAAAGAGAAGTGGGACAGTAATGCTGAGGACTGTGTCATTGGCACTGGCAAGGTTGGTGGAGTACTCGAAACAGCGCAACACGGCACACAGATCCCGCATGGAGGCCCACTTGTTGGTGGTGAAGTGGTGCTGTTCCGCAGAGCGATTCACCCGTGTGTGCTGCAGCTGAAACTCCACTATGACCTGCTGCTGCTCTCACACTATCTCTCCAGCATGTACAAGTGGCGTTCCACCTTGTGGGTACGTCCCACTTGAAGCGGTGAGCGGGAAGGCCGAAGTTACGCTGCAGCACAGACAGGCAATCAGCAGCAGGGTGAGAATGCCGACAGCGCACACAGATGGCCTGCACTTTCTGCAGCATCTCTGACATTTAAGGGTAATTTTTTTAAGGAATGTGCATCAAACTAGCTAGCCCCAGAGGTGCTACGAGATTTCACCCATTATCGCACACCACCAGGCCAGGCTTGAGGCTCAGCGGCACCAACCACTCATCGGTCTGTTGTTCCATGCCCATCCACAGCTCCTGCACAGTGTTGGGTTTTCCCCCAAACAGATGAGGTTCAAAACAGCCTGCTGTTGTTTCCCCCTGGCTGTGTTGAAGATGATGGTGAAGGTGTTACTCTGACCTGATGAGGAGGCGGTAGAAGAGGAAGTGAAGTAGGAGGAGGAGGCAACGTGAAATGTCCTGCAATCCTCGGTGGTGGCAAAACATGGGCCAAACTGCTATCTGCCTTAGTGTTGATCACGAATATTCAAATTACGAATTTTAATCGCGAATATCGGCCCTTCGAGGAAATATTTTGAATATCGCAAAATATATTCGTAATCGTGAATATTCAATGTTTTTTAGAATACCAGTTCATGCAAATTTTTATGCGCAATCAAGAAAGTAATGCCTGCAGATCACGAATTTGCGAATTCTCTAATATATGGCGAATATTCGCCCAAATATTCGCGAAATATCGCAAATTCTAATATTGACCCTGCCGCTCATCACTAATCTGCCTCAGGCCCAGCAACCACTGCATTTACCCAGTGTGCAGTTAGGGAGATATAACGTTCCTGCCGATGCTAACTGGTCCACGTATCAGTAGTTATGTGGACCTTGCCACAGATGACGTTGCGCATTGCACACCTGATTTTGTCTGCCACTTGGTTGTGCAGGGCAGGGATGGCTCGCCTGGAAAAGTAGTGGCTGGGAACCACATACTGTGGGACAGCCACCGCCATAAGTTTTTTAAAAGTCTCTGTCTCCAACAGACAGAATTACAGCATTTCAAAGGCCAGGAATTTTGAAATGCTGGCATTCAGGGCCAGGAACCACAGGTGGGTAGGGGGGTACTTCCTCTTTCTTTCCAGTGTTTGAGGGATAGAGATCTGAAAGCTTCCATGGGACAGTGTGGACATTCTGGGTGGAGGTGGTGGAGGTGGTGTTGTTGCTGCCACATTTTCTGTTTGCAGGGTCGCAGGTGCCACTGTCACTCCAGAGGGAAAGGAAGAGGCCGAGACTGCAGCAGAAGAGGGAGCAAGAGAAGCCTGAGATATTTTGTGTTTTTTTCAGGTGTGTACTCCACTGAATCTCTGCTTTATATTTAGATGCCTGGTCATGCAGGTGGTGCTCAAGTTTTAAACATTTATGCCTTGCTTCAGGCTCCTTTTGCACAGCATGCAAACCCCTTGTGTCTTGTCATTAGCACATTGTCTGAAGAACTGCCATGCCAGGGAACTGGCTTTGTTGTGCCTAGTCTCTGGGTGTGGTGGGTAGTAGCAGGAATACTGGCTAGGGGATGACCACTCTGCTTTTGCACCTTGCTCCCTGCTGGCACTGTGTGACCACCACCTCTTTCTCTGAACTGCACAAGTCACTTGCATGACCTTGATTCCATGTGGGGTCTAGGACCTCATCATCCTCCACATAATCTTCCACCCACTCTTTACCACTGCCCTCCTTGCCTGTCTGCAAACAGGAGAAAGAAGCAGCAGTTGGCACCTGTGTTCTGTCATCATCATCAGAGACATGCTGCGGTGGTCCTCCCATGTCCACATCCTGAAGCATAAGTGGTTGGGCATCAGTCCACTCATTTTCTTCCACTTCTAGGGGAAGGCCTAGGTGGATGGCTCCCGGAAACCCCGCCAGCAGAGTCATCAAAAAGCATAAGAGACTGATGCATGACTTGGGACTCTGACTGCTTGGCTGATTTGCAATGGGGTAAGGTGAAAGACAGATGCCCATAAGCTGCAGGTGCCAACTGTGACAATGTGAAGGAACTGGAGGCACTGTCAGCCATCTAATCTACTACCGCCTCTACTTGTTCTGGCCTCACCATTCTTACACCGGTATTCGGGCCTACAAAATAACGCTGAACGTCCTGTCCCCTACGTGCACCTGAGGAAGGTATATCATTTGGGCGTGTAGTTGGCACAGATCGACCACATCCTCTCCCTGCAATAGGAGCTCCACCAGCACCAGCAGCACCACGACCATGGCCATGTCCCTTATTTCATGCTCTCCTCATTATTTGAGGTCACCCACCGAACTAACAGACAGATTAACTTTATTAATTTTCCTGTCAGGTAGGCAGTGCAGGTGTACCTCACACCAAAAATGGAAATACTGTTGCAAGAAAAAGTATGTGAACCCTTTGAAATTATATGGATTTCTACACAAATTGGTCCAAAAATGTGATCTGATCTTCATCTAAGTCACAACAATAGACAATCACAGTCTGCTTAAACTAATAACACACAAAGAATCAAATGTTACCATGTTTTTATTGAACACAACATGTAACCATTTACAGTGCAGGTAAAAAAAAATGTGAACCCCTAGACTAATGACATCTCCAAGAGCTAATTGGAGTGAGGTGTCAGCCAACGTGAGTCCAATCAATGAGATGAGATTGGAGGTGTTGGCTACAGTTGCCCTGCCCTATAAAAAACACACACCAGTTTGGGTTTGCTTTTCACAAGAAGCATTGCCTTATGTGAATGGTCCCCACACAAAAGAGCTCTCAGAAGACCTACGATTAAGAATTGTTGACTTGCATAAAGCTGGAAATGGTTATAAAAGTATCTTCAAAAGCCTTGCTGTTCATCAGTCCACGGTAAGACAAATTGTCTATAAATGGAGAAAGTTCAGCACTGCTGCTACTCTCCCTATTAATGGCCGTCCTGTAAACATGACTGCAAGAGCACAGCGCAGACTGCTCAATGAGGGGAAGAAGAATCCTAGAGTGTCAGCTAAAGACTTACAAAAGTCTCTGGCATATGCTAACATCCCTTTTAGCAAATCTATGATATGTAAAACACTAAACAAGAATGGATTTCATGAGAGGGTACCACAGAGGAAGCCATTGCCATCCAAAAAAACATTGCTGCACGTTTACTGTATATTCTGTGGACAGAAAAATCCAAAGTTGAGTTGTTTGGAAGAAACACATAACACTATGTGTGGAGAAAAAGAGGCACAGCACACCAACATCAAAACCTCATCCCAACTGTGAAGTAAAGTATGGTGGTGGGGGCATCATGGTTTGGGGCTGCTTTGCTGCGTCAGAGCCTTGACGGATTGCTATCATCGAAGGAAAAATAAATTCCCAAGTTTATCAAGACTTTTTGCAGGAGAACTTAAGGCCATCTGTCCACCAGCTGAAGCTCCAAAAAAGCAAGTGGAGATAGTATACCAAAATATCAATTTATTATCAAATATAAAATATGGGAAAAGGACGGGATGGTAAACAGAATACAGAGAAGCGAAGGGCAATATACACAGCTGCATGTACATATATATCTATGCGACAATAAGCATAGATGGCACACAGGTAAAAGTTGTAGGAGATCAAGGACAGCCAAGTCTACGTAGCAAATATGCCCCAGTCTGGGCTATATAATCAAAGGTAGAAAACAATTATAACTGGGTGTCCGTGAATAGCACCACAACGTCCAAGGATCATAGGCGACCAAGACAAACAGATATAGTGCAAAAATAACTCAAGTCTAGTCTATCACTGAATCCCAGGGTATAGCAATGTTTTGAAAGGTATCAAAAAGGCCTAATATGGATGTGGTGAAAGACCATATATAGATATAGGGCAATACTATACGCAGGACGTACCTGAAGCCATGATGAATACAGGAGGATACTGAACCCTAAGCGCAAGACCTCGGCGCGCGTTTCACCTCAGCTGCTTCGTCAGGAGGTACTAAGTAATAGAATTTCAGGGTATATATAGTCTAGGAAAGGAATTTACCTGGGTTGCGGACACCTGTGATCTGATGGAGCGGGCGCGGAAACACCATGTTCCACGGAGCCATCTCTCAGCGCGTCCCCGCCTGCATACCGCGCATGCGCGGCGCATACAGACGTCATGGAGCACGTTAAGATGACGCCGTGCAGCGCATGCGTGATCCGCGACCCAGTGGAACGCAGGTGAACCGCAAACACCAGCCGATGGATCCTGTTCGGGAAGACTGTGGAGTAGACTGCAAATCACATTATGTATAAATAATGCCGATCAAAAGAGTTATTGGTATATAGAAAACATCCATATTAGGTCCGCGATTCCCTGCAAGCACCGCAACACCCATGGGACAAAGGTCCAGCAGCGTGTCAGATAAAATTATACCCTCAGTCCTGTGGTCACATGATGATACAATACAAAATGAACCATAAAGAGTGGCCCCATAGGGGAACTAAAGAAAATAATAAGTGACTAAAGGATTATTTCAACATGTAAAAACACATCATAAGAAGCATTTAAAAAGGATGCTATAATAATTAATAAGTGATAAATATCAACCAGCTGAAGCTCAACAGAAGATGGGTGTTGCAACAGGACAACGACCTAAAGCATAGAAGTAAATCAACAACAGAATGGCTTAAACAGAAATAAATATGCCTTCTGGAGTGGCCCAGTCAGAGTCCTGACCTCAACCCGATTGAGATGCTGTGGCATGACCTCAAGAAAGCGATTCACACCAGACAATCCAAGAATATTGCTGAATAGAGATGTCGCGAACATAAAATTTTAGTTCGCGAACGGCGAACGCGAATTTCCGCAAATGTTCGCGAACGGGCGAACCGGGCAAACCGCCATTGACTTCAATAGGCAGGGGAATTTTAAAACCCACAGGGACTCTGTATGGCCACAATAGTTATGGAAAAGTTGTTTCAAGGGGACTAACACCTGGACTGTGGCCTGCCGAATGGGGATCCATGGCAAAACTCCCATGGAAAATTACGTAGTTGACGCAGAGTCGGGTTTTAATCCATAAAGGGCATATATCACCTAACATTCCTAAATTGTTTGGAATAACGTGCTTTAAAACATCAGGTATGATGTTGTATCGATCAGGTAGTGTAAGGGTTACGCCTGCTTTACAGTGACAGACCAAACTCCCTGTTTAACGCACCGCAAACAACCGCAAACAGTCCATTTGCACAACCACATGTCCTCTTTTTTTAAAATTTAAAAAATCTGTTCTTACCGTTTTAATCTCTGTTTTGTCCCCTATCAAGGGACGGTGTATGGAATAGGTTTTAGGAACTGGGAGATGGAAAAAGATGGTTGTTCGGTCCTCTTACTTCCAATTTGGGGCACTGCGCGTACAGCTCGCAATGTACTGTGCCACCAGATATAAGTGGTGTGTTTAAGTAGTACTATTCTTATCAGTTTAATCCCTGTTACATCCCCTATCAGGGGACGTGTATGGAATAGATTTTAGGAACCAGGAGATGGAAAAAGATGCTTGGTCAGTCCTCTTACTTCCAATTTGGGGCACTGCGCGTGCGCCCTGTAACATACTGTGCAATCCCAATATGAGTGGTATGTAAAGTAGTACTATTCCTATCAGTTTAATCCCTGTTACGTCCCCTATTATTATTATTATTCTTATTATTATTATAAGGTGTGTTAAGTAGTACTATTTCTATCAGTTTAATCCCTGTTACGTCCCCTATCAGGGGCCGGTCTATGGAATAGATTTTAGGAACTGGGAGATGGAAAAAGATGCTTGGTCGGTCCTCCTACTTCCAATTTGGTCCACTGTGCGTGCGCCGTGCAATGTACTGTGCCACCAGATATGAGTGGTGTAATAAGTACTACTATTCCTATCAGTTTAATCCCTGTTATGTCCCCTATCGGGGGACATGTATGGAATAGATTTTAGGAACCGGGAGATGGAAAAAGATGCTTGGTTGGTCCTCCTACTTCAAATTTGGGGCACTGCACGTGCAATGTACTGTGCCACCAGATATGAGTGGTGTGTTAAGTAGTACTATTCCTATCAGTTTAATCCCTGTTACGTCCCCTGTCAGGGGACGTGTATGGAATAGATTTTAGACAACCGCAAAGAGTTGTAAATAGTTGACACACTCATGACATAAATTGTATTCCTCTATGTGTCAATCTTGGTGTAGTAATGACTGTGCTCGTGCGCACGTTTGGGAGATTGCAGGCGATGGGGGTTTATCAAAGCCTATGGTCGTGCTGAGGTAGTTCAGAGACAGTTAAGTGACCCAGAAAACAATGATTCTGCAGTGTGGGCCCATTGTTGGCCTAGTAGGCTTTAACGATCACCTTAGATGATCACAAAGAAAATTAATGTTTTTTTCTATGCAAAATTATTCAGCCGATCGCTTTTGGTCTGTTCACAATGAAGCAACGACCTTATCATCTGGGGTGTGCCAACATTGCCATTGCCAACACACTCATAGAGTTGGTCGCTTCATTGTGATACGCAAGCCCCTTCACCACAACAAGATAACGATCACGAAGGGGAATTGACACATGTATGTGCCTTTTTTTTGGGCTTTTGCAGCCACAGTGCAGCACTAGAGGATAGAAAAATTAGGCATGTACATATGCCTGAAAAATTAGGTATTGTTCCAGAAAAAATTATGTTTACCAGGCAGAAAGTGCCCTAAAACATTGCGGCTTGAACCCTAGTTGGTGGCGGATAAGTCACGCAAGTCATCCAGCATTCAGAGATAAAATACAGCAGCGTGTGGACCATTTTTAGCCCAAGGCAGCTCATCTCATCAGGCCTTTTTTAGTCAAAATGTATAGCCCACTGTCAGTCCCTTCAGGATCCATCCCTCATTCATCTTAATAAAGGTGAGGTAATCTAGACTTTTTTGACCTAGGCGACTTCTCTTCACGGTGACAATACCTCCTGCTGCACTGAAGGTCCTTTCGTACAGGACACTTGAAGCACGGCAGGCCAGAAGTTCTATCGCAAATTGGGATAGCTCAGGCCACAGGTCAAGCCTGCACACCCAGTAGTCAAGGGGTTAATCGCTCCTCAGAGTGTCGATATCTGCAGTTAAGGCAAGGTAGTCTGCTACCTGTCGGTCGAGTCGTTCTCTGAAGGTGGACCCCGAAGGGCTGTGGCGATGCGTAGGACTTAAAAAGCGCTGCATGTCCTCCATCATTAACACGTCTGTAAAGCGTCCTGTCCTTGCCGGCATGGTCGTGGTAGGAGGAGGATTACTTTCACCTCCTCCCCTGTTAGATTCCCGTTGTGCTGTGACATTAACCTTATACGCTGTGTAAAGCATACTTTTTAATTTATTTTGGAACTGCTGCATCCTTTCCGACTTCCGGTAATTTGGTAACATTTCAGGCACTTTCTGCTTATACCGGGGGTCTAGTAGCGTGGCCATCCAGTACAGGTCATTCTCCTTCAGCCTTTTTATACGAGGGTCCCTCAACAGGCACGACAGCATTAAAGACCCCATTTGCACAAGGTTGGATGCCGAGCTCCTCATGTCCCGTTCCTCGTCCTCACTGATCTCACTGAAGGTCTGTTCTTCCCCCCAGCCACGTACAACACCACGGGTATTAGATAGGTGACAACGAGCACCCTGGGATGCCTGCTGTGGTTGGTCTTCCTACTCAAAGCCACATTTCTCCTCTGACTCCTCTTCCTCAGACTCCTCTTCCAGCGTTTCCGCAGGTCCAGCAAGCGATGCTGATAAGGCTGTTTCTGGTGGTGATGATGGTGACCACAACTCTTCTTCTTCCTCTTCACGCTCATCTATGGCCTGATCCAGCACTCTTCGCAGGGCACGCTCCAGCAAGAAAACAAATGGGATGATGTCGCTGATGGTGCCTTAGGTGCGACTGACTAGGTTTGTCACCTCCGCAAAAGGACGGATGAGCCTACAGGCATTGCGCATGAGCGGCCAGTAACGTGGAAAAAAACTTCCCAGCTCCGCAGAGGCTGTCCTAGCACCCCGGTCATACAAATACTCGTTGACGGATTTTTCTTGTTGGAGCAGGCGGTCGAACATTAGGAGTGTTGAATTCCAACGTGTCGGGGTGTCTCAAATTAAGCACCTCACTAGCATGTAGTTTCGTTGCTGAATATCTGAAAAGTGTGCCATGGCCGTATAGGAACACCTAAAATGGCCACACACCTTCCTGGCCTGCTTGAGGACGACCTGTAAGCCTGGGCACTTATGCACAAAGCATTGTACGATCAGATTACACACATGTGCCATGCACGGCACATGTGTCAACTTGCCCAAATTCAATGCCGCCATCAAATTGCTTCCGTTGTCACACACCAACCCTTGTGCGTTCAGGGCGGAGCTGTCCTCTGTGGGAGGTGTATCGTCTGTGTCCTCTGTATGCCCCCAGCTACGCTCCATTGATGCCCATAAGCTGCCTTCAGTGCCACCCTGCTGTGAACACGGTTCCTCCTCCTCATCCTGCAGAACGTGCCCTGGCTGGACAGTTGTGTACCTGGCTACTGTTGGTGCAGGAACCCACCCTTTGAGCCACTTGTGAGTGACTGGCCTATAACCGTGGAAATGATCCCTCTTCCTCCTCCTCTTTCTTGTGTGCCACATCCTTTTCCATTATCGCCCGAAGTGTTTTTTCAAGGAGAAAGAGAAGTGGGACAGTAATGCTGAGGACTGTGTCATTGGCACTGGCAAGGTTGGTGGAGTACTCGAAACAGCGCAACACGGCACACAGATCCCGCATGGAGGCCCACTTGTTGGTGGTGAAGTGGTGCTGTTCCGCAGAGCGATTCACCCGTGTGTGCTGCAGCTGAAACTCCACTATGACCTGCTGCTGCTCTCACACTATCTCTCCAGCATGTACAAGTGGCGTTCCACCTTGTGGGTACGTCCCACTTGAAGCGGTGAGCGGGAAGGCCGAAGTTACGCTGCAGCACAGACAGGCAATCAGCAGCAGGGTGAGAATGCCGACAGCGCACACAGATGGCCTGCACTTTCTGCAGCATCTCTGACATTTAAGGGTAATTTTTTTAAGGAATGTGCATCAAACTAGCTAGCCCCAGAGGTGCTACGAGATTTCACCCATTATCGCACACCACCAGGCCAGGCTTGAGGCTCAGCGGCACCAACCACTCATCGGTCTATTGTTCCATGCCCATCCACAGCTCCTGCACAGTGTTGGGTTTTCCCCCAAACAGATGAGGTTCAAAACAGCCTGCTGTTGTTTCCCCCTGGCTGTGTTGAAGATGATGGTGAAGGTGTTACTCTGACCTGATGAGGAGGCGGTAGAAGAGGAAGTGAAGTAGGAGGAGGAGGCAACGTGAAATGTCCTGCAATCCTCGGTGGTGGCAAAACATGGGCCAAACTGCTATCTGCCTTAGTGTTGATCACGAATATTCAAATTACGAATTTTAATCGCGAATATCGGCCCTTCGAGGAAATATTTTGAATATCGCAAAATATATTCGTAATCGTGAATATTCAATGTTTTTTAGAATACCAGTTCATGCAAATTTTTATGCGCAATCAAGAAAGTAATGCCTGCAGATCACGAATTTGCGAATTCTCTAATATATGGCGAATATTCGCCCAAATATTCGCGAAATATCGCAAATTCTAATATTGACCCTGCCGCTCATCACTAATCTGCCTCAGGCCCAGCAACCACTGCATTTACCCAGTGTGCAGTTAGGGAGATATAACGTTCCTGCCGATGCTAACTGGTCCACGTATCAGTAGTTATGTGGACCTTGCCACAGATGACGTTGCGCATTGCACACCTGATTTTGTCTGCCACTTGGTTGTGCAGGGCAGGGATGGCTCGCCTGGAAAAGTAGTGGCTGGGAACCACATACTGTGGGACAGCCACCGCCATAAGTTTTTTAAAAGTCTCTGTCTCCAACAGACAGAATTACAGCATTTCAAAGGCCAGGAATTTTGAAATGCTGGCATTCAGGGCCAGGAACCACAGGTGGGTAGGGGGGTACTTCCTCTTTCTTTCCAGTGTTTGAGGGATAGAGATCTGAAAGCTTCCATGGGACAGTGTGGACATTCTGGGTGGAGGTGGTGGAGGTGGTGTTGTTGCTGCCACATTTTCTGTTTGCAGGGTCGCAGGTGCCACTGTCACTCCAGAGGGAAAGGAAGAGGCCGAGACTGCAGCAGAAGAGGGAGCAAGAGAAGCCTGAGATATTTTGTGTTTTTTTCAGGTGTGTACTCCACTGAATCTCTGCTTTATATTTAGATGCCTGGTCATGCAGGTGGTGCTCAAGTTTTAAACATTTATGCCTTGCTTCAGGCTCCTTTTGCACAGCATGCAAACCCCTTGTGTCTTGTCATTAGCACATTGTCTGAAGAACTGCCATGCCAGGGAACTGGCTTTGTTGTGCCTAGTCTCTGGGTGTGGTGGGTAGTAGCAGGAATACTGGCTAGGGGATGACCACTCTGCTTTTGCACCTTGCTCCCTGCTGGCACTGTGTGACCACCACCTCTTTCTCTGAACTGCACAAGTCACTTGCATGACCTTGATTCCATGTGGGGTCTAGGACCTCATCATCCTCCACATAATCTTCCACCCACTCTTTACCACTGCCCTCCTTGCCTGTCTGCAAACAGGAGAAAGAAGCAGCAGTTGGCACCTGTGTTCTGTCATCATCATCAGAGACATGCTGCGGTGGTCCTCCCATGTCCACATCCTGAAGCATAAGTGGTTGGGCATCAGTCCACTCATTTTCTTCCACTTCTAGGGGAAGGCCTAGGTGGATGGCTCCCGGAAACCCCGCCAGCAGAGTCATCAAAAAGCATAAGAGACTGATGCATGACTTGGGACTCTGACTGCTTGGCTGATTTGCAATGGGGTAAGGTGAAAGACAGATGCCCATAAGCTGCAGGTGCCAACTGTGACAATGTGAAGGAACTGGAGGCACTGTCAGCCATCTAATCTACTACCGCCTCTACTTGTTCTGGCCTCACCATTCTTACACCGGTATTCGGGCCTACAAAATAACGCTGAACGTCCTGTCCCCTACGTGCACCTGAGGAAGGTATATCATTTGGGCGTGTAGTTGGCACAGATCGACCACATCCTCTCCCTGCAATAGGAGCTCCACCAGCACCAGCAGCACCACGACCATGGCCATGTCCCTTATTTCATGCTCTCCTCATTATTTGAGGTCACCCACCGAACTAACAGACAGATTAACTTTATTAATTTTCCTGTCAGGTAGGCAGTGCAGGTGTACCTCACACCAAAAATGGAAATACTGTTGCAAGAAAAAGTATGTGAACCCTTTGAAATTATATGGATTTCTACACAAATTGGTCCAAAAATGTGATCTGATCTTCATCTAAGTCACAACAATAGACAATCACAGTCTGCTTAAACTAATAACACACAAAGAATCAAATGTTACCATGTTTTTATTGAACACAACATGTAACCATTTACAGTGCAGGTAAAAAAAAATGTGAACCCCTAGACTAATGACATCTCCAAGAGCTAATTGGAGTGAGGTGTCAGCCAACGTGAGTCCAATCAATGAGATGAGATTGGAGGTGTTGGCTACAGTTGCCCTGCCCTATAAAAAACACACACCAGTTTGGGTTTGCTTTTCACAAGAAGCATTGCCTTATGTGAATGGTCCCCACACAAAAGAGCTCTCAGAAGACCTACGATTAAGAATTGTTGACTTGCATAAAGCTGGAAATGGTTATAAAAGTATCTTCAAAAGCCTTGCTGTTCATCAGTCCACGGTAAGACAAATTGTCTATAAATGGAGAAAGTTCAGCACTGCTGCTACTCTCCCTATTAATGGCCGTCCTGTAAACATGACTGCAAGAGCACAGCGCAGACTGCTCAATGAGGGGAAGAAGAATCCTAGAGTGTCAGCTAAAGACTTACAAAAGTCTCTGGCATATGCTAACATCCCTTTTAGCAAATCTATGATATGTAAAACACTAAACAAGAATGGATTTCATGAGAGGGTACCACAGAGGAAGCCATTGCCATCCAAAAAAACATTGCTGCACGTTTACTGTATATTCTGTGGACAGAAAAATCCAAAGTTGAGTTGTTTGGAAGAAACACATAACACTATGTGTGGAGAAAAAGAGGCACAGCACACCAACATCAAAACCTCATCCCAACTGTGAAGTAAAGTATGGTGGTGGGGGCATCATGGTTTGGGGCTGCTTTGCTGCGTCAGAGCCTTGACGGATTGCTATCATCGAAGGAAAAATAAATTCCCAAGTTTATCAAGACTTTTTGCAGGAGAACTTAAGGCCATCTGTCCACCAGCTGAAGCTCCAAAAAAGCAAGTGGAGATAGTATACCAAAATATCAATTTATTATCAAATATAAAATATGGGAAAAGGACGGGATGGTAAACAGAATACAGAGAAGCGAAGGGCAATATACACAGCTGCATGTACATATATATCTATGCGACAATAAGCATAGATGGCACACAGGTAAAAGTTGTAGGAGATCAAGGACAGCCAAGTCTACGTAGCAAATATGCCCCAGTCTGGGCTATATAATCAAAGGTAGAAAACAATTATAACTGGGTGTCCGTGAATAGCACCACAACGTCAAGGATCATAGGCGACCAAGACAAACAGATATAGTGCAAAAATAACTCAAGTCTAGTCTATCACTGAATCCCAGGGTATAGCAATGTTTTGAAAGGTATCAAAAAGGCCTAATATGGATGTGGTGAAAGACCATATATAGATATAGGGCAATACTATACGCAGGACGTACCTGAAGCCATGATGAATACAGGAGGATACTGAACCCTAAGCGCAAGACCTCGGCGCGCGTTTCACCTCAGCTGCTTCGTCAGGAGGTACTAAGTAATAGAATTTCAGGGTATATATAGTCTAGGAAAGGAATTTACCTGGGTTGCGGACACCTGTGATCTGATGGAGCGGGCGCGGAAACACCATGTTCCACGGAGCCATCTCTCAGCGCGTCCCCGCCTGCATACCGCGCATGCGCGGCGCATACAGACGTCATGGAGCACGTTAAGATGACGCCGTGCAGCGCATGCGTGATCCGCGACCCAGTGGAACGCAGGTGAACCGCAAACACCAGCCGATGGATCCTGTTCGGGAAGACTGTGGAGTAGACTGCAAATCACATTATGTATAAATAATGCCGATCAAAAGAGTTATTGGTATATAGAAAACATCCATATTAGGTCCGCGATTCCCTGCAAGCACCGCAACACCCATGGGACAAAGGTCCAGCAGCGTGTCAGATAAAATTATACCCTCAGTCCTGTGGTCACATGATGATACAATACAAAATGAACCATAAAGAGTGGCCCCATAGGGGAACTAAAGAAAATAATAAGTGACTAAAGGATTATTTCAACATGTAAAAACACATCATAAGAAGCATTTAAAAAGGATGCTATACTAATTAATAAGTGATAAATATCAACCAGCTGAAGCTCAACAGAAGATGGGTGTTGCAACAGGACAACGACCTAAAGCATAGAAGTAAATCAACAACAGAATGGCTTAAACAGAAATAAATATGCCTTCTGGAGTGGCCCAGTCAGAGTCCTGACCTCAACCCGATTGAGATGCTGTGGCATGACCTCAAGAAAGCGATTCACACCAGACAATCCAAGAATATTGCTGAATAGAGATGTCGCGAACATAAAATTTTAGTTCGCGAACGGCGAACGCGAATTTCCGCAAATGTTCGCGAACGGGCGAACCGGGCAAACCGCCATTGACTTCAATAGGCAGGGGAATTTTAAAACCCACAGGGACTCTGTATGGCCACAATAGTTATGGAAAAGTTGTTTCAAGGGGACTAACACCTGGACTGTGGCCTGCCGAATGGGGATCCATGGCAAAACTCCCATGGAAAATTACGTAGTTGACGCAGAGTCGGGTTTTAATCCATAAAGGGCATATATCACCTAACATTCCTAAATTGTTTGGAATAACGTGCTTTAAAACATCAGGTATGATGTTGTATCGATCAGGTAGTGTAAGGGTTACGCCTGCTTTACAGTGACAGACCAAACTCCCTGTTTAACGCACCGCAAACAACCGCAAACAGTCCATTTGCACAACCACATGTCCTCTTTTTTTAAAATTTAAAAAATCTGTTCTTACCGTTTTAATCTCTGTTTTGTCCCCTATCAAGGGACGGTGTATGGAATAGGTTTTAGGAACTGGGAGATGGAAAAAGATGGTTGTTCGGTCCTCTTACTTCCAATTTGGGGCACTGCGCGTACAGCTCGCAATGTACTGTGCCACCAGATATAAGTGGTGTGTTTAAGTAGTACTATTCTTATCAGTTTAATCCCTGTTACATCCCCTATCAGGGGACGTGTATGGAATAGATTTTAGGAACCAGGAGATGGAAAAAGATGCTTGGTCAGTCCTCTTACTTCCAATTTGGGGCACTGCGCGTGCGCCCTGTAACATACTGTGCAATCCCAATATGAGTGGTATGTAAAGTAGTACTATTCCTATCAGTTTAATCCCTGTTACGTCCCCTATTATTATTATTATTCTTATTATTATTATAAGGTGTGTTAAGTAGTACTATTTCTATCAGTTTAATCCCTGTTACGTCCCCTATCAGGGGCCGGTCTATGGAATAGATTTTAGGAACTGGGAGATGGAAAAAGATGCTTGGTCGGTCCTCCTACTTCCAATTTGGTCCACTGTGCGTGCGCCGTGCAATGTACTGTGCCACCAGATATGAGTGGTGTAATAAGTACTACTATTCCTATCAGTTTAATCCCTGTTACGTCCCCTATCGGGGGACATGTATGGAATAGATTTTAGGAACCGGGAGATGGAAAAAGATGCTTGGTTGGTCCTCCTACTTCAAATTTGGGGCACTGCACGTGCAATGTACTGTGCCACCAGATATGAGTGGTGTGTTAAGTAGTACTATTCCTATCAGTTTAATCCCTGTTACGTCCCCTGTCAGGGGACGTGTATGGAATAGATTTTAGACAACCGCAAAGAGTTGTAAATAGTTGACACACTCATGACATAAATTGTATTCCTCTATGTGTCAATCTTGGTGTAGTAATGACTGTGCTCGTGCGCACGTTTGGGAGATTGCAGGCGATGGGGGTTTATCAAAGCCTATGGTCGTGCTGAGGTAGTTCAGAGACAGTTAAGTGACCCAGAAAACAATGATTCTGCAGTGTGGGCCCATTGTTGGCCTAGTAGGCTTTAACGATCACCTTAGATGATCACAAAGAAAATTAATGTTTTTTTCTATGCAAAATTATTCAGCCGATCGCTTTTGGTCTGTTCACAATGAAGCAACGACCTTATCATCTGGGGTGTGCCAACATTGCCATTGCCAACACACTCATAGAGTTGGTCGCTTCATTGTGATACGCAAGCCCCTTCACCACAACAAGATAACGATCACGAAGGGGAATTGACACATGTATGTGCCTTTTTTTTGGGCTTTTGCAGCCACAGTGCAGCACCAGAGGATAGAAAAATTAGGCATGTACATATGCCTGAAAAATTAGGTATTGTTCCAGAAAAAATTATGTTTACCAGGCAGAAAGTGCCCTAAAACATTGCGGCTTGAACCCTAGTTGGTGGCGGATAAGTCACGCAAGTCATCCAGCATTCAGAGATAAAATACAGCAGCGTGTGGACCATTTTTAGCCCAAGGCAGCTCATCTCATCAGGCCTTTTTTAGTCAAAATGTATAGCCCACTGTCAGTCCCTTCAGGATCCATCCCTCATTCATCTTAATAAAGGTGAGGTAATCTAGACTTTTTTGACCTAGGCGACTTCTCTTCACGGTGACAATACCTCCTGCTGCACTGAAGGTCCTTTCGTACAGGACACTTGAAGCAGGGCAGGCCAGAAGTTCTATCGCAAATTGGGATAGCTCAGGCCACAGGTCAAGCCTGCACACCCAGTAGTCAAGGGGTTAATCGCTCCTCAGAGTGTCGATATCTGCAGTTAAGGCAAGGTAGTCTGCTACCTGTCGGTCGAGTCGTTCTCTGAAGGTGGACCCCGAAGGGCTGTGGCGATGCGTAGGACTTAAAAAGCGCTGCATGTCCTCCATCATTAACACGTCTGTAAAGCGTCCTGTCCTTGCCGGCATGGTCGTGGTAGGAGGAGGATTACTTTCACCTCCTCCCCTGTTAGATTCCCGTTGTGCTGTGACATTAACCTTATACGCTGTGTAAAGCATACTTTTTAATTTATTTTGGAACTGCTGCATCCTTTCCGACTTCCGGTAATTTGGTAACATTTCAGGCACTTTCTGCTTATACCGGGGGTCTAGTAGCGTGGCCATCCAGTACAGGTCATTCTCCTTCAGCCTTTTTATACGAGGGTCCCTCAACAGGCACGACAGCATTAAAGACCCCATTTGCACAAGGTTGGATGCCGAGCTCCTCATGTCCCGTTCCTCGTCCTCACTGATCTCACTGAAGGTCTGTTCTTCCCCCCAGCCACGTACAACACCACGGGTATTAGATAGGTGACAACGAGCACCCTGGGATGCCTGCTGTGGTTGGTCTTCCTACTCAAAGCCACATTTCTCCTCTGACTCCTCTTCCTCAGACTCCTCTTCCAGCGTTTCCGCAGGTCCAGCAAGCGATGCTGATAAGGCTGTTTCTGGTGGTGATGATGGTGACCACAACTCTTCTTCTTCCTCTTCACGCTCATCTATGGCCTGATCCAGCACTCTTCGCAGGGCACGCTCCAGCAAGAAAACAAATGGGATGATGTCGCTGATGGTGCCTTAGGTGCGACTGACTAGGTTTGTCACCTCCGCAAAAGGACGGATGAGCCTACAGGCATTGCGCATGAGCGGCCAGTAACGTGGAAAAAAACTTCCCAGCTCCGCAGAGGCTGTCCTAGCACCCCGGTCATACAAATACTCGTTGACGGATTTTTCTTGTTGGAGCAGGCGGTCGAACATTAGGAGTGTTGAATTCCAACGTGTCGGGGTGTCTCAAATTAAGCACCTCACTAGCATGTAGTTTCGTTGCTGAATATCTGAAAAGTGTGCCATGGCTGTATAGGAACACCTAAAATGGCCACACACCTTCCTGGCCTGCTTGAGGACGACCTGTAAGCCTGGGCACTTATGCACAAAGCATTGTACGATCAGATTACACACATGTGCCATGCACGGCACATGTGTCAACTTGCCCAAATTCAATGCCGCCATCAAATTGCTTCCGTTGTCACACACCAACCCTTGTGCGTTCAGGGCGGACAGGAGTGCTGGTCCGGTGTGAATCTCTGCTTTCAGGCAAGTCAACCCCAAGACGGCGTGACACTGTCGAATCCAGGATGTGGAATAGCCCCTGGGGACCTGGGGGTGTGCAGTTGATGGGGAGCAAGACGCAGCAGCAGAAGAGGACTCAGCCGAGGAGATTATGGGAGAGGATGGAGTAGGAGAAGTAGAGGAGGTGGCAGCAGGCCTGCCTGCAAGTCGTGGCGGTGTCACCAACTCCTCTGCAGAGCCACGCATTCCATGTTTGGCAGCCGTCAGCAAGTTAACCCAATGCGCAGTGGTATCAGTGGTCAGATTGACCCTTGCCCCAACACTGTGTGCCAGACATGCCAAGACTTCCTTTTCCACAATAGAGAACAGGTTGGGGATTGCCTTTTGTGAAAATAAATTTCGGCCGGGTACCTTCCACTGCGGTGTCAGAATAGCTACAGATTTTTTGAAGGCCTCAGACTCCACCAGCTTGTATGGTAAAAGCCGGCGGGCTAAGAGTTCCGACAAGCCAGCTGTCAGACCCAGGGCAAGAGGCTGACTCTGTGACATTGGCTTCTTACGCTCAAACATGTCCTTGACAGACACCTGACTGTGGGCAGATGAGCAGGAACAGCTGAAGGTGAGAGGCAGGGTGGCGGGTGGTTAAGAGTGGGCAAGGAGGACAGCAGTGGTTGACGTGGCTGAAGATGCGGGACCAGGAGGAGGATGGTGGCTTTGAGTTTGTGTGCTGCTTGTACTTATCATGTGTTGATCCCATAGGCGTTTGTGATGTGAGATCATGTGCCTTTGCAAAGCAGTTGTACCTAGGTGGGTGTTGGACTTCCCACGACTTAGTTTCTTTTGGCACAGGTTGCAAATGGTATCGCTGTTATCAGAGGCAGACACACACAAAAAATGCCACACTGCTGAGCTCTGCAATGACGGCATTCTGGTGGTGGCAACAGCATGCGTTGATTGGCGTGCTGTCTGGCTGTCCCCGGGTGCTGATATATGCTGTCTGACTGTGCCACTAGCTCCTTGCGATGACCTCCCCCTGCTTCCAAATTATATTTTAGAGAAAAAATGGTATTACTTTTTTATCTGCAAGGTACTGTGCCACCAGATATGAGTAGTGGGCACTGGCAGTGGGCCCAGTACAGTCTGTGGGCCTGACACACACTGGCAGGCAACTGCAATTATATTGCAGAGAAAAAATTGTATTACTTTTTTATCTGCAAGGTACTGTGCCACCCGATATGAGTGGTGGGCAGTGGGCACAGTACAGTCTGTGGGCCTGACACACACTGGCAGGCAACTGCAATTATATTACAGAGAAATTTTTTTATTACTTTTTTATCTGCAAGGTACTGTGCCACCCGATATGAGTGGTGGGCAGTGGGCACAGTACAGTCTGTGGGCCTGACACACACTGGCAGGCAACTTAAATTATATTACAGAGAAAAAATTGTATTACTTTTTTATCTGCAAGGTACTGTGCCACCAGATATGAGTGGTGGGCACTGGCAGTGGGCACAGTACAGCCTGTGGGCCTGACACACACTGGCAGGCAACTGCAATTATATAACAGAGAAAAAATTGTATAACTTTTTTATCTGTAAGGTACTGTGCCACCAGATATGAGTGGTGGGCAGTGGGCACAGTACAGTCTGTGGGCCAGACACACACTGGTAGGCAACTGCAATTATAATACAGAGAAAAAATGGTATTACTTTTTTATCTGCAAGGTACTGTGCCACCCGATATGAGTGGTGGGCACTGGCAGTGGGCACAGTACAGTCAGTGGGCCTGACACACACGGGCAGGCAACTGCAATATATACATATATATTTATATATATATATATTTTTTTTTTTTAAAAAGCTGACTGATGTACTTGCCCTAAAAATTGCTTTTTGGGGTGCCGTCAGGAACCTGTCCTTACAGCAGATGAGTCTTTGATGACTGGAGTGGACAAAGAACACTGGCCTAGCTAATGATTTCCCTATTAATTCAGCAGCAGCACTCTCCCTGCTCTCACTAACACTGCAGCTTCAAAATGAATCTAAGATGGATGCTGTCCTTGCTTTTTGATAGGAGGTGGGAGGGTCTGGAAGGGAGGGTATGCTGATTGGCTGGAAAATGTCTGCTGACTGTGAGGTACAGGGTCAAAGTTTGCTCAATGATGATGTATAGGGGGAGGACCGAACACCGCATATGTTCGCCCGCCGCGGCGAACGCGAACAAGCGATGTTCGCCGGCGAAAAGTTCGGGACATCTCTAATGACACATACACACCGTGGCAGTAAGCACTGGAGATGGAGGCAGGGAGTCCATCCGAGTCACTTGCGCAAATGGCCCACTGCATGCTCACTTGCTTGGGTAGTGACAGCCAAATTGTCACCATTCAGCAGAGGGATGACTTTTGGCTCTCCACCTTGTTAGACCCTCGCTACCGGTCCAAAATGGGGGCCTTTTTAAAACCCACTGAGAGGGAGGACAAACTGAACTACTATAGAGACATCCTATGTATTCAGTTGGCCGCTGCCTATCTGCGCCATCATCCATCCTCTCGCAGGTCTGACCGGGTAAGCCCTCTGCGCTCATGTTCCACTGCTATGGCTGCTGTGGCAGAGTGGGGGAGGTAGGAGCAGCACCAGCTCTATCAGCAGCAGCTTGAGTTTAGAGTCGATGCTGAGAAGCTTTCTTAACCCGCCTAGTGAAGAAACTACTTACCAGCAGCAGCAGCTAGACCTGGAGCAGAACCTGAACCAGCAGCTGGTGGCAAACTTGGACAGCACTCTGCCACCCCACATTAAAGATCTGCTGGACTACTGGGCAGCCATACTCGATTTGTGGCCACAAGTGGCCGAGTTTGCCCTGGAAAAGCTGTCCTACTCGGCCAGTAGTGTGGCATCAGAGCGGGTGTTTAGGGCGGCGGAGGCCATAGTTGCCCCAAGGAGAACTTGCCTGTCCGCCCAAAATGTGGAGAGACTGACCTTTGTCAAGATGAATCAGGTGTTGATCAGCCAGGATTTCAACCCACCAATGCCTGATGCATTTGATTTTATAATCCATGCTGCCTCACCCAAACCAGTGGGTCAGCGGGTACTGTTATTGACACCCACCTCCCCACTCTGTCACCGAGTCACTCTATGGCCTCCTAATGCTAATGCTACCTCACCACTCAGGTCGGCTCATGCTGCTGTCACCTCCACACTCTGTCATTATGCCACTCTGTTTTCTACTCATGCTGCTGCTGCCACCTCCACACTATGTCACCTTGCCAGTCTGTGGCTTCCTTATGCTGCTGCTGCTACAACCTCCACACTATATCACCTTGTCAGTCTGTGGCCTCCTCATGCTGCTGATGCTGCCACCTCCACACTAAGTCAGCTTGTCAGTCTATGGCCTCCTCATGCTGCTGCTGCTGCCACCTCCACACTATGCCACCTTGCCAGTCTGTGGCTTCCTTATGCTGCTGCTTCCACCTCCACACTCTGTCATTGTGCTACTCTGTGGTCTCCTCATGCTGCTGCCACCTCCACACTATGTCACCTTGCCAGTATGTGGCCTCCTCATGGTGCTGCTGCCACCTCCACACTATGTCACCTTGCCACTCTGTGGCCTCCTCATGCTGCTGCTGCCACATCCACACTATGTCACCCTATCACTCTGTGGCCTCCTCATGCTGATGGTAACTCAACACAATGTCACCTTGCCAGTCTGTGGCCTCTTCATGCTGCTACTGCTGCCACCTCCAAACTTTGTCACCTTGCCACTGTGTGGTCTGCTCAGGCTGCTGCTAAATCAACACTGGGCCACTCTGTAGCCTCCTCATGCTGCTTCCACCTCCACACTACTGTATGTCACCTTGCCACTCTGTGGCCTCCTCATGCTGCTGCCACCTCAATACTGTGTAAATGGGCCACTTTGTGGTTTTCTCATCCTGCTGTTGCTTCCACCTCCCCACTGTGTCACTGAGAGACTCTGTGGTCTCCTCATGCTGCTGCTACCTCAACACTATGTCATTGGGGCACTCTGTGGACTTCTCAAGCTGTTTTCCCATCCTCCCCACTCCATGGCTGGGCCACTATTTTGCCTGTTTGGCCTGGTTGACATCATCATTTATTTGACCCTTCTTCTGATCTGTCAGAAGGAAGGAAAAATTAGACGCACAACGGATCCTATTATTAGTATATTTTAATGTATGTTTATTTTTTCACACATGTGTATTTTATGTAACTGTGCATATATTTTAGCTTGAATAAATATATTGTCCTATACAAAACTCTCCACGTGCAGCTATATAAAGGGACTGATTGAGGAGTGTGATATAAATATAATATACATTTTAACATAGAAAGTATATAGTGCATTTGTATTCTGCAGCAGTTGTGTGCGGTTCTGCTGCGATACCACAGGGATATAGAGGGAATATACTTGCTTCCACAAAATACTGATTAAGGGGTTTAATATACCTGCTTCCACAAAATACTGATTGAGGAATGAGATATCCTTGCTTCCACCAGATATTTATTAAGGCCTGCGATATACCTGCTTCCAAAAAATACTGATTAAGGCATTCTATATACCTGTTTCCACAAAATATTGATTGATGGGTTCGTCCATCACTACTAAGAACCCCGTTGGCCATACCTATCAGCCATCTTAATTGAAGACAACACACCAAATCTCTTGCACGCTGACGTGATGATGTCCCTATGTCATCACGCTGGCCAGGCGCAGTGATGTCATCACTGATGATGTCACTGCGCCTAGCCAGCATGCTGACGTGGCGACATCACACGTCAGCGCGTGCAAGATTTGGCTCTTTTATTCAATCAAGATGGCCGCGACAGCCTCTCTGCGAATAAATGGATGAGGTGAGGTTTATTTATTTTTTTACGGCCATTTCAAGAAAAATGTATTCCTTACCACGAACTGCCAAGAAATTTGGATTTGTGGCGAATCAAATTTTTCTAGAAATTCGGATCGAATTCCACTTTGTTAACTTTGATTCGCTCAACACTAAATATAATGAATCCTTTAGCCCATATAAAGATGACTGAATACAGTTTCCAGTACCGAAAAATCTGTATATGACAGGCACATCTCATGTACGCTAGGCGAGTGTGTGGCAGGTACTTTGATTAATACAAATGTCCAATAATGCACCTTGTCACTAGCAGTTATAGCTTTTTGCATATTAAATTAGGCCGTTTCCACTTTGTGCTGAGCGTGTTTTGTTATCTTAAGTCAACCAAATGAAATATGCAGAAAGCCCTAATGAATACCCAAACCTGTCTACATGCTGTAACAAGACAATAAATACAGCAAAAAGCTCTCTAGTAGGTACACAGTCATAAATACTGCATCAGCATAGCAAATGGGATACATTTTATGAGTGATCATTTCATCCACTGCAACATCAGAGCTACTGTCACTGAATGCCAAATACTAACCAGCCAAATGTGCAGCCAGACACTGTATGCATTTCATTGTACTATAGTTATATGATAATATCATTTTTACATTGTTTGGAATAAATCTCATTATGATATCATATAAAGATCCATACTGTACATTAATAAGTTTAAATTTAGGTTCACTTATAAGCCATCTCTGTCCTACCTTAGTGTAAAGGTACATTCACACCAATGTGTGACGGCCATGCCCGTTTTGAGGATCAAGGTGTTTGCATTGCAGTGAAAGCCCATTGACCTCAATAAATCTACAATCTGCAAGACATGGGGCATCACAATATTATGCCTACAAACCAAGCTGCGACATGTTGATCATGTGGAATGCCATAACTCGCTTCGGCAACTATAGGTAATTGAGGCTACAAAACCACCGCAAGCGGAGCTTGGTTACCAAGTGGAATGCCGCAATACTAGGCCTAAATATCGCAGCGAGGAGGGCAGATAAGTACAATTATGTCAATATACTGAATGTTTAAAGTATTGACAGTAATATACTACTAACCTACCAACTCTAAAATATATATATATATATATATATATATATATATGTATATATATATATATATATATATATATATAGTGGGATGCGAAAGTTTGGGCAACCTTGTTAATCGTCATGATTTTCCTGTATAAATCGTTGGTTGTTATGATAAAAAATGTCAGTTAAATATATCATATAGGAGGCACACACAGTGATATTTGAGAAGTGAAATTAAGTTTATTGGATTTACAGAAAGTGTGCTATAATTGTTTAAACAAAATTAGGCAGGTGCATAAATTTGGGCACCACAAAAAAGTAATGAAATCAATATTTAGTAGATCCTCCTTTTGCAGAAATTACAGCCTCTAAACGCTTCCTGTAGGTTCCAATGAGAGTCTGGATTCTGGTTGAAGGTATTTTGGATCATTCCTCTTTACAAAACATCTTTAGTTCATTCAGGTTTGATGGCTTCCGAGCATGAACAGCTCTCTTTAAGTCACACCACAGATTTTCAATTATATTCAGGTCTGGGGACTGAAATGGCCATTCCAGAATGTTGTACTTGTTCCTCTGTATAAATGCCTTAGTGGATTTTGAGCAGTGTTTAGGGTCGTTGTCTTGTTGAAAGATCCAGCCCCGGCGCAGCTTCAGCTTTGTCACTGATTCCTGGACATTGGTCTCCAGAATCTGCTGATACTGAGTGGAATCCATGCGTCCCTCAACTTTGACAAGATTCCCAGTCCCTGCACTGGCCACACAGCCCCACAGCATGATGGAACCACCACCATATTTTACTGTAGGTAGCAGGTGTTTTTCTTGGAATGCTGTGTTATTTTTCCTCCATGCATAACGCCCCTTGTTATGGCCAAATAACTCAATTTTAGATTCATCAGTCCACAGCACCTTATTCCAAAATGAAGCTGGCTTGTCCAAATGTGCTTTAGCCCACCTCAAGCGGCACTTTTTGTGCTGTGGGCGGAGAAAAGGCTTCCTCTGCATCACTCTCGCATACAGCATCTCCTTGTGTAAAGTGCGCCAAATGGTTGAACGATGCACAGTGACTCCATCTGCAGCAAGATGATGTTGTAGGTCTTTGGTGCTGGTCTGTGGGTTTTGGAATCAATAAAATGACAACAGTGCCCAAATGTATGCACCTGCCTAATTTTGTTTAAACAATTATAGCACACTTTCTGTAAATCCAATAAACTTCATTTCACTTCTCAAATATCACTGTGTGTGTCTCCTATATGATATATTTAACGGACATTTTTTATCGTAACAACCAACGATTTATACAGGAAAATCATGACGATTAGCAAGGTTGCCCAAACTTTCGCATCCCACTGTATGAGTTGCACTGGTGTGACACTGTGCCCTGGCAGGGACTGAAAAACACACATGTGAAGGCAACTGACTGCTATTATTTCTTATTTCACAGTCAAATTTTTATTTTATTTTTATGTACACTACTGTTACACCAGATATGACTTGCACTGGTGTGACACTGTGCTCTGGCAGGACCTGAAACGCACACGTGTGAAGGCAACTGACTGCTATTATTTCACAGTCAAATTATTATTTATTTTTTTATGTACACTTCTGTTACACCAGATATGAGTTGCACTGGTGTGACACTGTGCCCTGGCAGGGCCTGAAACACACACGTGTGAAGGGCAGGCAACTAACTGCTATTATTTCACAGTCAAATTTGTATTATTTTTTTTAAATGTACACTACTGTTACACCAGATATGAGTTGCACTGGTGTGACACTGTGCCCTGGCAGGGCCTGAAACGCACACGTGTGAAGGCAACTGACTGCTATTATTTCACAGTCAAATTTGTATATATTTTTTTTTAATGTACACTACTGTTACACCAGATATGAGTTGCCCTGGTTTGACACAGTGCCTTGGCAGGGCCTGAAACACACACGGGTGCAGGCAACTGACTGCTATTATATTACAGTCAAAATTTTTTTTTTTTTTATGCAAGCAATTGTGACACCAGATATGAGTGGTGGCACTGGGCAAGTGGGCACAGTATACGCTGTGAACCTGACACACACGCTGGCAGGCAACTGCAATTAGATTACACAGGAAAAAAAAGAAAAAAAGCTGACTGATCTTCTAGCCCTAAAAAGATCAGATGAGTCTTTCAGGACTGTAGTGGACACTGAATACACTAGCCTAGCTATCGATTTCCCTATTAAATCAGCAGCAGCTACACTGTCCCTCCTCCTACTAAGAATGCAGCTTCCGAATTAATCTAAAATGGATGCTGTCCAGGAGGTGGGAGGATCTGGGAGGGAGGGTCTGCTGCTGATTGGCTGGAATGTGTCTGCTGACTGTGAGGTACAGGGTCAAAGTTTACTCAATGATGATGAATAGGGGACGGACCAAACATTGCATATGTTCGCCCGCCGTGGCGAATGCGAACAAGCAATGTTCGCTGGGAACTGTTTGCCGGCGAATAGTTCGGGACATCTCTACTATATATTAGTTTTTTAGAATATTCATCAATTTTTTTCCATCTGAAGTCATGAATCATGACTACAGATGGAAAAAAATGACGAATATTCTAAAAAACATATGTATAGCACAATATTGAATATAGTGCTATATATTCTTTTTTAAGAATATTCCAATTTTTTTTTCCATCTGAAGTCATGATTCCTCCCTGCTTAAGTTGCTTGTGTGCCAATGACTCATTGGCCGACAAGCAAGAAGCAGGGAGAAATCATGTGTTCAGATGGAAAAAAAATTACAAATATCCGTAAAAACGAATATATAGCACTATATTTTATAGTGCTATATATTTGTTTTTGACCCACGGCTGTATTTGCATATTACGCGATCATTACCTTGCCGATTTTTGCGTAAAAAAAAGAATGTAGAATATAACGAATATACGAATTTGTGAATATATGATGAATATTCTACAAAATATTTGCAGAGTATCACAAATTCAAATATGACCCCTGCAGCTCATCACTAGTGCTTAAGCTGATATGCTTAGGGAACCGCTGCAGAGCTGTGGCAGGGGATAAGAGACCAGTCTAGCCCACGTGCCTAGCCCACGTGTTAAACTTTGTGGTTGTGCGGTTTCTCAAAACATACTCCATTTTGCCTGAGCTACTAGTGAAGGTGCGCCGCGTGTGTGCATATTTCCGCAAGTCATCGACAACTTCAGCCGGTCTGTCAACGCTGCAGCAGCTCTTGAAATTGCCAGCTCACCGGCTGTTGTGCGACGTGAGCACGCGCTGGAACTCCACAATCCACATGTTGGCCAGGCTTTGTGAGCAGCAGAGGGCAGTAGTGGAATACCAGCTGCAACATGGTTGTCACCTTTCCAGTCAGCGTCCGCTATTCACAAGCGAGGAGTGGGCATGGATGCCTGACTCTTTGATGAATCAACACAGATGTTGAGCGGCGATAACGCTATTATCAGCATAACCATCCCACTTCTGTGTCTACTCAAATGCTAGCTGCTCACAATTTAGGGCAACACATTGCATGTGGAAGAGGTGGAAATGGGGGAACAAAGTACACAGGGTGATAGCCAGACCACACTCAGTTTGTCTTCTCAGCGCGAATTGAAAGTTGAGGAGGAGGAGCAGGAGACGGTTGCCTACACTTTAGAGGGTAGTATCCATGGAACTTTTATTTCATCTGTTCAGCGTGGATGGGTAGAAGAGGAGGAAAAGGATCAGGAGACTGAGAGTCATCTTCCTGATGAGGACAGCGAAGTCTTGTTTGTTGGGACTCTGGCACACATGGCTGACTTTATGTTAGGCTGCCTTTCCCGTGACCCTCTCATTGTACGCATTTTGGCCAACATCGATTACTGGTTGTTCATCCTTCTCGACACCCGCTGCAAAGAGAACTTCTCATCTCTCATTCCCTTGGTGGAGAGGATGAGCAAAATGGTGCAATACCCTGAAGGTCCTTGTGGAAAAATTGCTGCAAAAATTTTCGTCTGACAACGCTGGCGGTAGAGTCCGTAGTTCCTTGGCCAATCGAGGAGGGGAGACAAGGGGAAAACACAGCAGTTCTAACAGAGGCAGGGCAACACTCTCCAAAGCTTGGGACAGTTTCATGACACCCCACTAACACCCTTACCCTGATGCGTGGCCTAGTGTCACAAGGAGTGAAACATTTTCAAAGATGGTGAAGGAGTACATAGCAGACCTGTGTCAGTGTCCTCAATGATCCCTCAGTGCCTTACAACTACTGGGTGTCCAAGCTGGACACGTGGCAAGAACTGGCGAACTGGAGCCTTGGAGGTGCTGGCCTGACCTGCACCAGCGTTTTGTCTGAGCGGGTATTTAGTGCTGCTGGTGGCATTATAACAGATTAGCGTATCCGCCTGTCAACTGAAAATGCTGACAGGTTGACTCTTATAAAAATAAACAAGGCCAGGATTGACCATGACTTCTCGACTCCACCAGAGGAAAGCTGATAAGCATAAAGACACTTTAAATGTGTTGTGTGTAATGTACTGAATACACTGTATTCCCATGCACCCCTTCCACCACAAAAAAGGGTATATGGTTGAATCTTCCTTTTCTCATCCTCCTTCTCCTCTTCATATCAACACATGTTTATTGGTCGCATATAATGCTCTCGCATATATGCCCTTCACATATAATGTTTTACAGGGTCAGCTCAGCTGCAGGCCCTTGTATATAATTTTTTAAAGGGTCAGCTCACCAGCAGGCCCTTGCATATAATGTTTTAGAGGGTCAGCTCACCAGCAGGCCCTCGCTTATAATGTATTTCAGGGTCAGCAGGCCCTCGCATATATTTTTTTGGAGGGTCAGCTCACCAGCAGGCGCTCGCATATAATCTTTTACAGGGTCAGCTCACCAGCAGGCCCTCGCATATAATGTTGTACAGGGTCAGCTCACCAGCAGACCCTCGCATATAAATTTTTAGAGGATAAGCTCATTAGCAGGCCCTCGCATATAATGTTTTACAGTGTCAGCTCACCAGCAGGCCTTTACCTACAATCTTTTACAGGATCAGCTCACCTGAAGACCCTCGGATATAATGTTTTAGAGGGTCAGCTCACCTGCAGGCCCTCAACTACAACATTTTAGAGGGTCAGCTCACCAGTAGGCCGGCACCTAAAATCTTTTACAGGGTCAGCTCACCAGCAGGCCTGCACCCAAAATCCTTTACAGGGTCAGCTCACTAGCAGGCCCCCGCATATAATTTTTGTAGTGCCGGTTTCTTGTAATTTTTCGCAGCCCTTTCACTTAGTGCATAGGCTTTATGAGTGTAGGAGTCCCACTACATGAACAATTGTACCACAATGTGAATGAGGCCCTCCTTTATGTGATACACATCTTGTATTGGAGTGCTTTTTCTTTGTAATTTTTGGTGGCACTTGCACTTTATATACAAGTAAATATACAAGAAAGATTGTTCCCTAACAATTTTTCCTCTGAAATCGATTTTATCTTCGTTTTTTGCGTATTATTGTCAGTCTGTAAAAGTGGCATACTACTCGGACAACATCGTTCCCAGCAGAGACCTGGGAGTCCAAGATGCATTCAGACATCCTCACCTTGCTGTCCCCAAACCATTTCAGTGGTGTTTCCATAAATTTCTGACCTTTTCCTATGAACCAGGTACCCTCCCCTCTTCAGAGCATTGGGTGCCTAGTTTAATGCTCGGGTTCTCCCATTGACTTCTATTATACTCGTGTGCTCATTAGAGCAACCGAGCATCCCGATGTGTTCAGCCCGAGCCCCCAAGCACCCGAGAACTATGGATCTCGATCAACACTAGTTGTTATTTAAAGCTGGCATATCACCCTCAAGCAGTAATTTTGTGGACGCAGGTATATGGAAAACCTCTATTGCTATTTTGTGGAAGATGATATATGGCAGGCCTCAATCAGTTGTTAGTTGAAGTTAGTATATAACCCTCAAGCAGTAATTTTGTAGACGCAGGTATATGAAAACCTCTATCACTATTTTGTGTAAGCTTATAGATCGCAGCCCTCAATCAGTATTTTCTGGAATCATACAAATGCAATATAATATACTTTCTATGTTATAAAGTTTATTATAAGTATATCACACCCCTCTGTGTATCACATCTATCGATAGCACAACGTTACAGTCCATAAAAGGACTTTTGTGGCCCTATTAGCTAGTGTTTGGTTTCCTTAAGTTCCTAACAGCCTGTTTCTGCTCCAAATTGCAACATCTCCCTACACTGGCAAAAGCACATAATGTTAAATGTCTGCCAGATCAGATTCTGTTATAGGGTTTAGGGTGTGTCCATGTGCTGAAATGTCTCAATTGGCTGTTCTGTACCACCTGATGGATGTGTCATGGGTCAAAGTTTGGCGCAATGCAAAAGAATATGGCACGCGCGGACATTGCCAAATGATCGCATGTTCGGCAGATCGCGAACGAGCAAAGTTCGCCTTGAACCGACTGCCGGGCAAACCGCAAGGCCATCACTAGCTATGTGTTCCCCTCATCTCCCCTCCTTGGTTGGCCAAGAAACTACGTACTCTGCAGCCGGCATTGTCAGCTGGAATTTTTGTTGATCAATTTTTCCACAAGGACCTTCTGGTATTGCACCATTTTGCTCGTCCTGTTCACCACAGGAATGAGAGATAAGAAGTTCTTTTTGAAGCGGTGGGCGAGAATGGTGAACAACCAGTAATCGGTGTTGGCTAAAATGCGTACAACGCGAGGGTCATGGGAAAGGCAGCCTAACATAAAGTCAGCCATGTGTGCCAGAGTCCCAACAGACAAGACTTCGCTGTCCTCATCAGGAGGATGACTCTCAATCTCCTCATCCTTTTCCTCCTCTTCTACCCATCCACGCTAAACAGATGAAATAAAAGTTCCATGGGTACTACTCTCTGAAGCGTAGGCAGCCGTCTCCTGCTCCTCCTCAACTTCCAATTCTCGCTGAGAAGACGAACTGAGGGTGGTCTGGCTATCACCCTGTGTACTTTCTACCCCCATTTCCACCTCTTCCACATGCAAAGCGCCATCCTTAATTGTGAGCAGCGAGTGTTTGAGTACACACAGAAGTGGGATGGTTATGCTGATAATAGCGTTATCGCCGCTCACCATCTGTGTTGATTCCTCAAAGTTGCGTAACACCTCACAGAGGTCAGACATCGATGCCCACTCATCGCTTGTGAAGAGCTGAAACTGACTGGAAAGGCAATGACCAGGGCCGGTGCAAGGATTTTTGACAACACAAGCAAAGCTACATTTTGGTGCCCCTCCCCTCCCACCGCAGCTCACCTGGCCCTGGTCCCGTCTGCAGCAGCTGGCTTCTCCTCTGTGTGGTCCTGGTATCTTCGCTCTGCTTCAGACAATCGCTGGTTTGAGGACCGTATTTTTCGCCCTATAAGACGCACCGGCTTATAAGATGCACCTAGGTCAGTGGTTGGCAAAGTGCGGCTTGCGAGCCACAAGCGGCTCTTTTGATCCTTGAATGCGGCTCCTTGGTGCGGGCTGGCGGGTGGGCGGCCGCGCAGCCATATCGCGCCGCTCAAGCTAGTGCTTGCAAAATGTCCGTCATGCGCCTCTTGCCCCGTCTGTCTGCTCCTTCCACTTTATGAATGAAGCAGGCAGGCGGGGCAGGAGGCGCATGACCGAGGGTGAGATGTCACGTCACGCTGCGCATAGCAGCAGAAGGGCGGGCAGCGGCGGACTTTCGGCAGAACACCGGCCATGTGAGGAGTGGGTGAAGAGGCCGCCGCTCAGGAGGAGAGAAATGTCCTGCAGCAGAAAGGTAGGAGCTGACCTCGGTGTGTGCACAGCAGTCCCTGCCTCCTCCCTTCCCCCTACTAATACATTACTTTACTTACTGGAGGGCACTTATGGGGGATATCTGTGGTGGGCACTTATGGGGGATATCTGTGGAGGGCACTTATGGGGGATATCTGTGAAGGGCACTTATGGGGGATATCTGTGGAGGGCACTTATGGGGGATATCTGTGGAGGGCACTTATGGGGGATATCTGTGGAGGGCACTTATGGGGGATATCTGTGGAGGGCACTTATGGTGGATATCTGTGGAGGGCACTTATGGGGGATATCTGTGGAGGGCACTTATGGGGGATATCTGTGGAGGGAGCTAAAGATCAGGTTGATGGCAAGAAGTCCGTCCAACCTGAAAGATTTGGAGCTCATTGCTAAAGATGAATGGACAAAAATACCCGTGGAGACCTGCAAAAAGCTGGTCTGCAGTTATAGGAAGCGTTTGATTGCTGTAATAGCCAATAAAGGCTTTTTTATTGATTAGCTGAGAAATGTTTTTTTTCCACAATAATTTCTCTTGTCTTATTATTAGAGTTGAGCGAACACCTGGATGTTCGGGTTCGAGAAGTTCGGCCGAACTTCCAGGAAATGTTCGGGTTCGGGATCCGAACCCGATCCAAACTTCGTCCCGAACCCGAACCCCATTGAAGTCAATGGGGACCCGAACTTTTCGGTACTAAAAAGGCTGTAAAACAGCCCAGGAAAGGGCTAGAGGGCTGCAAAAGGCAGCAACATATAGGTAAATCCCCTGCAAACAAATGTGGATAGGGAAATAAATTAAAATAAAAATTAAATAAATAAAAATTAACCAAAATCAATTGGAGAGAGGTCCCATAGCAGATAATCTGGCTTCACGTCACCCACCACTGGAACAGTCCATTCTCAGATATTTAGGCCCCGGCACCCAGGCAGAGGAGAGAGGTCCCGTAACAGAGAATCTGTCTTCATGTCAGCAGAGAATCAGTCTGCATGTCATAGCAGAGAATCAGGCATCACGTCAGCCACCACTGCAACAGTCCATTGTCATAAATTTAGGCCCAGCACCCAGGCAGAGGAGAGAGGTCCCGTAACAGACAATCTGGCTTCATGTCAGCAGAGAATCAGTCTTCATGTCATAGCAGAGAATCAGGCTTCACGTCACCCACCACTGTAACAGTCCATTTTCATAAATTTAGGCCAAGCACCCAGGCAGAGGAGAGAGGTCCCGTAACAGACAATCTGGCTTCATGTCAGCAGAGAATCAGTGTGCATGTCATAGCAGAGAATCAGGCATCACGTCAGCCACCACTGCAACAGTCCATTGTCATAAATTTAGGCCCAGCACCCAGGCAGAGGAGAGAGGTCCCGTAACAGACAATTTGGCTTCATGTCAGCAGAGAATCAGTCTTCATGTCATAGCAGAGAATCAGGCTTCACGTCACCCACCACTGTAACAGTCCATTTTCATAAATTTAGGCCAAGCACCCAGGCAGAGGAGAGAGGTCCCGTAACAGACAATCTGGCTTCATGTCAGCAGAGAATCAGTCTTCATATCATAGAAGAGAATCAGGCTTCACGTCACCCACCACTGTAAGAGTCCATTTTCATAAATTTAGGCCCAGCACCCAGGCAGAGGAGAGAGGTCCCGTAACAGACAATCTGGCTTCATGTCAGCAAAGAATCAGTCTTCATGTCATAGCAGAGAATCAGGCTTCACGTCAGTCACCACTGCAACAGTCCATTGTCATAAATTTAGGCCCAGCACCCAGGCAGAGGAGAGAGGTCCCGTAACAGACAATCTGGCTTCATGTCCGCAGAGAATCAGTCTTCATATCATAGCAGAGAATCAGGCTTCACGTCAGCCACCAATGCAACAGTCCATTGTCAGATATTTAGGCCCAGCACCCAGGCAGAGGAGAGAGGTCCCGTAACAGACAATCTGGCTTCATGTCAGCAGAGAATCAGTCTTCATGTCATAGCAGAGAATCAGGCTTCACGTCACCCACCACTGTAACAGTCCATTTTCATAAATTTAGGCCCAGCACCCAGGCAGAGGAGAGAGGTCCCGTAACAGACAATCTGACTTCATGTCAGCAGAGAATCAGTCTTCATATCATAGCAGAGAATCAGGCTTCACGTCACCCACCACTGTAAGAGTCCATTTTCATAAATTGAGGCCCAGCACCCAGGCAGAGGAGAGAGGTCCCGTAACAGACAATCTGGCTTCATGTCAGCAGAGAATCAGTCTTCATGTCATAGCAGAGAATCAGGCTTCACGTCAGTCACCACTGCAACAGTCCATTGTCATAAATTTAGGCCCAGCACCCAGGCAGAGGAGAGAGGTCCCGTAACAGACAATCTGGCTTCATGTCAGCAGAGAATCAGTCTTCATATCATAGCAGAGAATCAGGCTTCACGTCAGCCACCAATGCAACAGTCCATTGTCAGATATTTAGGCCCAGCACCCAGGCAGAGGAGAGAGGTCCCGTAACAGACAATCTGGCTTCATGTCAGCAGAGAGTCAGTCTGCATGTCATAGCAGAGAATCAGGCTTCACGTCAGCCACCAATGCAACAGTCCATTGTCATAAATTTAGGCCAAGCACCCAGGCAGAGGAGAGAGGTCCCGTAACAGACAATCTGGCTTCATGTCAGCAGAGAATCAGTCTGCATGTCATAGCAGAGAATCAGGCTTCACGTCAGCCACCACTGCAACAGTCCATTGTCATAAATTTAGGCCCAGCACCCATGCAGAGGAGAGAGGTCCCGTAACAGACAATCTGGCTTCATGTCAGCAGAGAATCAGTCTTCATATCATAGCAGAGAATCAGACTTCACGTCAGCCACAAATGCAACAGTCCATTGTCAGATATTTAGGCCCAGCACCCAGGCAGAGGAGAGAGGTCACGTAACAGACAATCAGGCTTCACGTCAGCCACCAGTGCAACAGTCCATTGGCATATATTTAGGCCCAGCACCCAGGCAGAGGAGAGAGGTCCCTTAACAGAGAATCTGGCTTCATGTCAGCAGAGAATCAGTCTGCATGTCATAGCAGAGAATCAGGCTTCACGTCACCCACCACTGTAAGAGTCCATTTTCATAAATTTAGGCCCAGCACCCAGGCAGAGGAGAGAGGTCCCATAACAGACAATCTGGCTTCATGTCAGCAGAGAATCAGTCTTCATGTCATAGCAGAGAATCAGGCTTCACGTCAGTCACCACTGCAACAGTCCATTGTCATAAATTTAGGCTCAGCACCCAGGCAGAGGAGAGAGGTCCCGTAACAGACAATCTGGCTTCATGTCAGCAGAGAATCAGGCTTCACGTCAGCCACCAATGCAACAGTCCATTGTCAGATATTTAGGCCCAGCACCCAGGCAGAGGAGAGAGGTCCCGTAACAGACAATCTGGCTTCATGTCAGCAGAGAATCAGTCTGCATGTCATAGCAGAGAATCAGGCTTCACGTCACCCACCACTGTAAGAGTCCATTTTCATAAATTTAGGCACAGCACCCAGGCAGAGGAGAGAGGTCCCATAACAGACAATCTGGCTTTATGTCAGCAGAGAATCAGTCTTCATGTCATAGCAGAGAATCAGGCTTCACGTCAGTCACCACTGCAACAGTCCATTGTCATAAATTTAGGCTCAGCACCCAGGCAGAGGAGAGAGGTCCCGTAACAGACAATCTGGCTTCATGTCAGCAGAGAATCAGGCTTCACGTCAGCCACCAATGCAACAGTCCATTGTCAGATATTTAGGCCCAGCACCCAGGCAGAGGAGAGAGGTCCCGTAACAGACAATCTGGCTTCATGTCAGCAGAGAATCAGTCTGCATGTCATAGCAGAGAATCAGGCTTCACGTCAGCCACCAATGCAACAGTCCATTGTCATAAATTTAGGCCAAGCACCCAGGCAGAGGAGATAGGTCCCATTACAGACAATCTGGCTTCATGTCAGCAGAGAATCAGTCTTCATATCATAGCAGAGAATCAGGCTTCACGTCAGCCACCAAAGCAACAGTCCATTGTCAGATATTTAGGTCCAGCACCCAGGCAGAGGAGAGAGGTCCCGTAACAGACAATCAGGCTTCACGTCAGCCACCACTGCAACAGTCCATTGGCATAAATTTAGGCCCAGCACCCAGGCAGAGGAGAGAGGTCCCGTAACAGACAATCTGGCTTCATGTCAGCAGAGAATCAGTCTTCATGTCATAGCAGAGAATCAGGCTTCACGTCAGCCACCACTGCAACAGTCCATTGTCATAAATTTAGGCCCAGCACCCAGGCAGAGGAGAGAGGTCCCGTAACAGACAATCTGGCTTCATGTCAGCAGAGAATCAGTCTGCATGTCATAGCAGAGAATAAGGCTTCACGTCACCCACCACTGTAAGAGTCCATTTTCATAAATTTAGGCCCAGCACCCAGGCAGAGGATAGAGGTCCCGTAACAGACAATCTGGCTTCATGTCAGCAGAGAATCAGTCTTTATGTCATAGCAGAGAATCAGGCTTCACGTCAGCCACCACTGCAACAGTCCATTGTCATAAATTTAGGCCAAGCACCCAGGCAGAGGAGAGAGGTCCCGTAACAGACAATCTGGCTTCATGTCAGCAGAGAATCAGTCTTCATATCATAGCAGAGAATCAGGCTTCACGTCACCCACCACTGTAAGAGTCCATTTTCATAAATTTAGGCCCAGCACCCAGGCAGAGGAGAGAGGTCCCGTAACAGACAATCTGGCTTCATGTCAGCAGAGAATCAGTCTTCATATCATAGCAGAGAATCAGGCTTCACGTCACCCAACATTGGAACAGTCCATTTGCATATATTTAGGCCCCGGCACCCAGACAGAGGAGAGGTTCATTCAAATTTGGGTAGCCTCGCAATATAATGGTAAAATGAAAATGAAAATAGGATTGAATGAGGAAGTGCCCTGGAGTACAATAATATATGGTTAAGGGGAGGTAGTTAATGTCTAATCTGGACAAGGGACGGACAGGGCCTGTGGGATCCATGCCTGGTTCATTTTTATGAACGTCAGCTTGTCCACATTGGCTGTAGACAGGCGGCTGCGTTTGTCTGTAATGACACCCCCTGCCGTGCTGAATACACGTTCAGACAAAACGCTGGCCGCCGGGCAGGCCAGCACCTCCAAGGCATAAAAGGCTAGCTCTGGCCACGTGGACAATTTAGAGACCCAGTAGTTGAATGGGGCCGAACCATCAGTCAGTACGTGGAGGGGTGTGCACACGTACTGTTCCACCATGTTAGTGAAATGTTGCCTCCTGCTAACACGTTGCGTATCAGGTGGTGGTGCAGTTAGCTGTGGCGTGTTGACAAAACTTTTCCACATCTCTGCCATGCTAACCCTGCCCTCAGAGGAGCTGGCCGTGACACAGCTGCCTTGGCGACCTCTTGCTCCTCCTCTTCCTTGGCAATGGGCTTCCACTTGTTCCCCTGTGACATTTGGGAATTCTCTCAGTAGCGCGTCTACCAACGTGCGCTTGTACTCGCGCATCTTTCTATCACGCTCCAGTGCAGGAAGTAAGGTGGGCACATTGTCTTTGTAGCGTGGATCCAGCAGGGTGGCAACCCAGTAGTCCGCACACGTTAAAATGTGGGCAACTCTGCTGTCGTTGCACAGGCACTGCAGCATGTAGTCGCTCATGTGTGCCCAGGCTGCCCAGGGGTAAGGACAAGCTGTCCTCTGAGGGAGGCGTATCGTCATCGTCCTGCCTTTCCCCCCAGCCACGCACCAGTGATGGACCCAAGCTGCGTTGGGTGCCACCCTGCTGTGACCATGCTTCATCCTCATCCTCCTCCACCTCCTCCTCATCCTCGTCCTCCTCGTCCTCCAGTAGTGGGCCCTGGCTTGCCACATTTGTACCTGGCCTCTGCTGTTGCCAAAAACCTCCCTCTGAGTCACTTCGAAGAGACTGGCCTGAAAGTGCTAAAAATGACCCCTCTTCCTCCTCCTCCTCCTCCTCCTCCTGGGCCACCTCCTCTTCCATCATCGCCCTAAGTGTTTTCTCAAGGAGACATAGAAGTGGTATTGTAACGCTGATAACAGCGTCATCGCCACTGGCCATGTTGGTGGAGTACTCGAAACAGCGCAACAGGGCACACAGGTCTCGCATGGAGGCCCAGTCATTGGTGGTGAAGTGGTGCTGTTCCGCAGTGCGACTGACCCGTGCGTGCTGCAGCTGAAACTCCACTATGGCCTGCTGCTGCTCGCACAGTCTGTCCAGCATGTGCAAGGTGGAGTTCCACCTGGTGGGCACGTCGTATATGAGGCGGTGAGCGGGATAGCCGAAGTTACGCTATAGCGCAGACAGGCGAGCAGCAGCAGGATGTGAACGCCGGAAGCGCGAACATACGGCCCGCACTTTATGCAGCAGCTCTGACATGTCGGGGTAGTTGTGAATGAACTTCTGCACCACCAAATTCAGCACATGCGCCAAGCAAGGGATGTGCGTCAAACTGGCTAGTCCCAGAGCTGCAACGAGATTTCGCCCATTATCACACACCACCAGGCCGGGCTTGAGGCTCACCAGCAGCAACCACTCGTCGGTCTGTTGTTCTATACCCTGCCACAACTCCTGTGCGGTGTGGGGCCTGTCCCCCAAACATATGAGTTTCAGAATGGCCTGCTGACGTTTACCCCGGGCTGTGCTGAAGTTGGTGGTGAAGGTGTGTGGCTGACTAGATGAGCAGGTGGAAGAAGAGGAGGAGGAAGTCGAGTAGGAGGAGGTTGCAACAGGAGGCAAAGAATGTTGCCCTGCGATCCTTGGCGGCGGAAGCACGTGCGCCAAACAGCTCTCCGCCTGGGGCCCAGCTGCCACTACATTTACCCAGTGTGCAGTTAGGGAGATATAGCGTCCCTGGCCATGCTTACTGGTCCACGTATCTGTGGTTAGGTGGACCTTGCCACAGATGGCGTTGCGCAGTGCACACTTGATTTTATCGGATACTTGGTTGTGCAGGGAAGGCACGGCTCTCTTGGAGAAGTAGTGCCGGCTGGGAACAACATACTGTGGGACAGCAAGCGACATGAGCTGTTTGAAGCTGTCTGTGTCCACCAGCCTAAATGACAGCATTTCATAGGCCAGTAGTTTAGAAATGCTGGCATTCAGGGCCAGGGATCGAGGGTGGCTAGGTGGGAATTTACGCTTTCTCTCAAATGTTTGTAAGATGGAGAGCTGAACGCTGCTGTGTGACATGGTTGAGACGCTTGGTGACGGAGGTGGTGGTGGTGTTGGTGGTATATCCCCTGTTTGCTGGGCGGCAGGTGCCAACGTTCCTCCAGAGGCGGAGGAAGAGGCCGAGGCGGCAGCAGCAGAAGAGGCCGAGGCGGCAGCAGCAGAAGATGCCGAGGCGGCAGCAGCAGAAGAGGTAGCAGGGGGAGCCTGAGCGACTTCCTTGTTTTTAAGGTGTTTACTCCACTGCAGTTCATGCTTTGCATGCAGGTGCCTGGTCATGCAGGTTGTGCTAAGGTTCAGAACGTTAATGCCTCGCTTCAGGCTCTGATGGCACAGCGTGCAAACCACTCGGGTCTTGTCGTCAGATCATTGTTTGAAGAAGTGCCATGCCAGGGAACTCCTTGAAACTGCCTTTGGGGTGCTCGGTCCCAGATGGCGGCGGTCAGTAGCAGGCGGAGTCTCTTGGCGGCGGGTGTTCTGCTTTTGCCCACTGCTCCCTCTTTTGCTACGCTGTTGGCTCGGTCTCACCACTGCCTCTTCCTCCGAACTGTGAAAGTCAGTGGCACGACCTTCATTCCATGTGGGGTCTAGGACCTCATCGTCCCCTGCATCGTCTTCCACCCAGTCTTGATCCCTGACCTCCTGTTCAGTCTGCACACTGCAGAAAGACGCAGCAGTTGGCACCTGTGTTTCGTCATCATCAGAGACATGCTGAGGTGGTATTCCCATGTCCTCATCATCAGGAAACATAAGTGGTTGTGCGTCAGTGCATTCTATGTCTTTCACCGCTGGGGAAGGGCTAGGTGGATGCCCTTGGTAAACCCTGCCATCGGAGTCTTCAAACAGCATAAGAGACTGCTGCATAACTTGAGGCTCAGACAGTTTCCCTGATATGCATGGGGGTGATGTGACAGACTGATGGGGTTGGTTTTCAGGCGCCATCTGTGCGCTTTCTGCAGAAGACTGGGTGGGAGATAATGTGAACGTGCTGGATCCACTGTCGGCCACCCAATTGACTAATGCCTGTACCTGCTCAGGCCTTACCATCCTTAGAACGGCATTGGGCCCCACCATATATCGCTGTAAATTCTGGCGGCTACTGGGACCTGAGGTAGTTGGTACACTAGGACGTGTGGATGTGGCAGAACGGCCACGTCCTCTCCCAGCACCTGAGGGTCCACTAACACCACCACGACCATGTCCACGTCCGCGTCCCTTACTAGATGTTTTCCTTATTGTTATCGTTCACCACTACAACAAAAATATTATTTGGCCCAATGTATTGGATTCAAATTCAGGCCTTTTTTTACAGACACCTAACACTATCTGGCTATCTATTTAGGTACCGTATTACACTAATACAGGCACAGCAGTAACCACAGATTTAGCTGACTATAAATTTGAGGCCTAGTATTTAGGCGCTGGGTGACAGGTATAGGTTTACTGACAGAATTAGACTTGGGAATGCACAGTAGCGTGTGTGTGAAGTTATTCTGAATGACCCTATGTGCACCTTGAATATTATATACCCTTTTAGGGATAGATTTCAAATAGCTCTGATACAGCAGAAACCACTAAATTAGGAAATTGCTAAATTGGGAATAGTATTTCAACCCAGAACAAAAAATGTGCTTTGACGGACACTAAATAACTTGCCCAGCCAGAACAGTACAGCGGTAACGACAGATTTAGCAGGATATAAATTTGAGGCCTAGTATTTAGGCGCTGGGTGACCGGTATGGATTTACTGACAGAATTAGACTTGGAAATGCACAGTAGCGTGTGTGTGAAGTTATTCTGAATGACCCTATGTGCACCTTGAATATTATATACCCTTTTAGGGATAGATTTCAAATAGCTCTGATACAGCAGAAACCACTAAATTAGGAAATTGCTAAATTGGGAATTGTATTTCAACCCAGAACAAAAAATTTGCTTTGACGGACACTAAATAACTTGCCCAGCCAGAACAGTACAGCGGTAACGACAGATTTAGCGGGATATAAATTTGAGGCCTAGTATTTAGGCGCTGGGTGACCGGTATGGATTTACTGACAGAATTAGACTGGGATATGGCCAAAAAATAACCACACTATTGCTGGTTAAATGCACTTGGTGTGACAGCTTGACCAACCACACTACTGAGGGTTAAATGCACTTGGTGACAGACGCAGCTTGCCCCTGATGTAGTATATGGCCAAAAAATTAACAGACTATTGCTGGTTAAATGCACTTGGTGTGACAGCTTGACCAACCACACTACTGAGAGTTAAATGCACTTGGTGACGGGCGCAGCTTGCCCCTGATGTAGTATATGGCCAAAAAACGAACAGACTATTGCTGGTTAAATGCACTTGGTGTGACAGCTTGACCAACCACATTACTTAGGGTTAAATGCACTTGGTGACGGGCGCAGCTTGCCCCTGATGTAGTATATGGCCAAAAAATGAACAGACTATTGCTGGTTAAATGCACTTGGTGTGACAGCTTCACCCTGATGTAGGCTTTAGCCAAAAAACAACCACACCATTGAGGGTTAAATGCACTTGGTGACAGGCGCAGCTTGCCCCTGATGTAGTATATGGCCAAAAAATAAACAGACTATTGCTGGTTAAATGCACTTGGTGTGACAGCTTCACCCTGATTTAGGCTTTAGCCAAAAAACAACCACACCATTGAGGGTTAAATGCACTTGGTCGCAGCTTGTGCTGGCGCACCACAAGACACAAAATGGCCGCCGATCACCCCAGAAAAAAGTGACTGACAAACGGTCTGGGCAGCCTAAAAACAGTGAGCAATTGAGTATCAGCAGCTCAATGATCCACAGCTGCAGATCGATCAATTAATCAAGTCCTTTGGAGGAGTTAATCTTCCTAATCTCGCCCTACTGTCGCAGCCGCAACCTCTCCCTATGCTGATCAGAGCAGAGTGACGGGCGGCGCTATGTGACTCCAGCTTAAATAGAGGCTGGGTCACATGGTGCTCTGGCCAATCACAGCATGGCTGTGACGGCCTCTTGGGGCAAGTAGTATGACGCTTGTTGATTGGCTGCTTTGCAGCCTTTCAAAAAGCGACAAGAAAGCGTCACAGAAGCGCCAAGAAAGCGACGAACACCGAACCCGAACCCGGACTTTTACGAAAATGTCCGGGTTCGGGTCCGTGTCACGGACACCCCAAAATTCGGTACCAACCCGAACTATACAGTTTGAGTTTGTTCATCCCTACTTATTATCTTTTGGGAGACACCTATGTCATTTCCCATAAAAAAAAATATACTTGCTGGTTGATTAAAGTAACTTTAAGTCAACATTTGCCAGGGGTATGAATAATTATGAGCAGCACTGTATATGCTTGCAAGTATGTCACACGTACAGTAGCGCAGGTTTTGTAAGTGTATGTGCAAATAAAGTACACAAAATGTAACTGATATTTTTAGGATGCGCACATGTTAAACAGGAGGTATAGTGCAAGTAATGTTGCTGTCATGAACGGCTAATAAAAAATTACACTGAATCAATGTCACTGATATTTCGAATGGGCAAACGTTATGCAGGAGATGTAGCACAGGTAATGTCGCTGCTACCAGAAGCAAAAAAATGTGTCTGAATGTCACTGATATTTCAGATACGCAAATGTTATACAGGAGATGTAGCGCAGGTAATGTAACTATCCGCAGCGGACACCGTCTACAGAAAAAGTACACTGGATGTCACAAATATTTTTAGGCTGCGCACACATTACACAGGAGATGTAGCGCAGATAATGTCGCTGTCAACAGTGGCAAAAAAAATTACACTGAATGTCACTGATATTTCAGATGCGCTAATGTTATACTGAACATGTAGCGCAGGTGATGTCGTTGCCACCAGCAGCCATAAAATTTGACTGAATGTCACTGATATTTCAGATACGCAAATGATATACAGGAGATCACAGTCTACGGATAAAGTACACTGGATGTCACAGATATTTTTAGGCTGCACACACGTTAGACAGGAGATGTAGCACAGGTAATGTCGCTGTCTGCAGCGGCCAAACAGTTGCAGGTTGCGCTAAAAATATATACTGCTGCCAGATACAACTATAGTCCTTAAAACGACTTCTGGGTCTCTAACACGTTTTAGCAATTTAGTGCAGGTTGCTCTAAAAATATATATTGCTGCCACACACAATAGTCCTTAAAATAACTTTTGGGTCTATAAAAAATATAAAAACTAAAAACTAAAATATTGCTATTTCAATCCCTACACTATCACTCCCTTCTGATCATATGAGTGCAGGACAATAGTCCCGCGGGCGGCCCGATGCGCACAGTATCATAGCAACCTATGATGCTGTGCACTCCTGTTCGCACGATGTATGCCACTCCGGGACATATGGCCCGCTCACCGGACCTTATGTCTATACGGTCTTGTGCATGAGCCCTAATACTGAGCCAAACACCGCGATGTGCCGACTGAGCATGCTCGCCCAACACTTTTAAAGGGCCCATATTTGTAGGTTATTTTGTATGTAGTCCAATTTATAATGAAAATAAAATGCTATATCCCAGGATATCTTTAGAAAGTTTATATAAAAAATTGTGACCCAAAAATGAACGGGGAAAGATTTTAACATTAATTTTAATGTTTTTAGACATCTTTTCAATGTATGCAGAGTTTTTCTCTTTGCATACATTAAAATGCAATCCAGGTGGTTCTCTTAGCACAGAACCACAAATTCATATGTATTTTCAACAACTGACCGATACTTGTAATTCGACTGCAGTTACTGATGTCTCAGAAATATATTTCACTCTGTGATCTTGTAAAAATGACAAAACATTTTTTTCTGCTGTGCTGTATAAATGAGTTACAATCTTTTAAATGACATAAATTTTCACAAGGAGAGCACTCTATCACCTGTGCCAATGGCTTTTTATATTTAACTAGCCAATGATCCTATTAATGATCTTGAGAGATTGTAAAACAGAATTGCCTATAACAATCTATCATATGACTCATGTTGTAAATGTGCCTTTATTAAAACACATAATGTACAGTATTTAAACTTAGAATATTCCACAGTTTATAGGATATAGGGTTGCAAAACAAAGTGTAGAATGTGAATTAGGGTGTGTTTGGGTGATAGAGGAAAATATTTTGAGGTGATCTGAAAATAATACAACAGTTTAGCTCCTACTGTACACTACAGTAAATGCTTCACTTTCAGAAGCATAACTTGGAGTTCTTGGTCCCACTGTAAAATGTGCCATATGACCACCCAATGACCGTATGTACTTTAACCACTTCCAGACTTTGCCATTTACCCCCTCCCTGGCCGGGCCTAATTTAGCAAAATGTGTGACTTTATGTGGTAATAACTTTGCAATGCTTTTACTTATCCAAGCCATTCAGAGATAGTTTTCTCGTAAAACATTGTACTTCATGTTAATGGTACATTTGAGTCAATGTGTTTTACCTTTATTTATTAAAAAAAATCCAAAAGTTAACGACAATTTGAAAAAAATCTATGTTTTCTAAATTTGAATCTCTCTGCTTTTAAGACAGTGATGTCTCATAAAATATGCATTAATTAACATTCCCCATATGTCTACTAAATGTTGGCATCAATTTGGTAATATAATTGTATTTTTTTAGGTAGTTAGAAGGTTTAGAATTTTAGAAGCAATTTTTAACATTTATCGGAAACTTTTTAAGGACCACTTCAGTTCTGAAGTCACTCTGTGGGGCTTACATAATAGAACCAACCCATAAATGACCACATTTTAGAAACGACACCCCTCAAACTATTCAAAACTGAATGTTGTTAACCCTTTAGGTATTTCATAGGAATTAAAGCAAAATAGAGGTGAAATTTCAAAATGTCACTTTTTTTGCAGATTTTTTATTTTAATCAATTTTTTCCTGGAACACATACAGCGTTAACAACAAAACAAACCTCAATATTTATTACACTGATTCTGTAGTTTTCAGAAACACCCCATATGTGTTCATATACCACTGTTTGGGCACGCAACAGGGCACAGAAGGCAAAGAGCGCCATATGGTTTTTGGAGGGCAGATTTTGCCGGAATAGTCTTTGGGCACCATGTTGCATTTGAAGAGACCCTTGGTATTCCCATCAGTTTCTCTGAAATGTTCAGAGTCCACCACTTGGAAAGGGAGAGACAGTAGCACCAGCAACTTGGCCTGGAGCACTTTCAGCTTCTGCACTATTGGATGAGTGCACGCACACTGTTGCTCTCTTGGCAATTACTTTGGTGATTGATTGCTGATGGAATGACTGATGAGAAGGACAGACAGCTCCCTTCGGCTGAGATGGCTGAGCCTTGACTGCATGAAATTGGGTGCATGCCACTGAGTGATGCAGCAGTTGCTGCGGCAGGCTGGACCACCACATCAGAGCCATGGTTCTCCCAGTCTACTTTATGGTGATGCTGCATGTGTTGTTGCAGGGCTGTGGTGCCAACATTGGCACCCCGGCCATGCTTCAACTCCTGAAAACAGCCAGAATAACCTCCTCCGTCGGCCTAGCAAAATATTGCCACACTGCCAAGTACAAAGTATGGCATTTTCCCGCCAACACTCTGCACTGACTGCCTGCTACTGCTGCCTTCATGAATCCTTGTACCGCTACTTTCCAGGCCGGTAGGCTCCTGCAAAACGGGTGGTCTAACTCGGGCACGTTTGGCTCCCGACCTCTCACTGCTGCCACTCTGCTGACTCCTGGCCACTCTGCCGCTCTGCTGGCTCAGTCTTTGCCTCATGCACAAGCTTCCACACTCTTTACCTGATGATGATGAAGCCCCTTATTTTCCCAGCTCCTGAGTGCTATCGGCTACATCATCATCTGTTACTGTCTGCACGTCACTGATACACCTACTCCCATGTGACTCTCCTCATTACTACTTGCCCGCCTACTGGAGGAAGTGGCAGATGTCTTCTCCAGATATTGGCTGGGCAGTAGCTGCTGGCTGTCCTTTAGTAGCTCGTCCTCGCTGAAAAGTGAAGCTGAGCCTAAGGCATATAATACTTCTCACGTTGAGGTAACTGAAAATGACAGAGGAAGGTTCAGGACAGGTAGGGGCACAGGGCATTCTCCTGGGCAATGCCAACTAAGCATCATGTCAGAGGAATCCACCCACTGGGGGTGTCTGATGTCACTTGCGACAAACTCAAAGACCGAGTCAAATATTCATGCACTGCTGGGTTGCTGGTCAAGACACGACCGGTGGATGACACCGGGAGCTCAGGCCTTTCGCTCCGACACCTGCAGCCACTTCCCTTCTTGTGCTGCTTGCAACAGAAACATTTTGGCCACTGCACGTTCCCTTTGAAGGGCCTGTCATCTGTCTGTCTGACATACTGTATAATAAAATAATTAAATTTAAATTAAAATAATACCCTCCAAAAAATGCTGTAGTACAATGTTACTTCACCGTTGAACGGCAATTAAGACATATATATATATATTTTTTTTTCTGATTAATAAACCCCCCACCCAAAAAAAAACAACACAATTCACTGCAGAATGGCAATTAAGACATGTTCAGAATTTACTGCAGAAAGGCTAATGGGACATACATATCTTTCCTATTAACCACTTCAGCCCCGCTAGGTGAAACCCCCTTCATGACCAGAGCACTTTTTACACTTCGGCACTACACTCCTTTCACCGTTTATCGCTCGGTCATGCAACTTACCACCCAAATGAATTTTACCTCCTTTTCTTCTCACTAATAGAGCTTTCATTTGGTGGTATTTTATTGCTGCTGACATTTTTACTTTTTTTGTTATTAATCAAAATGTAACGATTTTTCTGCAAAAAAATGCCATTTTTCACTTTCAGCTGTAAAATTTTGCAAAAAAAAACGACATCCATATATACATTTTTCGCCAAATTTATTGTTCTACATGTCTTTGATAAAAAAAAAATGTTTGGGCAAAAAAAAAAAATTGTTTGGGTAAAAGTTATAGCGTTTACAAACTATGGTACAAAAATGTGAATTTCCGCTTTTTGAAACAGCTCTGACTTTCTGAGCACCTGTCATGATTCCTGAGGTTCTACAATGCCCAAACAGTAGAAAACCCCCACAAATGACCCCATTTCGGAAAGTAGACACCCTAAGGTATTCGCTGATGGGCATAGTGAGTTCATAGAACTTTTTATTTTTTGTCACAAGTTAGCGGAAAATGATGATGATTTTATTTTTATTTTTTTTTCTTACAAAGTCTCATATTCCACTAACTTGCGACAAAAAATAAAAAATTCTAGGAACTCACCATGCCCCTCACAGAATACCTTGGGGTGTCTTCTTTCCAAAATGGGGTCACTTGTGGGGTAGTTATACTGCCCTGGCAATTTAGGGGCCCAAATGTGTGAGAAGAACTTTGCAATCAAAATGTGTATAAAATGACCGGTGAAATCCAAAAGGTGCACTTTGGAATATGTGCCCCTTTGCCCACCTTGGCAGCAAAAAAGTGTGACACATCTGGTATCGCCGTACTCAGGAGAAGTGGGGGAATGTGTTTTGGGGTGTCATTTTACATATACCCATGCTGGGTGAGAAAAATATCTTGGTCAAATGCCAACTTTGTATAAAAAAAAATGGGAAAAGTTGTCTTTTGCCAAGATATTTCTCTCACCCAGCATGGGTATATGTAAAATGACCCCCCAAAACACATTGCCCAACTTCTCCTGAGTACGGCGATACCACATGTGTGACACTTTTTTGCAGCCAAGGTGGGCAAAGGGGCACATATTCCAAAGTGCACCTTTCGGATTTCGCAGGCCATTTTTTACACATTTTGATTGCAAGGTACTTCTTACACATTTGGGCCCCTAAATTGACAGGGCAGTATAACTACGCCACAAGTGACCCCATTTTGGAAAGAAGACACCCCAAGGTATTCCGTGAGGGGCATGGCGAGTTCCTAGAATTTTTTTTGTTAGTGGAATATGAGACTTTGTAAGGAAAAAAGAAAAAAAAGAAAAATCATCATTTTCCGCTAATTTGTGACAAAAAATAAAAAATTCTAGGAACTCGCCGTGCCCCTCACGGTATACCTTGGGGTGTCTTCTTTCCAAAATGGGGTCACTTGTGGCGTAGTTATACTGCCCTGTCAATTTAGGGGCCCAAATGTGTAAGAAGTACCTTGCAATCAAAATGTGTAAAAAATGGCCTGCGAAATCCGAAAGGTGCACTTTGGAATATGTGCCCCTTTGCCCACCTTGGCTGCAAAAAAGTGTCACACATGTGGTATCGCCGTACTCAGGAGAAGTTGGGCAATGTGTTTTGGGGGGTCATTTTACATATACCCATGCTGGGTGAGAGAAATATCTTGGCAAAAGACAACTTTTCCCATTTTTTTTTATACAAAGTTGGCATTTGACCAAGATATTTTTCTCACCCAGCATGGGTATATGTAAAATGACACCCCAAAACACATTCCCCAACTTCTCCTGAGTACGGCGATACCACATGTGTGACACTTTTTTGCAGCCTAGATGCGCAAAGGGGCCCAAATTCCTTTTAGGAGGGCATTTTTAGACATTTGGATCCCAGACTTCTTCTCACACTTTCGGGCCCCTAAAAAGCCAGGGCAGTATAAATACCCCACATGTGACCCCACTTTGGAAAGAAGACACCCCAAGGTATTCAATGAGGGGCATGGCGAGTTCCTAGAATTTTTTATTTTTTTTTGCATAAGTTAGCGGATATTGATTTTTTTTTTGTTTTTTTCTCACAAAGTCTCACATTCCGCTAACTAAGGACAAAAATTTCAATCTTTCATGGACTCAATATGCCCCTCACGGAATACCTTGGGGTGTCTTCTTTCCGAAATGGGGTCACATGTGGGGTATTTATACTGCCCTGGCTTTTTAGGGGCCCTAAAGCGTGAGAAGAAGTCTGGAATATAAATGTCTAAAAATGTTTACGCATTTGGATTCCGTGAGAGGTATGGTGCGTCCATGTGAGATTTTATTTTTTGACACAAGTTAGTAGAATATGAGACTTTGTAAGAAAAAACAAAAACAAAAACAAACAAAAAATTTCCGCTAACTTGTGCCAAAAAAAATGTCTGAATGGAGCCTTACCAGGGGGGGGGGGGTGTTCAATGACAGGGGGGTGATCAATGACAGGGGGGTGATCAATGACAGGGGGGTGATCACCCATATAGACTCCCTGATCACCCCCCTGTCATTGATCACCCCCCTGTAAGGCTCCATTCAGACGTCCGTATAATTTTTACGGATCCATGGATCGGATCCGCAAAACACATGCGGACGTCTGAATGGAGCCTTACAGGGGGGTTATCAATGACAGGGGGTGATCAGGGTGATCAGGGTGATCACCCCCCTGTCACTGATCACCCCCCCTGTAAGGCTCCATTCAGACATCCGCATGATTTTTACGGATCCATGGATACATGGATCGGATCCACAAAACACATGCGGACGTCTGAATGGAGCCTTACAGGAGGGTTATCAATGACAGGGGGTGATCAGGGTGATCAGGGTGATCACCCCCCTGTCACTGATCACCCCCCCTGTAAGGCTCCATTTAGACATCCGCATGATTTTTTACGGATCCATGGATACATGGATCGGATCCACAAAACACATGCGGACGTCTGAATGGAGCCTTACAGGGGGGTTATCAATGACAGGGGGTGATCAGGGTGATCACCCCCGTGTCACTGATCACCCCCCTGTAAGGCTCCATTCAGACATCCACATGATTTTTACGGATCCATGGATACATGGATCGGATCCACAAAACACATGCGGACGTCTGAATGGAGCCTTACAGGGGGGTTATCAATGACAGGGGGGTGATCAGGGAGTGTATATGGGTGATCACCCGCCTGTCATTGATCACCCCCTGTAAGGCTCCATTCAGACGTCCGCATGTGTTTTGCGGATCCGATCCATGTATCCATGGATCCGTAAAAATCATGCGGACGTCTGAATGGAGCCTTACAGGGGGGTGATCAATGACAGGGGGTGATCAATGACAGGGGGTGATCAGGGAGTGTATATGGGTGATCACCCGCCTGTCATTGATCACCCCCCTGTAAGGCTCCATTCAGACGTCAGTATGCTTTTTGCGGATCCGATCCATGTATCCGTGGATCCGTAAAAATCATACGGACGTCTGAACGGAGCCTGACAGGGGGGTGATCAATGACAGGGCGGTGATCAATGACAGGGGGGTGATCAGGGAGTTTATATGGGGTGATCATGGGTGATCAGGGGTTTATAAGGGGTTAGTAAGTGACGGGGGGGTGTAGTGTAGTGTGGTGTTTGGTGCGACTGTACTGAGATACCTGAGTCCTCTGGTGGTCGATCCTAACAAAAGGGACCACCAGAGGACCAGGTAGGAGGTATATTAGACGCTGTTATGAAAACAGCGTCTAATATACCTGTTAGGGGTTAAAAAATTCGGATCTCCAGCCTGCCAGCGAGCGATCGCCACTGGCAGACTGGAGATCCACTCGCTTACCTTCCGTTCCTGTGAGCGCGCGCGCCTGTGTGCGCGCGTTCACAGGAAATCCCGGCCCTCGCGAGACGACGCGTATATGCGTCGTCGTGCGCAGGGCTGCCACCTCCGGACCGCACATCTGCGTTAGGCGGTCCGGAGGTGGTTAATACACCACATAAATGGCTGTAGTACAATGTAACTTCACCGCTGAATGCCAATTATGACCTATTTTTTTTCTCCTATTTCTATAGCACAAAAAAATAAAATAATCACAATTCACTGCAGAATGGGTAATGGGACGTAAGTATATTTTCTTTTTCTACACCAATTCAATGGCTGTAGTACAATATAACTTCACCTCTGATTGCCAATTATGACATATATTTTCTCCTTTTTTTCCCTATTTCTACACCCAAAAAATGTATATAACAATCACATTTCACCGCAGAACAGGTGATGGGGCGTACATATATTTTCTTTTTTTATACAACGTAAATGCCTGTATTACAAAGTAACTTCACCGCTGAAAGCCAATTATGACATATATTTTCTTGTTCTACACCATGCAAATGGCTGTAATACAATGTAACTTAACTGCTGAATGCCAATTAAGGGCTCATTCACATGAATGTGTATTGCCCCTTGTCGTATTGTGGACCGCATTTGTGGATCCGCAATACAGGGGCACCGTTCCGTGGCCATTCTGCATTACGGATGCAGACCCATTCATTTCAATGGGTCCGCAAATCCAGAGTGGAATGAAAGAACGGAATGGAACACTATGGAAGCACTACAAAGTGCTTTCTGGGGTTCCGTTCCGTGCTTCCGCACCGCAAAAAGATAGAACTAGCTTCAAGAGGTAGTCACCTGAAATGGTTTTCCCTTCACAGGTGTGCCCTGTCAGGTTTAATAAGTGGGATTCCTTGCCTTATAAATGGGGTTGGGACCATCAGTTGCGTTGTGGAGAAGTCAGGTGGATACACAGCTGATAATCCTACTGAATAGACTGTTAGAATTTGTATTATGGCAAGAAAAAATCAGCTAAGTAAAGAAAAACGAGTGGCCATCATTACTTTAAGAAATGAAGGTCAGTCAGTCCGAAAAATTGGGAAAACTTTGAAAGTGTCCCCAAGTGCAGTCACAAAAGCCATCAAGCGCTACAAAGAAACTGGCTCACATGCGGACCTCCCCAGGAGAGGAAGACCAAGAGTCCCCTCTGCTGCGGAGGATAAGTTCATCCGAGTCACCAGCCTCAGAAATCAAAGGTTAACAGCAGCTCAGATTAGAGAACAGGTTAATGCCACACAGAGTTCTAGCAGCAGACACATCTCTAGAACAACTGTTAAGAGGAGACTGTGTGATTCAGGCCTTCATGGTAGAATATCTGCTAGGAAACCACTGCTAAGGACAGGCAACAAGCAGAAGAGACTTGTTTGGGCTAAAGAACACAAGAAATGGACATTAGACCAGTGGAAATCTGTGCTTTGGTCTGATGAGTCTAAATTTGAGATTTTTGGTTCCAACCACCGTGTCTTTGTGCGACGCAGAAAAGGTGAACGGATGGACTCTACATGCCTGGTTCCCACCGTAAAGCATGGAGGAGGAGGTGTGATGGTGTGGGGTGCTTTGCTGGTGACACTGTTGGGGATTTATTCAAAATTGAAGGCATACTGAACCAGCATGGCTACCACAGCATCTTGCAGCGGCATGATATTCCATCCAGTTTGCCTTTAGTTGGACCATCATTTATTTTTCAACAGGACAATGACCCCAAACACACCTCCAGGCTGTGTAAGGGCTATTTGACCATGAAGGAGAGTGATAGGGGGCTGCACCATATGACCTGGCCTCCACAGTCACCGGACCTGAACCCAATCAAGATGTTTTGGGGTGAGCTGGACCGCAGAGTGAAGGCAAAAGGGCCAACAAGTGCTAAGCATCTCTGGGAACTCCTTCAAGACTGTTGGAAGACCATTTAAGGTGACTACCTCTTGAAGTTCATCAAGAGAATGCCAAGAGTTTGCAAAGCAGTAATCAAAGCAAAAGGTGGCTACTTTGAAGAACCTAGAATATGACATATTTTCAGTTGTTTCACACTTTTTTTTATGTATATAATTCCACATGTGTTAATTCATAGTTTTGATGCATTCAGTGTGAATCTACAATTTTCATAGTCATGAAAATAAAGAAAACTCTTTGAATGAGAAGGTGTGTCCAAACTTTTGGTCTGTACTGTATATTTTATCCTTTTTTTCCCTATTTCTACACCACAAAAAAATAAATATAACAATCACAATTCACCGCAGAACGAGTAATGGGACATACATATATCTTCTTTTCATACACCACGCAAATGGCTGTAGTACAATGTAACTTCACCGCTAAATGCCAATTAAAACATATATTTTCCCCTTTTTTTTCCTGTTTCTACACCCCCAAAAATAAACATAACAATCATATTTCACCGCAGAAAAGGTGATGGGACATACTTCGTATTTTTTTAATACACCCACCAAAAAGTAAAACAATGTAAAATCAACACAGAAAGGCTAACAGGACGTACGTATCTTTCCTATTAATAAACCCTGTAAATGGCTGTATCACAGAACTTGCACCCCAATCACAAGCAAGGTTTGCTGAAATTAGTGAGGTATCATATAGTGCAATCTAAAAGCAATTTTGATCCCCAATAAGTGCAGCAAGCTGTAATAGAATCACTCCTATTGCACCCTGTTCTCCTTTTAGAGTGTACATAATTCCTCCCTATTCTTTCCCTACACCTTGACTAATCTTTCCCTTGACTTGTCAAATAATTTTTTTTACCACAATGAAGTTATTCCTAACACTGTCCCTAGCGCCTGCTGACATCTCTCCCTGCACTAAGCACACTGGAAAATGGCAGAATCCAAGATGGCTGAGGCTATTTATAGGGCTGTGACATCACAAGAGCTAGCTGGCTGCTGATTGGCTGCATGCATGGCATTGTGGGTGATCCCTCTTTCCTAGATTTCTTTGCTTCATGTCCTAACACGTGCAGCAACCATTTTAGGAAAAAATTTGATTTGTTACTACGAAGTGTTAGGAAATCTAATTTTTCCTGCAATTCGGATCGAATTCCACTTCGGCAACTTCAATTCGCTCATCTCTAATAGATACATTGATTGAGATGGATTGATAGATATTCTGTTATAGTATGTATCTAATAGTATTTTATCTTAAATTTGAAAAGAATCTGCTGAAGTGTCCACTGTGTGTACACTGGGTGTGTTAAATGTGTCATTGGCAGGGAATTCATCTTTCAGAAAACAGGGTTTTCTACCTACAGGGACAATGACTTTTTCTTTATAATCTGACCGTTTTTCCATTCTTTTATCCAAGTGACACCACATCTTGCTTCCCTACTGCTGGTGATGCATCTCTGTGAGGGATGAATAATTAGCCAGTGACAATGCTTGTCACTTACTAATTAATTGATTTATGGCTGGTTGCAGCATGACCAAGAATTATCCCAATCAGGCCTTCACCGTTGGGTAAACACATGCCTTCAGTGCCAGCTAAAAAGACAGCAGGCCGATTGTGATGTTGGTATTTTAGTAAGTGTATTGCCATGACTATTGTACTTTTGGCTTCATTTCTTTCTTCTCCTTAGGTAGAACACATATAAAATATAAGATTTTAGGAATGTTTGTTTCATTACAACAAATTACTTAGAAAATAGATCCTTAGTGCTTTCCCTATTTCATTGTAAGACTCCCTAGGTGGGGCTATATGAGTTGCTATAACAAATAGTGCACACCAAGTGAATATCTATAATTCATGGGTTCTTTAGGATATTACCCTTTGCCATTTCTTAAAATATAGAGTTTTGTTTGAAGTCTTTCATGTACAAAGGAGATCTGTAAGATGTGCGCCCACTTTACAAGCCCTTGGCTTTTTAGAAGCAAAATCTACCTGTAACTTTCAGAAGCCAAACATCACATCTTGCACCTTTGTTCAGCTTAGAGGCCTTTTTTTTTTAATGAAAACTGATTTTCTCCTTTCTTCTTCTCATCTTCATTGCAAGATAAAAAAAAGCTTATGGGAAGCACTAGTGCTGAATTGCTCTGAGAGTTTATCTCAGAGACCAAACTTTAAAATTTGAAATGTTTCTAAACAGAATTGACATTTTGGCTCACAGATGATTATGCAAACTCTTTAACTTTGGCTGAGGCTGCTGGATTCAATGCATTCTTTAGGTAATCCATCTCTGCAAGTTGTTATTCATATGGTACAGTGCATTTAAACTTTTAGATCCCTTTTTAGAATAAGCTGCCATGTTACTCTGAAAAGAGCTTCAGAGATCTATTGCTTGGGTGGGAGAATTTGTCTACTATTAGTCATGTACTCTACAATTCTGACCTTTATGTAAGAGTGACAAGACAAAAGCCATTTTTGAAAGCAAGCCATAAGAAGTCTTGTTTGCAGTTTTGCCATGTAGCCAATGTAAAAGCCATGTAGAGGACCCAGCAAACATGTGAAAAAAGTGCTCTGGTCTGATGAGATTAAACTTGAACATTTTGACATAAATACAAAACGCTATGTGTGGTGGAAGACTAACCCTGCAAATCCCCCTGAACACACCTTTCATGGCTCCTAGTGGCAACGACGTCCAGTTGCCGGGAGAACTAGGATAGCAGGGAGGCCCCTGCTGATGTCAGAGCCCTGGGCCAATGAGGAGGTATGCTGGGGCTCCTCAATATCAGAGCACACGGGTTGAAGCTACAGCTGGTAATCAGGCATGCTGGCGTAAGCTGCCCTTCTTTTAATATAAAGACCAGGACCTGTATGGTGACAGTGAATTTCTTGTCCTCTGGCTTCTACTGTTCCCTGTGATTATTGAAGACTCTCTTGGCTTTGGATTTCTGGATTGAATTTTGTGACTACATTTTTGGCTTCTGGCGTTTGGTATTGTATTGATCTCCTGGTTTTTAATCTTTGGTTTTCTTGTTTGCCTGTTGCTTGTACTGTATTAACTGAGTGGTTTTGGACATTTTTCTGTAGGACTACGCTCTCTGTGTTAGTTTGTCTCTGATTGCATGTCCTCTGTTGCAGTAAAGGGACAGTTTTAGGTCACTGCCTAGGGTGATTGTGCAAGCAGGTTGGGTCCTTGCAGTTTTGTTTGTGTGTGACGGTAGTCATTGTCCTGACAACACCTTCCCCACCATGAAACATGGTGATGGCAGCATCACGCTGTGGGGATGCTTTTCATCAGCAGGGACAGGGAAGCCTGTCAGAGTTGATGGGAAGATGAATGGAGCCAGATACAGGTCAATTGTGGAGAAAAACCTGTTAGAGGCTGCAAAGGACTTGAGATTGGGGCAGAGGATCACATTCCAACAGGACAATGACCCTAAACATACAGCCAAAGCTACAATGGAATGGTTTAGATCGAAGCATTTTCATTTGTTAGAATGGCCCAGTCAAAGTCAAGAGCTAAATCTCATTGAGAATCTCTGACAAGACTTTAATATTGCTCTTCACAGATGCTCTGCATCCAATTTGACAGAGCTTGAGCTATTTTGCAATGAAGAATAGGCAATAATGTCAGCCTCTAAATGTGCAAGGCTGGTAGAGCCATACCAGCAAAAATCTGCAGCTGTAATTGCAGCAAATGGTGGTCCTACAAAGTATTGACTCAGGGGGGCAGAATACAAATGCACGCCACACTTTCCAGATTTTTACGTGTATAATTTTCATTTTACTTCATACATACGTGCTACTTTGTGTCGGTCTATCACACACAAATCCTATAAAATACATTTAAGTTTGTGGGTGTAACATGAAAAAATGTGGAAAAGTTCAAGGGGTATGAATACTTTTTCAAGGCACTGTAGGACATTATAGTGAAGTACTGAGCAGTATTGATGTAAATAGAGCACATGGGTTGACATATAACACTTACTATTAGCTGATGAACCTGCTGAATCATGTCTGTCTCTCAGGCTGCCTGGTTCTCCTTGCAATTTCTCCCTCCTCACCCATCCATAGACTTCTATGGGATGATGTAATCTGATCCTTTAATGAGTTGGCAGCCTGTCTTGGTTTTGATAACATAGATTTCTCATAAATGACACCTCTTTACATGACTTCTGTATGACAGTACATGGACACTGTATGGCCCAAATTGTGATGGCTAGATGATTGGGTCAGGGCAAAATGGTAGTTCTTGTGGGGTGCTCCTTATATGCAGTGGTTATTACCTATAAAAATAGTCCAAGGAAAGCCATCCAATGAATTGGCAATAGTTCTGGGCACCTAAGGCTCATTATTGCTTGTGGAGAGCAATGGCTAATGCATCTGGTCTGAGCCGACACTTAAGTACTAGTAAGCACAAATTACTGAGAAAGCTATTGCTGACTTTGATAGAGAGTTGTCAGAACACACAATGCTTTGTTGTTTGCTGTATATAGAGCTGCCTAGCAACAAAACCGTCAGAAATCACCTGGAATTTGCATATGAACAGTAGGACTGGACCATGGAGTAATTGTAGAAGGTGGCCTGGTCTTATAAATTAGATGACACCAGGATGCATTAAGGGAACTAGAAAGTAAAATACTCTTCTTACTCCTATATAGACAGTAAAGAAAGAGTAACAAAGAAAGAAAATAACCACGTATGGAAGCCTATTTTCAACACACCTACCAAATGCCTGTCTTAAAAAAAAAACAAAAACAAAAAAACAGTAATGAAAATAATAAAAATAAATTGAAAAAAATAAAATAAAATAAAAAAGCACAATTATGACAAGTATGTTAATATTAGAGCAAAATGATTTATTTTATCTACATGATTAATAAGACCACCCTTATTAAGTGAGCAGAATATTTTTGTACCCTATCAGGTTAAATTGGCCTAGTGCTGATGGTAATTCTTAGATCTGAAAGGGTGCATATCTGAAAGAAAAAAGGATTCACAATAATAATAATAATTTAAAAAAAAAGTATCCAACTGTTTTCTTTCCAGAAACAGAAGCCCACAATATGGGTTGTGTAGGGTGTTATAGTGCAGTTCACTTAAATAGGATAGCATTGTAATACAACATGCAATCTATAGACTAATGCAACCATACCCCCTGAGCAAAGGGTACCTCAAAATTGTGACTTTGGGGTTTCATAAGCTATAAGCCATAATCATCCAAATTATAACTAACAAAGGCTTGCAATATCTCGCTTTGCATGTAATGAGTCTATCAAATATGTTAGTTTCACCTTTTAAGTTGCATTACTGAAATAAATTAACTTTGCACAATATTCTAATTTTTCGAGTTTTACCTGTATATCATTGACATGGACAAATTATTTTTATACAGTATATGCTAGTGGTTACCTCAAGTAAAAAAAAAAATCAGTCTTCAATCTTCATTTCTTCATTCATTTTCACACGTCTTGCTATTCAGCCTGCAAACTTCTCCCAGTTTCAGACTTTTTCTATGTGAATATGTGTCTCAGTAATACTTGATGGATCTGTGTGTCCAGGATGCTGCTGTCTTTCCTATGGAAACTGCCTTTTGTTGTGCTTTCCTCTCTATCTATAGCCTTTGTGAGCTGACCTCCTTGGATGCTTTTCCCCATTTTTTGTACTTCTGTCATATACAACCTTCTCCTCCTAATGCTGCTATCTTTAATACTAAGAGAAGAAAGGGGAAGAGCAGAGCACACTGAGAAACAGAAACTGTTCTCTGATGGGTTTATGCTAGATTCCGCAGCACCAATGGCTAGATCAGGGGTGCACAACCTTTTTAGGTCTGAGGGCCACAATGTCACATTGCTCTATTTCAAGGGGCCGCAAATTTTAAAAAATGTCAATTGTCACTCATTTGTGTAAAAGGAAATATTAATGATTAATACAAACCGGATTCCAAAAAAGTTGGGACACTATACAAATCGTGAATAAAAACTGAATGCAATGATGTGGAGGTGCCAACTTCTAATATTTTATTCAGAATAGAACATAAATAACGGAACAAAAGTTTAAACTGAGAAAATGTACCATTTTAAGGGAAAAATATGTTAAATCAGAATTTCATGGTGTCAACAAATCCCCAAAAAGTTGGGACAAGGCCATTTTCACCACTGTGTGGCATCTCCCCTTTTTCTTACAACACTCAACAGACGTCTGGGGACCGAGGAGACCAGTTTCTCAAGTTTAGAAATAGGAATGCTCTCCCATTCTTGTCTAATACAGGCCTCTAACTGTTCAATCTTCTTGGGCCTTCTTTGTTGCACCTTCCTCTTTATGATGCACCAAATGTTCTCTATAGGTGAAAGATCTGGACTGCAGACTAGCCATTTCAGTACCCGGATCCTTCTCCTACACAGCCATGATGTTATTATTGATGCAGAATGTGGTCTGGCATTATCTTGTTGAAAAATGCAGGGTCTTCCCTGAAAGAGATGACATCTGGATGCGAGCATATGTTGTTCTAGAACCTGAATATATTTTTCTGCATTGATGGTGTCTTTCCAGACATGCAAGCTGCCCAGGCCACACGCACTTATGCAACCCCATACCATCAGAGATGCAGGCTTCTGAACTGAGCGTTGATAACAACTTGGGTTGTCCTTGTCCTCTTTGGTCCGGATGACATGGCGTCCCAGATTTCCAAAAAGAACTTCGAATCGTGACTCGTCTGACCACAGAACAGTCTTCCATTTTGCCACACTCCATTTTAAATGATCCCTGGCCCAGTGAAAACGCCTGAGCTTGTGGATCTTGCTTAGAAATGGCTTCTTCTTTGCACTGTAGAGTTTCAGCTGGCAACTGCGGATGGCACGGTGGATTGTGTTCACTGACAATGGTTTCTGGAAGTATTCCTGAGCCCATTCTGTGATTTCCTTTACAGTAGCATTCCTGTTTGTGGTGCAGTGTCGTTTAAGGGCCCGGAGATCATGGGCATCCAGTATGGTTTTACGGCCTTGACCCTTATGCACAGAGATTGTTCCAGATTCTCTGAATCTTCGGATGATGTTATGCACAGTTGATGATGATAGATGCAAAGTCTTTGCAATTTTTCGCTGGGTAACACCTTTCTGATATTGCTCCACTATCTTTCTATGCAACATTGTGGGAATTAGTGATCCTCTACCCATCTTGGCTTCTGAGAGACACTGCCACTCTGAGAAGCTCTTTTTATACCCAATCATGTTGCCAATTGACCTAATTAGTGTTAATTGGTCTTCCAGCTCTTCGTTATGCTCAAATTTACTTTTTCCAGCCTCTTATTGCAACTTGTCCCAACTTTTTGGGGATTTGTTGACACCGTGAAAATTTGAATCAACGTATTTTTCCTTTAAAATGATACATTTACTCGGATTAAACGTTTGATCTGTCATCTACGTTCTATTACAAATAAAATATTGACATTTGCCATCTCCACATCATTGCATTCAGTTTTTATTCACAATTTGTTTAGTGTCCCAACTTTTTGGGAATCCGGTTTGTATTTTGGTAATATCAATAATTAATATTCATATATAAGCATGAGTCGTCTACTGATGACACCGCCTATTTATACTATAAATACTAACTAACTTCCTTGTTGCACTTACTTTGAACTGAACTACGTGCAAATTACTACTACAGCGGCGACTACTACAATGACTGACTATACGCTGTACAGTCGTAGCCAAAAGTTTTGAAAATAACACAAATATTAGTTTTTACAAAGTTTGCTGCTAAACTGCTTTTAGATCTTTGTTTCAGTTGTTTCTGTGATGTAGTGAAATTCCTGACTGATAGCAACCCATTCTTTCATAATCACTTCTTGGAGTTTGTCAGAATTAGTGGGTTTTTGTTTGTCCGCCCGTCTCTTGAGGATTGACTACAAGTTCTCAATGGGATTAAGATCTGGGGAGTTTCCAGGCCATGGACCCAAAATGTCAAAGTTTTGGTCCCCGAGCCACTTAGTTATCACTTTTGCCTTCTGGCACGGTGCTCCATCGTGCTGGAAAATGCATTGTTCTTCACCAAACTGTTGTTGGATTGTTGGAAGAAGTTGCTATTGGAGGGTGTTTTGGTACCATTCTTTATTCATGGCTGTGTTTTTGGGCAAAATTGTGAGTGAGCCCTCCATTGGATGAGAAGCAACCCCACACATGAATGGTCTCAGGATGCTTTACTGTTGGCATGACACAGGACTGATGGTAGCGCTCACCTTTTCTTCTCCGGACAAGCCTTTTTCCTGATGCCCCAAACAATCGGAAAGAGGCTTCATCAGAGAATATGACTTTGCTCAAGTCCTCAGCAGTCCGTTCACCATATTTTCTGCAGAAGATCAATCTGTCCCTGATGTGTTTTTTTGGGAGAGAAATGGCTTCTTTGCTGCCCTTTTTGACACCAGGCCATCTTCCAAAAGTCTTTTCCTCACTGTGCATGCAGTTGCGCTAACTCCTGCCTGCTGCCATTCCTGAACAAGCTCTGCACTGGTGGCACTCCGATCCCACATCTAAATCCTCTTTAGGAGACGATCCTGGCGCTTGCTGGACTTTCTTGGACGCCCTGAAGCCTTCTTAACAAGAATTGAACCTCTTTCTTTGAAGTTCTTGATGATCCTATAAATTGTTGATTGAGGTGCAATCTTAGTAGCCACAATATCCTAGCCTGTGAAGCCATTTTTTATGCAACGCAATGATGGCTGCACGCGTTTCTTTGCAGGTCACCATGGTTAACAATGGAAGAACAATGATTTCAAGCATCACCCTCCTTTTAACAGGTCAAGTCTGCCATTTTAACCCAATCAGCCTGACATTATGATCTCCAGCCTTGTGCTCGTCAACATTCTCACCTGAGTTAACAAGACGATTACTGAAATGATCTCACCAGGTCTTTTAATGACAGCAATGAAATGCAGTGGAAAGTTTTTTTGGGGATTAAGTTAATTTTCATGGCAAAGAAGGACTATGCAATTCATCTGATCACTCTTCATAACATTCTGGAGTATATTCAAATTGCTATTATAAAAACTTAAGCAGCAACTTTTCCAATTTCCAATATTTATGTAATTCTCAAAACTTTTGGCCACGACTGTACTATGAATAATAACGTTTTTCTTTTTTTTTTTTTACAATAACAAGTCTACAGTCTAATTATTGCTATAACTATATATATATATATATATATATATATATATATTTATATCAATGGACATATAAATATATATACTTATAGTCGCACACAGTAATATATTAACAACACTACAATACACCTAATTACACTAAACACAATACAATATCTTACACAATTCCACCCCAAACTCTACCTAAAAATACACTTACACACACATGTTAAGTAGCAGTACCCACCCTCCTGGCTACACACTGTCCCTAATGGTGGCACTGTAAGGGTTAATACTTGCAGTTCAAGGATATAGGCAGGGATGTCAGGGCATACAGAGCAGGGGTTTATGGGTTATTGGTGGTTCAAGGGTTACTGGGGGGGGGGGTTAATGCTGGGAATATTGATTGGTGGTTCAGGGGTTACTGGGGGGATAGCTATACCAGAGATGGAAGCGCAGTCCCTCGCTACCAGTAGGGACAGTGTGAATGCAAATCATTGTGCTCAATCTTTGTACACAATTGTTATGTCAGTCTGCGCAGCCCCGGATCATCAGCTTTTTTCAAGTGGCAAGCAATAATTACCAGGGAAAACTGCGCCTCCTGCCTCGTGATTTTTAAGCATCTGATACTTTGTGTATCCATTTTAACACAGTGTATCAGTCTGGCCAAGTGATTCTCAGGGTCGCGTTTCTGTGGCTCCTGATGATCTGGTGACTTACCAGTGAAATGTGTTGAGCGCGTTAGATGTTATAACGAACCTTTACTCATACACACTAAAGATGCACATTGACTAACAATCATAGCAGATTGACATTGTGACTGCTTAGACTAGGTTCAGTCAGCGATCACATGTGCATCCAGACCCATATCGTGGTCAAACATTTGGGGTCCGGGGATATGAATTAATAGCAGAAGTGATAAGAATTTCATTCCCCTTGATCTATATCTACATTCATATATATATTTTATCCATAGTTGCCCCGTTAATCACGCCTCCAAATTGTCAACGGACGTAGACATACAGTCCGCTGTACCCTGCTAGATATCTCTTTAAAACAACCTGGATTGTATCATAGGACTTTAATAAAGATTTATTATTATTTTATTCTCCCTCCTTCCCCTTCCCCTTCCTTTCTCTGGGGCTGCTGGGGTTAACTCTCCTTGTGCACAGCGCTGACAGGTTATTTAAATTCGACCACGCTCGCTCCCAACTTCCCGCACTGACATCACCGCACCAGCTTGCGTGTCCTGGCGCGCGCTTCCAGGTGGGGGATGATTTCAATCTCCCACCTGTGAAGCACCCACATATCTCTGGCATTGTAATTACAGCGCCGGAGGTATGTGACACACAGGGGCAGAGGAACTCTTTGTTCCCCTGTCCCTGTTATGTAAAGCATCTCCAACCTTGCCGGAGATGCTATCTGCCTTTGCCCGCCCTCCAAGTCTCTTGCCTCATTGATAGGTCCAGACTTGGAGGGCGGGCAAAGGCAGAGGCTAGGGAGGAGTAAAGTGAAAAGAAGGCAGAGCAGCCTGGGCACTTACACACAGAACTCCTCCGCTGGGCACTTGTGAGTGCTCCTTTGCATATCAATTAAACTTCGTTTTTTCCTGCTGGTGCAAGTCTAAAGACAAAGGTACCGTTACAATCCTGTATATATGTGCTACAGAGCCATGTAAGCACTGTATATGGCTATATGGAGGTGACAGACCCCCTTTAAAGGGATTTTTACACTTTTTCCTTTTTATTTATTTCTTTTATTTGTACGTTTATTATTGTTTACTTGTTTTTTTTAAATAATTTTCTATTATTTTTATATTCTATTATTTTCTATTATATATATTTTTTAAAAATATTTTGCCACATTATATGTCCCCCAAGAGGACTTTTTTTCTTTTTTTTTGTATTTTATAGTAGCATAGTAACATAGTACATAAGACCGAAAAAAGACATTTGTCCATTCAGTTCGGCCTGTTATCCTGCAAGTTGATCCAGAGGAAGGCAAAAAAAAAAAAACTGTGAGGTAGAAGCCAATTTTCCTCACTTTAGGGGAATAAAAAATTCCATCCCGACTCCAATCAGGCAATCAGAATAAATCCCTGGATCAACGATCCCTCTATAGTAGCTATAGCCTGTAATATTATTACACTCCAGAAATACATCCAGGCCCCTCTTGGATTCCTTTATTGTACTCACCATCACCACCTCCTCAGGCAGAGAGTTCCAGAGTCTCACTGCTCTTACCATAAAGAATCCTCTTCTATGTTTGTGTACAAACCTTCTTTCCTCCAGACGCAGAGGACGTCCCCTCGTCACAGTCACAGTCCTGGGGATAAACAGATGATGGGATAGATCTCTGTACTGACCCCTGATATATTCATACATAGTAATTAGATCTCCCCTCAGTCATCTTTTTTCTAAAGTGAATAACCCTAATTTTAATAATCTTTCAGGGTACTGTAGTTGCCCCATTCCAGTTATTACTTTAGTTGCCCTCCTCTGGACCCTCTCCAGCTTTGCTATGTCTGCCTTGTTCACTGGAGCCCAAAACGGCACATATCATATATTTTTTATTTTATACTTATTTTTTTCCACATAATTTGTCCCCAAGGCGTCAGTGAAAGACCTTTGGGAGACAATGAGACTTTTTTTTTTGCACTATTTCCAGTGTAACTGGGGCATCCCAAGGAGCCCCAGCTACAGGGGAAACCAGCCTGCTCTGGGGGCTTTGGACAAGGAAGATCTGATCGGGGTCTACTGATTCTACAGCTCTTTGTTCCCCTGCCCCCAAGATGCTCGACCATCATGTGATTGCTGGGTCCAAACTGCATAGTGCTCTATGCCACCTAAATGAGGAGAAGGCAGGAGGGCTGATAAACCAGTTCTGCCTTCTCCTCAACTTCCCTGCTTTTACTGAAAGTTGGGGGCCCGACCTGCCTCTGCTAGAGTCCAGAAGCAGGAACTGGAATGCTTTGTCATGTGGTGCTCCAGGCAGAAACACAGCTGATCACACAATCAGCTATGTTTCTGCCCAGCAGAATAGGGGCCCCAAAGTTGGGCTCTGTGGGCCACAGGTTGTGCCCTTTTGGGCTAGATGAAGGTCCTTCCATTTTGCTTCTGCAGAGTATTTGTAAGACTATTTAAAAAGTGGTATTTAGAAACCAAATGAAGAATAAATAAAATCAGTTCAAAGATGTTCATAGGGGCACATTTATTAAGACCGGTGTTTTAAATGCCAGTCTTGATAAGACCCTGCACCATTTTGTACATGTAAAACAGGCATAGAAAATGGTAAATGAGATGGGACTGCTGCCCTGCCCCTTCGCTGCTCATGCCATGGACACTTTTTTAGACTTGGTGTGAGCTGGGAAAAGTCACAGATTGCGGTGCAAAGGACCTTTGTGCTGCAATCTGCGCCAGAAATACGCTTAATATAGGCGTATTACTGTTTAATAAATGACCCCATAGTCTTTATAGGGACATTCTGAGAAAAACTCAAAGTATAACATAGTTTTTCCAGGTGTGTTCCTTTAAATAATCCCATTGTTCATTGTACTGTATCTTTACACAGAATGCGGCTAAACTGTATTCTCCACGTACCAGCTAAATACTGTATATGGGTTAATAAGAAAGGGTATTTTCCTTAGCAAAAATATAATACAATCTCCTACATGTCTTCTACAAATGCGAAATACCTTTAGATATCACACACAAAGCGGTCTACTCTTTACCAAACTTCCTTTTATAATATATGAGATAAACAAAATGACTTGCTGTATCATTGTATGTGGATTATTTATCAAATGCTGACACTCCGACACATTGATGAATAAGCTTCGGAGGCTAAGAACGTAGCAACTTTAAGCCAATTACCTTCCTGATGCAGATAGGAACACGTGCCTTGTCAGAATGGGTCTTTTCACATCACTCATATCGTTCATGTCTTTACTTGAATCACCCTTTACCATGAGCTTCACTGGCTGTTGGTCTAAAAAAAAATATCATTACTAATTGATACGACTTAATGGCCTGCAAGCTTTTAGAGTAGGGCGGATCCAGGAGAAATGCTGAGAGGAAGATATTTGATTCTAATTATGCATGAGTATGAACAAGCAGAAAGGAGACTTGTCATGACAGCTAAATTATTGTCAGATTGCCATACCTTGGTATTCCCATAATTTGACACTGTTAAGAAGCACCGCTTCAGCGAGCATTTGAAAGGCACACTCTTTATCTTGCCGCTGCCTTTGCAACAAATATTCAGGTGAAAAGGACACAATAAATGATTCCATTTGTCATTGTCCTTTCATTAGTAATGCCCTCAGCTACAATATGTTTATTTAATAAGTGTGTGTACACATAGCGTGAATGTACTGGTGCCAGAGGTATGGCTCTACTGCAAGTAAAGATGGATTGATGTGGTCATACTGCTGGGTATATAAATGTATTTCTTCAAATATTTTACTGTTGTGATCAAAGATTGATTGTGAATAGCTAATGCTACATTTTTTGCAAATTAAATAGAGTTAACTTCTTAGTATAAAACTATTCAAAGTTTACCCATAAGATTTAATGCTTTAAAATGGTTTTCCATTTTGCAACATACTTTAAAATAATAATTTATGAAGGCAGCTATAGTTTTGTATAATATGTAATATTTCTGGGTTGTGGTCACATGCCCGTGTCCATGAAACTCTATTTTAATTCCTAGGATGTTTTGTACATAGGCAGGGCAGTGATAGGGGTGTGTCTATATAACTAGCTGGTGGGAGGAGCTATAAACTAGCTGGGTGTTATTAGGGGCAGTGATAGGGGTGTGTCTATATAACTAGCTGGTGGGAGGAGCTATAAACTAGCTGGGTGTTATTATGGGCAGTGATAGGGGTGTGTCTATATAACTAGCTGGTGGGAGGAGCGATAAACTAGCTGGGTGTTATTAGGGGCAGTGATAGGGGAGTGTCTATATACAGTGGGATGCGAAAGTTTGGGCAACCTTGTTAATTGTCATGATTTTCCTGCATAAATCGTTGGTTGTTACGATAAAAAATTTCAGTTAAATATATCATATAGCAGACACACACAGTGATATTTGAGAAGTGAAATGAAGTTTATTGGATTTACAGAAAGTGTGCTATAATTGTTTAAACAAAATTAGGCAGGTGCATAAATTTGAGCACCACAAAAAAGAAATCAAATCAATATTTAGTAGATCCTCCTTTTGCAGAAATTACAGCCTCTAAACGCTTCCTGTAGGTTTCAATGAGAGTCTGGATTCTGGTTGAAGGTATTTTGGACCATTCCTCTTTACAAAACATCTTTAGTTCATTCAGGTTTGATGGCTTCCGAGCATGGACAGCTCTCTTTAAGTCACACCACAGATTTTCAATTATATTCAGGTCTAGGGACTGAGATGGCCATTCCAGAACGTTGTACTTGTTCCTCTGCATAAATGCCTTAGTGGATTTTGAGCAGTGTTTAGGGTCGTTGTCTTGTTGAAAGATCCAGCCCCGGCGCAGCTTCAGCTTTGTCACTGATTCCTGGACATTGGTCTCCAGAATCTGCTGATACTGAGTGGAATCCATGCGTCCCTCAACTTTGACAAGATTCCCAGTCCCTGCACTGGCCACACAGCCCCACAGCATGATGGAACCACCACCATATTTTACTGTAGGTAGCAGGTGTTTTTCTTGGAATGCTGTGTTCTTTTTCCTCCATGCATAACGCCCCTTGTTATGACCAAATAACTAAATTTTAGTTTCATCAGTCCACAGCACCTTATTCCAAAATTAAGCTGGCTTGTCCAAATGTGCTTTAGCCCACCTCAAGCGGCACTTTTTGTGCTGTGGGCGGAGAAAAGGCTTCCTCTGCATCACTCTCGCATACAGCATCTCCTTGTGTAAAGTGCGCCGAATGGTTGAACGATGCACAGTGACTCCATCTGCAGCAAGATGATGTTGTAGCTCTTTGGTGCTGGTCTGTGGGTTGACTATGACTGTTCTCACCATTCGTCGCTTCTGTCTATCCGAGATTTTTCTTGGTCTGCCACTTCGAGCCTTAACTTGAACTGGGCCTGTGGTCTTCCATTTCCTCAATATGTTCCTAACTGTGGAAACAGACAGCTGAAATCTCAGAGACAGCTTTCTGTATCCTTCCCCTAAACCATGATGGTGAACAATCTTTGTCTTCAGGTCATTTGAGAGTTTTGAGACCCCCATGTTGCTACTCTTCAGAGAAAATTAAAAGAGGAGGGAAACTTACAATTGACCCCCTTAAATACTCTTTCTCATAATTGGATTCACCTGTGTATGTAGGTCAGGGGTCACTGAGCTTACCAAGCCAATTTGAGTTCCAATAATTAGTTCTAAAGGTTTTGAAATCAATAAAATGACAACAGTGCCCAAATGTATGCACCTGCCTAATTTTGTTTAAACAATTATAGCACACTTCCTGTAAATCCAATAAACTTCATTTCACTTCTTAAATATCACTGTGTGTGTCTACTATATGATATATTTAACTGACATTTTTTATCGTAACAACCAACGATTTATACAGGAAAATCATGACGATTAACAAGGTTGCCCAAACTTTCGCATCCCACTGTAACTAGCTGGTGGGAGGAGCTATAAACTAGCTGGGTGTTGTTAGGGGCAGTGATAGGGGGAGTGTCTATGTAGCTAGATAGGTGGGAGAAGCTATAAATCAGCTGGGTGTTGTTAGGGGCAGTGATAGCGCAGTGTCTACGTAACTAGCTGGTGGTATAAACTATAAACTAGCTGGGTGTTGTTAGGGGCAGTGATATGGGAGTGTCTATGTAACTATCTGGGTGGGAGGAGCTACAAACTAGCTGGGGGTTGTTAGGGGAAGTGATAGGGGAGTGTCTATGTTACTAGCTGGGTGGGAGGAGCTAGAAACTAGCTAGGCATTTTTAGGGGCAGAAGCAAAAACTGCGACTAGAGATCCTGGGTCCTCTAAAGGTTAGTGCACCCTCCTGTACTCCCCACGGGGCACTGCTGAGACTGACCTCTTCCATAATTACCCCACATCTGATAAATCCCTCTCGGAGGATACTCTAAAGCAAATGCTTATAGCTCTCAATGCCTCCCTCCACGTCGGCATCGTGGGGCTGATTAACCCAATTTGTGCCAGAGTGCAAGAAGTGGAGGACATGGATGAATTTGCCGCCTCTCAAAACTCCATAATTGATGCCCACAATGACATGGCACACTTTGAGGATCAATCGCGGCAAAATAATATAAAATTTAGGGGCATATCCGAGGATATCACATCTCAAGAATTACAGTCATATTTAAAAGACCTGATGTCTGTTCTTCTCTCAAATCTATCCCCTCAAAATATGATTATTGACAGGGCCCACAGAGTACCGAAACCCCAGCACCTAGGCCCTAACATTCTGTGTGATACCTTGGTACGCATCCATTTCTTTCATATAAAAGATGCATTGATGGCGGCTGCAAGGAAAAAAGCAACTCTCCCCTCGCCATATCACACTGTTAAGATGTTTGCAGATCTGTCAGCGGCGACCCTTTGCCAACGCCGAGCACTATTACCTATCACTGCTGCCCTCTGGGACCACAATATTGCATACAGGTGGGGATACCCCCTAAAACTGCTTATTCAAAGAAATGGACAGACTCACGCTATCAAGACCTTTGAGAGTGGGAAAGACTTACTACAAACTTGGCAAATCCCTTTGCCAACCTGGGATCCTGACAAAAGACCTTTACTACAGCCCCCCAAACCCGTGTGAAAGATAGTGAATAGAGTTGAGCGAACACCTGGATGTTCGGGTTCGAGAAGTTCGGCCGAACTTCCCGGAAATGTTCGGGTTCGGGATCCAAACCCGATCCGAACTTCGTCCCGAACCCCATTGAAGTCAATGGGGACCCGAACTTTTCGGTACTAAAAAGGCTGTAAAACAGCCCAGGAAAGGGCTAGAGGGCTGCAAAAGGCAGCAACATGTAGGTAAATCCCCTGCAAACAAATGTGGATAGGGAAATTAATAAAAATAAAAATTAAATAAATAAAAATTAACCAAAATCAATTGGAGAGAGGTCCCATAGCAGAGAATCTGGCTTCACGTCACCCACCACTGGAACAGTCCATTCTCAGATATTTAGGCCCCGGCACCCATGCAGAGGAGAGAGGTCCCGTAACAGAGAATCTGTCTTCATGTCAGCAGAGAATCAGTCTGCATGTCATAGCAGAGAATCAGGCTTCACGTCAGCTACCACTGCAACAGTCCATTGTCATAAATTTAGGCCCAGCACCCAGGCAGAGGAGAGAGGTCCCGTAACAGACAATCTGGCTTCATGTCAGCAGAGAATCAGTCTGCATGTCATAGAAGAGAATCAGGCTTCACGTCACCCACAACTGTAAGAGTCCATTTTCATAAATTTAGGCCCAGCACCCAGGCAGAGGAGAGAGGTCCCGTAACAGACAATCTGGCTTCATGTCAGCAGAGAATCAGTCTTCATATCATAGCAGAGAATCAGGCTTCACGTCACCCACCACTGTAAGAGTCAATTTTCATAAATTTAGGCCCAGCACCCAGGCAGAGGAGAGAGGTCCCGTAACAGAGAATCTGGCTTCATGTCAGCAGAGAATCAGTCTTCATGTCATAGCAGAGAATCAGGCTTCACGTCAGCCACTACTGCAACAGTCCATTGTCATAAACTTAGGCCCAGCTCCCAGGCAGAGGAGAGAGGTCCCGTAACAGACAATCTGGCTTCATGTCAGCAGAGAATCAGTCTTCATATCATAGCAGAGAATCAGGCTTCACGTCAGCCACCAATGCAACAGTCCATTGTCAGATATTTAGGCCCAGCACCCAGGCAGAGGAGAGAGGTCCCGTAACAGAGAATCTGTCTTCATGTCAGCAGAGAATCAGTCTGCATGTCATAGCAGAGAATCAGGCTTCACGTCAGCCACCACTGCAACAGTCCATTGTCATAAATTTAGGCCCAGCACCCAGGCAGAGGAGAGAGGTCCCGTAACAGACAATCTGGCTTCATGTCAGCAGAGAATCAGTCTTCATGTCATAGCAGAGAATCAGGCTTCACGTCACCCACCACTGTAACAGTCCATTTTCATAAATTTAGGCCAAGCACCCAGGCAGAGGAGAGAGGTCCCGTAACAGACAATCTGGCTTCATGTCAGCAGAGAATCAGTCTTCACATCATAGCAGAGAATCAGGCTTCACGTCACCCACCACTGTAAGAGTCCATTTTCATAAATTTAGGCCCAGCACCCAGGCAGAGGAGAGAGGTCCCGTAACAGAGAATCTGGCTTCATGTCAGCAGAGAATCAGTCTTCATGTCATAGCAGAGAATCAGGCTTCACGTCAGCCACTACTGCAACAGTCCATTGTCATAAATTTAGGCCCAGCACCCAGGCAGAGGAGAGAGGTCCCGTAACAGACAATCTGGCTTCATGTCAGCAGAGAATCAGTCTTCATATCATAGCAGAGAATCAGCAGAGAATCAGTCTTCATATCATAGCAGAGAATCAGGCTTCACGTCAGCCACCAATGCAACAGTCCATTGTCAGATATTTAGGCCCAGCACCCAGGCAGAGGAGAGAGGTCCCGTAACAGACAATATGGCTTCATGTCAGCAGAGAATCAGTCTGCATGTCATAGCAGAGAATCAGGCTTCACGTCAGCCACCAATGCGACAGTCCATTGTCATAAATTTAGGCCAAACACCCAGGCAGAGGAGAGAGGTCCCGTAACAGACAATCTGGCTTCATGTCAGCAGAGAATCAGTCTTCATATCATAGCAGAGAATCAGGCTTCACGTCAGCCACCAATGCAACAGTCCATTGTCAGATATTTAGGCCCAGCACCCAGGCAGAGGAGAGAGGTCCCGTAACAGACAATCAGGCTTCACGTCAGCCACCAGTGCAACAGTCCATTGGCATATATTTAGGCCCAGCACCCAGGCAGAGGAGAGAGGTCCCTTAACAGAGAATCTGGCTTCATGTCAGCAGAGAATCAGTCTTCATGTCATAGCAGAGAATCAGGCTTCACGTCAGCCACTACTGCAACAGTCCATTGTCATAATTTTAGGCCCAGCACCCAGGCAGAGGAGAGAGGTCCCGTAACAGACAATCAGGCTTCACGTCAGCCACCAGTGCAACAGTCCATTGGCATATATTTAGGCCCAGCACCCAGGCAGAGGAGAGAGGTCCCTTAACAGAGAATCTGGCTTCATGTCAGCAGAGAATCAGTCTTCATGTCATAGCAGAGAATCATAATAAGGAAATTGCAGCACACAGTATCTCTTGATGCTTTTAAATTTTAATTTCACATTTTTACATTTTTTTAAACATGCTTAAAGTTCCGGTGCAATATTCACAGTGGAAAAGGTAGAAGATGTGTGACCAAACGTTTCGGCCTGTCACGGCCTTCTTCAGTGGTCTAAATCTATAAAGATAATTCATATTTATCAGTCATATGTTATATGCATTGGTATCTTCATCACATGAGGATAAAATGTTTTCATTTATCTATGTACACATTTATAATTTGAACGTAAGAAAAGTTAATGTACAAAAGATGTATTATTAAAAACAATAGACAGCTCATTATCCCTTCTGAGTGAACCTAGTATCAACCATTATCAGCTATTATCATTAAACTCTATGCAGTTCAGTATGTTATTATTGGTCAATGGATCCCTGGACATGGTGCGTCACCGCATCCTGATTGTATGCATAGTGATTCTGTCCAATGCGGAACACACCCACACTATTATGTAAATATTATACTTAGTGTTATAGACAATATGTATATCACTATTGAGGCATATATCAATTTTGTGTGTTGTGTCCGTCATTGGGCAGCCCCACTAATGCATACAGTCTATGGATAAGGCTCATCCTCAACTTAGAACGGTCGGCGGTCACATCAAAATCACTTGGATAGACCTCAAGGTATCATCTATATGGGCAAAAATAAGTTCCATCTGGAATATGCAAGTAAGCCATTCAGTAGAGTAGCAAGTGATTGATCTGTGATCATTACCTTCAGTGCTGTGTCTTCAAGGAAAAAGCGCCGGGTGTATAATGTGGGAGCCGATTTTGGCGCCTTTTATTATCGCGGGGGATGCGCGTCATTGCGCTCTACGTCATACGGCATTCCCGGTCATGTGATTGGGAAGTGCGTGCGTTCCATTTGCGTGTCAAGCACGCAGACCGGCCGTGTGCTGAGTTGCCGTGCGCATGCGCAAGCAGGACCGGAACTGTCCTGCGTTCCACCTGCGTGTCATTCGTGCCGTTCGGGGGAAGGGAAGTGTTATGCGGCGTAACATTAATATGGTATCGTGCGCTGGGGCTGCAATGAGCCACCTTGTGTATAGCATAGCCATACATTTAAATGTGGAGCCTGGATACAGTGAAGCACCAATTCAGAATAAACCTGTTACATCTGATATATGTTAATTGAGCAATATAGAATTTAATATTATGAAAGAGAACCTTAGTTCCATAATGCAAATATAATGTCCCTAGTGTGATGGGAAATGGGTAGGATGGATGGATAACAGGAAAGAGGGATGGGAAAGATCTCAGGAGGGGGAGGAGGAAGGGGGGAGGAAATGGGGAGGGAAAGGGAAGAAAAAAGGGGAGGAGGGAGGAGGGGGGGGGGGGGGGGGGGGGGGGGGAAAGTGTTATCTCACCCTCGCAGGTCGTGATATCAGCGGGTCTGTAAGGAGAAATAAAGAGATTTCTTTGTTAACAACACATAGGGATTGCTCAATATATTAAACATTAATGGAAAAGTCACATTCTCGATTTAAACCATGTGGTGTAAGAGTCCCGAGTGTGTGGATCCAATACGCTTCTCGTTGTTTTAAATGTAAAATCCGGTTTCCTCCACGTCTTGGAGAATCGACCTGTTCCAATATTTGGAACCGTAATTGTGATGCCTGGTGATTTTTCTCTTTGAAGTGGTATGGGACGGGTAGCAAGGTGTGTCCGAGTCTAATTGTGGACTTATGTTTACTTACGCGATCGCGTATATGTTGGGTAGTCTCGCCCACATACGCCAGTCCGCATGGGCATTTCAGTATATAGACCACAAAGCTTGAGTCACACGTAAAAAAACCTTTAATGGGGTATTGTCGTCCGGTTCTTGGGTGGGTCACGTATTCGCCTCTGGTGACGCTTGAGCATTGAGCGCAGTGTAAACATGGGAATGTACCTTGTCGTTGACTCCTCAAGAAAGTCTGTTTTGGCAGCCTAGTAAGGCTACCTATGTCGGCCTTGACCAGTTTGTCTTTGACATTATGGGGTCTCTTGTAGCATGTGATTGGGGGTTCGCTGAATTCCGGAATGTTGGGATATGCTTTTACGAGTAATGGCCAATGTTTTCTTAATGCTTGGTGAATTTTAGGTATCAAGGGGTGGTATGTTGTTACACAGGCTAGTCTTTTGGGTTCTTTGTGACGTGGTCTAACTCTTTCGTTAATATTATTTAATGTCGAATTAAGGAGTGTTCGGGGATAACCTCTTGTCTGGAATTTCTCTGTCATCTCCATCAGTCTGGTTTCCCTTACTTCGGTGTCCGTGACGATGCGGTTAACTCTTATGAATTGGGACTTCGGCAGAGAATTTTTAGTAGCCCTGGGGTGGCAGCTGTTAAAGTGGAGAAGACTATTACGGTCAGTGGGTTTATTGTATAGATCCAATGTTATATTGCCTGAGGGGTCGAGTTCAATTATTGTGTCTAGGAAACTTATTTTCTCTTTACTTGACTGTATGGTGAATCCTAGTTCTGGATAAATGGAATTGAGATCCTGTACAAATTTTTCAATAGTGTTTGTGGGGCCCCCCCATATGCAAAAAATGTCGTCGATGAACCGTAGCCACGTGATTGAAAATTGGTTAAATAAGGGATGAGTATATACATGATCCTCCTCAAAGGCTATCATATATGCATTTGCATATGGCGGGGCCACATTTGACCCCATGGCGGTACCTTTTTTCTGGCCGTAGTATGTGTCCCCCAACAAGAAGTAATTTTTGGTTAGTATAGTTGTTAGTAATTCTATACAGAATTTCTGTTGTGTTGTTTCTAGATTTGAGTGATTATGTAGTAATCTGGTGGTAGCTTGAATCCCTTTTTCGTGTTCAATGGATGTGTATAAACTGTTCACATCTAGGGTGATTAATGTGCAACCAGGTGGCTTATCTATCTCTTGCAATTTGGAGATAAAGTCTGTTGTGTCAAGAAGAAATGATCTGGATGTTTTAATCAGGGGCGTTAGGATTTTTTCTAGATAAATAGCCAATGGTGAAAATATGGAATCTGTGGAAGCGACAATAGGGCGGCCAGGGGGATCTTGTAAATTTTTGTGGATTTTGGGTAAAGTGTAAAATACGGGTATGATGGGATCTTGTTTGCTGAGAAATGTTACGGTTTTGGAATCAATTATCCCTAGATTATTGTATCTTGTTAGAATGTTGGAGATACACTCCTGAATTTGTGGTGTTGGGTTCTGCCTTAAGATTTCATATGTTGTCTCGTCCTCTAGTTGTCTCCTTATTTCACGCATGTATTTAATTTTATCCATCACCACCAGGGCACCACCCTTATCGGCTGGTTTAATTATAATATCGCTCTTTGTTTGTAGTGAATCTAGGGCCATTTTTTCTTCTGCTGTTAAATTGTTGGTATGTTTATAGTGACCTTGTTTGTGGTCTTTAATGATTTCTTGTATTGATTTTTGGGCAAAGGAGATGTATGTTTCTATCGGGTGTTTGTTGCGGGGTGGCATAAAGGAGCTCTTATTTCTAAGGCCCAATGTTTCCAGGGATAAAGCCCCTGGTGATTCCAAGGTATTGGGTGGTCCGGATTCCGCCTCGCTAAAGTGTGCCTTCAGTCTTAAGGTTCGGTAGAACCTCTGGAGTTCCTGTTCCAGGGTAAATGTACTTAGGCTCGGTGTTGGGCAAAAGGATAGTCCCTTCTGGAGAATCTGAGTCTGTGCGGGGGATAGATTGGTAGAGGAGATATTTACAACTAAGTTGTTCTCCTTACCTGCGATCTGGTCTGTACTTGACTTCCTTGACTGTCTCCTGCCACCTCTCCTGGTGCGCCTGGTCCTGGTCCCCGTCCTCTCCGTCGGTTGCCTAAAAAACGAGCTGGGTGTTTGTAGTTTCCTGATCGGTCACTGTCGGATGATGAGCCGGAGTACTGTTGATATCTGTTATTCCACGGGTTGTACTGGGGACTCTTTTTCCACCGATATACGTTATCGAGGCGATAATCCTCCGCGTCGCGCACGAATTTCTGTCGCTTGTTCAGTTCTGTATGTTTTTTGTATTCACTCAGTTGTTTCTCGATCTTGTCTTTGGCTTTTTTCCATTCTTCTTCTGGTGCTGTCGTGATTAGAGTTGTCTCCGTGATCTCGATCTTTTTAGATAAATCTTCTATTGACTTTTGTAATTGTTCTATCGTGAGTAGAATTATATCAAAGGAACATTTATTTAAAATGTTTTCAAAACGTGTTGAAAATTCTGTGTTGTCGGAGAATAATGTAGGTCTCAATCTTGAGCGTAGACCTCTTGGTATCCGGTTGGTACGGTAATATTCGGCAAGGGTGCTGCAATGGAGTTCCCAGCCTATCAGGCGTTTTCGGTCTCTTTCATAATCTCGTATCTTCAGTTCATGACTGGGTATGTGGAGAAAGTCGCTGGAAAGGTTCACTCCAGAGACAATGCTGTCAGCGGTGCTGGTATCATAGGAAAACACATTTGTCATGTTCAAGTAGGGTGCCAGTAACTCACAGTATTACTAACAATGATGAGTTTTGGAGTACCGCACACCTGTATGTTGCACTGGTGCTTGCAAGGACTTCTTCAGTCACGTTATGATAATAAGGAAATTGCAGCACACAGTATCTCTTGATGCTTTTAAATTTTAATTTCACATTTTTACATTTTTTTAAACATGCTTAAAGTTCCGGTGCAATATTCACAGTGGAAAAGGTAGAAGATGTGTGACCAAACGTTTCGGCCTGTCACGGCCTTCTTCAGTGGTCTAAATCTATAAAGATAATTCATATTTATCAGTCATATGTTATATGCATTGGTATCTTCATCACATGAGGATAAAATGTTTTCATTTATCTATGTACACATTTATAATTTGAACGTAAGAAAAGTTAATGTACAAAAGATGTATTATTAAAAACAATAGACAGCTCATTATCCCTTCTGAGTGAACCTAGTATCAACCATTATCAGCTATTATCATTAAACTCTATGCAGTTCAGTATGTTATTATTGGTCAATGGATCCCTGGACATGGTGCGTCACCGCATCCTGATTGTATGCATAGTGATTCTGTCCAATGCGGAACACACCCACACTATTATGTAAATATTATACTTAGTGTTATAGACAAGACATGCGTGAAATAAGGAGACAACTAGAGGACGAGACAACATATGAAATCTTAAGGCAGAACCCAACACCACAAATTCAGGAGTGTATCTCCAACATTCTAACAAGATACAATAATCTAGGGATAATTGATTCCAAAACCGTAACATTTCTCAGCAAACAAGATCCCATCATACCCGTATTTTACACTTTACCCAAAATCCACAAAAATTTACAAGATCCCCCTGGCCGCCCTATTGTCGCTTCCACAGATTCCATATTTTCACCATTGGCTATTTATCTAGAAAAAATCCTAACGCCCCTGATTAAAACATCCAGATCATTTCTTCTTGACACAACAGACTTTATCTCCAAATTGCAAGAGATAGATAAGCCACCTGGTTGCACATTAATCACCCTAGATGTGAACAGTTTATACACATCCATTGAACACGAAAAAGGGATTCAAGCTACCACCAGATTACTACATAATCACTCAAATCTAGAAACAACACAACAGAAATTCTGTATAGAATTACTAACAACTATACTAACCAAAAATTACTTCTTGTTGGGGGACACATACTACGGCCAGAAAAAAGGTACCGCCATGGGGTCAAATGTGGCCCCGCCATATGCAAATGCATATATGATAGCCTTTGAGGAGGATCATGTATATACTCATCCCTTATTTAACCAATTTTCAATCACGTGGCTACGGTTCATCGACGACATTTTTTGCATATGGGGGGGCCCCACAAACACTATTGAAAAATTTGTACAGGATCTCAATTCCATTTATCCAGAACTAGGATTCACCATACAGTCAAGTAAAGAGAAAATAAGTTTCCTAGACACAATAATTGAACTCGACCCCTCAGGCAATATAACATTGGATCTATACAATAAACCCACTGACCGTAATAGTCTTCTCCACTTTAACAGCTGCCACCCCAGGGCTACTAAAAATTCTCTGCCGAAGTCCCAATTCATAAGAGTTAACCGCATCGTCACGGACACCGAAGTAAGGGAAACCAGACTGATGGAGATGACAGAGAAATTCCAGACAAGAGGTTATCCCCGAACACTCCTTAATTCGACATTAAATAATATTAACGAAAGAGTTAGACCACGTCACAAAGAACCCAAAAGACTAGCCTGTGTAACAACATACCACCCCTTGATACCTAAAATTCACCAAGCATTAAGAAAACATTGGCCATTACTCGTAAAAGCATATCCCAACATTCCGGAATTCAGCGAACCCCCAATCACATGCTACAAGAGACCCCATAATGTCAAAGACAAACTGGTCAAGGCCGACATAGGTAGCCTTACTAGGCTGCCAAAACAGACTTTCTTGAGGAGTCAACGACAAGGTACATTCCCATGTTTACACTGCGCTCAATGCTCAAGCGTCACCAGAGGCGAATACGTGACCCACCCAAGAACCGGACGACAATACCCCATTAAAGGTTTTTTTACGTGTGACTCAAGCTTTGTGGTCTATATACTGAAATGCCCATGCGGACTGGCGTATGTGGGCGAGACTACCCAACATATACGCGATCGCGTAAGTAAACATAAGTCCACAATTAGACTCGGACACACCTTGCTACCCGTCCCATACCACTTCAAAGAGAAAAATCACCAGGCATCACAATTACGGTTCCAAATATTGGAACAGGTCGATTCTCCAAGACGTGGAGGAAACCGGATTTTACATTTAAAACAACGAGAAGCGTATTGGATCCACACACTCGGGACTCTTACACCACATGGTTTAAATCGAGAATGTGACTTTTCCATTAATGTTTAATATATTGAGCAATCCCTATGTGTTGTTAACAAAGAAATCTCTTTATTTCTCCTTACAGACCCGCTGATATCACGACCTGCGAGGGTGAGATAACACTTTCCCCCCCCCCCCCCCCCCCCCCCCCCCCCTCCTCCCTCCTCCCCTTTTTTCTTCCCTTTCCCTCCCCATTTCCTCCCCCCTTCCTCCTCCCCCTCCTGAGATCTTTCCCATCCCTCTTTCCTGTTATCCATCCATCCTACCCATTTCCCATCACACTAGGGACATTATATTTGCATTATGGAACTAAGGTTCTCTTTCATAATATTAAATTCTATATTGCTCAATTAACATATATCAGATGTAACAGGTTTATTCTGAATTGGTGCTTCACTGTATCCAGGCTCCACATTTAAATGTATGGCTATGCTATACACAAGGTGGCTCATTGCAGCCCCAGCGCACGATACCATATTAATGTTACGCCGCATAACACTTCCCTTCCCCCGAACGGCACGAATGACACGCAGGTGGAACGCAGGACAGTTCCGGTCCTGCTTGCGCATGCGCACGGCAACTCAGCACACGGCCGGTCTGCGTGCTTGACACGCAAATGGAACGCACGCACTTCCCAATCACATGACCGGGAATGCCGTATGACGTAGAGCGCAATGACGCGCATCCCCCGCGATAATAAAAGGCGCCAAAATCGGCTCCCACATTATACACCCGGCGCTTTTTCCTTGAAGACACAGCACTGAAGGTAATGATCACAGATCAATCACTTGCTACTCTACTGAATGGCTTACTTGCATATTCCAGATGGAACTTATTTTTGCCCATATAGATGATACCTTGAGGTCTATCCAAGTGATTTTGATGTGACCGCCGACCGTTCTAAGTTGAGGATGAGCCTTATCCATAGACTGTATGCATTAGTGGGGCTGCCCAATGACGGACACAACACACAAAATTGATATATGCCTCAATAGTGATATACATATTGTCTATAACACTAAGTATAATATTTACATAATAGTGTGGGTGTGTTCCGCATTGGACAGAATCACTATGCATACAATCAGGATGCGGTGACGCACCATGTCCAGGGATCCATTGACCAATAATAACATACTGAACTGCATAGAGTTTAATGATAATAGCTGATAATGGTTGATACTAGGTTCACTCAGAAGGGATAATGAGCTGTCTATTGTTTTTAATAATACATCTTTTGTACATTAACTTTTCTTACGTTCAAATTATAAATGTGTACATAGATAAATGAAAACATTTTATCCTCATGTGATGAAGATACCAATGCATATAACATATGACTGATAAATATGAATTATCTTTATAGATTTAGACCACTGAAGAAGGCCGTGACAGGCCGAAACGTTTGGTCACACATCTTCTACCTTTTCCACTGTGAATATTGCACCGGAACTTTAAGCATGTTTAAAAAAATGTAAAAATGTGAAATTAAAATTTAAAAGCATCAAGAGATACTGTGTGCTGCAATTTCCTTATTATCATAACGTGACTGAAGAAGTCCTTGCAAGCACCAGTGCAACATACAGGTGTGCGGTACTCCAAAACTCATCATTGATAGCAGAGAATCAGGCTTCACGTCAGCCACTACTGCAACAGTCCATTGTCATAATTTTAGGCCCAGCACCCAGGCAGAGGAGAGAGGTCCCGTAACAGACAATCTGGCTTCATGTCAGCAAAGAATCAGTCTTCATATCATAGCAGAGAATCAGCAGAGAATCAGTCTTCATATCATAGCAGAGAATCAGGCTTCACGTCAGCCACCAATGCAACAGTCCATTGTCAGATATTTAGGCCCAGCACCCAGGCAGAGGAGAGAGGTCCCGTAACAGACAATATGGCTTCATGTCAGCAGAGAATCAGTCTGCATGTCATAGCAGAGAATCAGGCTTCACGTCAGCCACCAATGTGACAGTCCATTGTCATAAATTTAGGCCAAACACCCAGGCAGAGGAGAGAGGTCCCGTAACAGACAATCTGGCTTCATGTCAGCAGAGAATCAGTCTTCATATCATAGCAGAGAATCAGGCTTCACGTCAGCCACCAATGCAACAGTCCATTGTCAGATATTTAGGCCCAGCACCCAGGCAGAGGAGAGAGGTCCCGTAACAGACAATCAGGCTTCACGTCAGCCACCAGTGCAACAGTCCATTGGCATATATTTAGGCCCAGCACCCAGGCAGAGGAGAGAGGTCCCTTAACAGAGAATCTGGCTTCATGTCAGCAGAGAATCAGTCTGCATGTCATAGCAGAGAATCAGGCTTCACGTCACCTACCACTGTAAGAGTCCATTTTCATACATTTAGGCCAAGCACCCAGGCAGAGGAGAGAGGTCCCGTAACAGACAATCTGGCTTCATGTCAGCAGAGAATCAGTCTGCATGTCATAGAAGAGAATCAGGCTTCACGTCAGCCACCACTGCAACAGTCCATTTTCATAAATTTAGGCCCAGCACCCAGGCAGAGGAGAGAGGTCCCGTAACAGACAATCTGGCTTCATGTCAGCAGAGAATCAGTCTTGATATCATAGCAGAGAATCAGGCTTCACGTCAGCCACCAATGCAACAGTCCATTGTCAGATATTTAGGCCCAGCACCCAGGCAGAGGAGAGAGGTCCCGTAACAGACAATCAGGCTTCACGTCAGCCACCAGTACAACAGTCCATTGGCATATATTTAGGCCCAGCACCCAGGCAGAGGAGAGAGGTCCCTTAACAGAGAATCTGGCTTCATGTCAGCAGAGAATCAGTCTTCATGTCATAGCAGAGAATCAGGCTTCACGTCAGCCACTACTGCAACAGTCCATTGTCATAAATTTAGGCCCAGCACCCAGGCAGAGGAGAGAGGTCCCGTAACAGACAATCTGGCTTCATGTCAGCAGAGAATCAGTCTTCATATCATAGCAGAGAATCAGCAGAGAATCAGTCTTCATATCATAGCAGAGAATCAGGCTTCACGTCAGCCACCAATGCAACAGTCCATTGTCAGATATTTAGGCCCAGCACCCAGGCAGAGGAGAGAGGTCCCGTAACAGACAATATGGCTTCATGTCAGCAGAGAATCAGTCTGCATGTCATAGCAGAGAATCAGGCTTCACGTCAGCCACCAATGCGACAGTCCATTGTCATAAATTTAGGCCAAACACCCAGGCAGAGGAGAGAGGTCCCGTAACAGACAATCTGGCTTCATGTCAGCAGAGAATCAGTCTTCATATCATAGCAGAGAATCAGGCTTCACGTCAGCCACCAATGCAACAGTCCATTGTCAGATATTTAGGCCCAGCACCCAGGCAGAGGAGAGAGGTCCCGTAACAGACAATCAGGCTTCACGTCAGCCACCAGTGCAACAGTCCATTGGCATATATTTAGGCCCAGCACCCAGGCAGAGGAGAGAGGTCCCTTAACAGAGAATCTGGCTTCATGTCAGCAGAGAATCAGTCTTCATGTCATAGCAGAGAATCAGGCTTCACGTCAGCCACTACTGCAACAGTCCATTGTCATAATTTTAGGCCCAGCACCCAGGCAGAGGAGAGAGGTCCCGTAACAGACAATCAGGCTTCACGTCAGCCACCAGTGCAACAGTCCATTGGCATATATTTAGGCCCAGCACCCAGGCAGAGGAGAGAGGTCCCTTAACAGAGAATCTGGCTTCATGTCAGCAGAGAATCAGTCTTCATGTCATAGCAGAGAATCAGGCTTCACGTCAGCCACTACTGCAACAGTCCATTGTCATAATTTTAGGCCCAGCACCCAGGCAGAGGAGAGAGGTCCCGTAACAGACAATCTGGCTTCATGTCAGCAAAGAATCAGTCTTCATATCATAGCAGAGAATCAGCAGAGAATCAGTCTTCATATCATAGCAGAGAATCAGGCTTCACGTCAGCCACCAATGCAACAGTCCATTGTCAGATATTTAGGCCCAGCACCCAGGCAGAGGAGAGAGGTCCCGTAACAGACAATATGGCTTCATGTCAGCAGAGAATCAGTCTGCATGTCATAGCAGAGAATCAGGCTTCACGTCAGCCACCAATGTGACAGTCCATTGTCATAAATTTAGGCCAAACACCCAGGCAGAGGAGAGAGGTCCCGTAACAGACAATCTGGCTTATGTCAGCAGAGAATCAGTCTTCATATCATAGCAGAGAATCAGGCTTCACGTCAGCCACCAATGCAACAGTCCATTGTCAGATATTTAGGCCCAGCACCCAGGCAGAGGAGAGAGGTCCCGTAACAGACAATCAGGCTTCACGTCAGCCACCAGTGCAACAGTCCATTGGCATATATTTAGGCCCAGCACCCAGGCAGAGGAGAGAGGTCCCTTAACAGAGAATCTGGCTTCATGTCAGCAGAGAATCAGTCTGCATGTCATAGCAGAGAATCAGGCTTCACGTCACCTACCACTGTAAGAGTCCATTTTCATACATTTAGGCCCAGCACCCAGGCAGAGGAGAGAGGTCCCGTAACAGACAATCTGGCTTCATGTCAGCAGAGAATCAGTCTGCATGTCATAGAAGAGAATCAGGCTTCACGTCAGCCACCACTGCAACAGTCCATTTTCATAAATTTAGGCCCAGCACCCAGGCAGAGGAGAGAGGTCCCGTAACAGACAATCTGGCTTCATGTCAGCAGAGAATCAGTCTTGATATCATAGCAGAGAATCAGGCTTCACGTCAGCCACCAATGCAACAGTCCATTGTCAGATATTTAGGCCCAGCACCCAGGCAGAGGAGAGAGGTCCCGTAACAGACAATCAGGCTTCACGTCAGCCACCAGTACAACAGTCCATTGGCATATATTTAGGCCCAGCACCCAGGCAGAGGAGAGAGGTCCCTTAACAGAGAATCTGGCTTCATGTCAGCAGAGAATCAGTCTGCATGTCATAGCAGAGAATCAGGCTTCACGTCACCCACCACTGTAAGAGTCCATTTTCATAAATTTAGGCCCAGCGCCCAGGCAGAGGAGAGAGGTCCCGTAACAGACAATCTGGCTTCATGTCAGCAGAGAATCAGTCTGCATGTCATAGCAGAGAATCAGGCTTCACGTCAGCCACCACTGCAACAGTCCATTGTCATAAATTTAGGCCCAGCACCCAGGCAGAGGAGAGAGGTCCCGTAACAGACAATCTGGCTTCATGTCAGCAGAGAATCAGTCTGCATGTCATAGCAGAGAATCAGGCTTCACGTCAGCCACCACTGCAACAGTCCATTGTCATAAATTTAGGCCAAGCACCCAGGCAGAGGAGAGAGGTCCCGTAACAGACAATCTGGCTTCATGTCAGCAGAGAATCAGTCTTCATATCATAGCAGAGAATCAGACTTCACGTCACCCACCACTGTAAGAGTCCATTTTCATAAATTTAGGCCCAGCACCCAGGCAGAGGAGAGAGGTCCCGTAACAGACAATCTGGCTTCATGTCAGCAGAGAATCAGTCTTCATATCATAGCAGAGAATTAGGCTTCACGTCACCCAACATTGGAACAGTCCATTGGCATATATTTAGGCCCCGGCACCCAGACAGAGGAGAGGTTCATTCAAATTTGGGTAGCCTCGCAATATAATGGTAAAATGAAAATAAAAATAGGATTGAATGAGGAAGTGCCCTGGAGTACAATAATATATGGTTAAGGGGAGGTAGTTAATGTCTAATCTGGACAAGGTCCTGTGGGATCCATGCCTGGTTCATTTTTATGAACGTCAGCTTGTCCACATCGGCTGTAGACAGGCGGCTGCGTTTGTCTGTAATGAAACCCCCTGCCGTGCTGAATACACGTTCAGACAAAACGCTGGCCGCCGGGCAGGCCAGCACCTCCAAGGCATAAAAGGCTAGCTCTGGCCACGTGGACAATTTAGAGACCCAGTAGTTGAATGGGGCCGAACCATCAGTCAGTACGTGGAGGGGTGTGCACACGTACTGTTCCATCATGTTAGTGAAATGTTGCCTCCTGCTAACACGTTGCGTATCAGGTGGTGGTGCAGTTAGCTGTGGCGTGTTGACAAAACTTTTCCACATCTCTGCCATGCTAACCCTGCCCTCAGAGGAGCTGGCCGTGACACAGCTGCCTTGGCGACCTCTTGCTCCTCCTCTGCCTTGGCCTTGGGCTTCCACTTGTTCCCCTGTGACATTTGGGAATTCTCTCAGTAGCGCGTCTACCAACGTGCGCTTGTACTCGCGCATCTTCCTATCACGCTCCAGTGCAGGAAGTAAGGTGGGCACATTGTCTTTGTAGCGTGGATCCAGCAGGGTGGCAACCCAGTAGTCCGCACAGGTTAAAATGTGGGCAACTCTGCTGTCGTTGCGCAGGCACTGCAGCATGTAGTCGCTCATGTGTGCCAGGCTGCCCAGGGGTAAGGACAAGCTGTCCTCTGTGGGAGGCGTATCATCATCGTCCTGCCTTTCCCCCCAGCCACGCACCAGTGATGGACCCGAGCTGCGTTGGGTGCCACCCCGCTGTGACCATGCTTCATCCTCATCCTCCTCCACCTCCTCCTCATCCTCGTCCTCCTCGTCCTCCAGTAGTGGGCCCTGGCTGGCCACATTTGTACCTGGCCTCTGCTGTTGCCAAAAACCTCCCTCTGAGTCACTTCGAAGAGACTGGCCTGAAAGTGCTAAAAATGACCCCTCTTCCTCCTCCTCCTCCTCCTGGGCCACCTCCTCTTCCATCATCGCCCTAAGTGTTTTCTCAAGGAGACATAGAAGTGGTATTGTAATGCTGATAATGGCGTCATCGCCACTGGCCATGTTGGTGGAGTACTCGAAACAGCGCAACAGGGCACACAGGTCTCGCATGGAGGCCCAGTCATTGGTGGTGAAGTGGTGCTGTTCTGTAGTGCGACTGACCCGTGCGTGCTGCAGCTGAAACTCCACTATGGCCTGCTGCTGCTCGCACAGTCTGTCCAGCATGTGCAAGGTGGAGTTCCACCTGGTGGGCACGTCGCATATGAGGCGGTGAGCGGGAAGGCCGAAGTTACGCTGTAGCGCAGACAGGCGAGCAGCAGCAGGATGTGAACGCCGGAAGCGCGAACAGACGGCCCGCACTTTATGCAGCAGCTCTGACATGTCGGGGTAGTTGTGAATGAACTTCTGCACCACCAAATTCAGCACATGCGCCAAGCAAGGGATGTGCGTCAAACTGGCTAGTCCCAGAGCTGCAACGAGATTTCGCCCATTATCACACACCACCAGGCCGGGCTTGAGGCTCACCGGCAGCAACCACTCGTCGGTCTGTTGTTCTATACCCTGCCACAATCCTGTGCGGTGTGGGGCCTGTCCCCCAAACATATGAGTTTCAGAATGGCCTGCTGACGTTTACCCTGGGCTGTGCTGAAGTTGGTGGTGAAGGTGTGTGGCTGACTAGATGAGCAGGTGGAAGAAGAGGAGGAGGAAGTCGAGTAGGAGGAGGTGGCAACAGGAGGCAAAGAATGTTGCCCTGCGATCCTTGGCGGCTGAAGGATGTGCGCCAAACAGCTCTCCGCCTTGTGCCACTACATTTACCCAGTGTGCAGTTAGGGAGATATAGCGTCCCTGGCCGTGCTTACTGGTCCATGTATCTGTGGTTAGGTGGACCTTGCCACAGATGGCGTTGCGCAGTGCACACTTGATTTTATCGGATACTTGGTTGTGCAGGGAAGGCACGGCTCTCTTGGAGAAGTAGTGGCGGCTGGGAACAACATACTGTGGGACAGCAAGCGACATGAGCTGTTTGAAGCTGTCTGTGTCCACCAGCCTAAATGACAGCATTTCATAGGCCAGTAGATTAGAAATGCTGGCTTTCAGGGCCAGGGATCGAGGGTGGCTAGGTGGGAATTTACACTTTCTCTCAAATGTTTGTGAGATGGAGAGCTGAACGCTGCCGTGTGACATGGTTGAGATGCTTGGTGACGGAGGTGGTGGTGGTGTTGGTGGTACATCCCCTGTTTGCTGGGCGGCAGGTGCCAACGTTCCTCCAGAGGCGGAGGAAGAGGCCGAGGCGGCAGCAGCAGAAGAGGCCGAGGCGGCAGCAGCAGAAGAGGTAGCAGGGGGAGCCTGAGTGACTTCCTTGGTTTTAAGGTGTTTACTCCACTGCAGTTCATGCTTTGCATGCAGGTGCCTGGTCATGCAGGTTGTGCTCAGGTTCAGAACGTTAATGCCTCGCTTCAGGCTCTGATGGCACAGAGTGCAAACCACTCGTCAGCACATTGTTTGAAGAAGTGCCATGCCAGGGAACTCCTTGAAGCTGCCTTTGGGGTGCTCGGTCCCAGATGGCGGCGGTCAGTAGCAGGCGGAGTCTCTTGGCGGCGGGTGTTCTGCTTTTGCCCACTGCTCCCTCTTTTGCTACGCTGTTGGCTCGGTCTCACCACTGCCTCTTCCTCCGAACTGTGAAAGTCAGTGGCACGACCTTCATTCCATGTGGGGTCTAGGACCTCATCGTCCCCTGCATCGTCTTCCACCCAGTCTTGATCCCTGACCTCCTGTTCAGTCTGCACACTGCAGAAAGACGCAGCAGTTGGCACCTGTGTTTCGTCATCATCAGAGACATGCTGAGGTGGTATTCCCATGTCCTCATCATCAGGAAACATAAGTGGTTGTGCGTCAGTGCATTCTATGTCTTTCACCGCTGGGGAAGGGCTAGGTGGATGCCCTTGGGAAACCCTGCCAGCGGAGTCTTCAAACAGCATAAGAGACTGCTGCATAACTTGAGGCTCAGACAGTTTCCCTGGTATGCATGGGGGTGATGTGACAGACTGATGGGGTTGGTTTTCAGGCGCCATCTGTGCGCTTTCTGCAGAAGACTGGGTGGGAGATAATGTGAACGTGCTGAATCCACTGTCGGCCACCCAATTGACTAATGCCTGTACCTGCTCAGGCCTTACCATCCTTAGAACGGCATTGGGCCCCACCATATATCGCTGTAAATTCTAGGCGGCTACTGGGACCTGAGGTAGTTGGTACACTAGGACGTGTGGATGTGGCAGAACGGCCACGTCCTCTCCCAGCACCAGAGGGTCCACTAACACCACCACGACCATGTCCACGTCCGCGTCCCTTACTAGATGTTTTCCTCATTGTTATCGTTCACCACAACAACAAAAATATTATTTGGCCCAATGTATTGTATTCAAATTCAGCTGAATATAAATTTGAGGCCTAGTATTTAGGCGCTGGGTGACCGGTATGGATTTACTGACAGAATTAGACTTGGAAATGCACAGTAGCGTGTGTGTGAAGTTATTCTGAATGACCCTATGTGCACCTTGAATATTATATACCCTTTTAGGGATAGATTTCAAATAGCTCTGATACAGCAGAAACCACTAAATTAGGAAATTGCTAAATTGGGAATTGTTTTTCAACCCAGAACAAAAAATGTGCTTTGACGGACACTAAATAACTTCCCCAGCCAGAACAGTACAGCGGTAACGACAGATTTAGCAGGATATAAATTTGAGGCCTAGTATTTAGGCGCTGGGTGACTGGAATGGATTTACTGACAGAATTAAACTTGGAAATGCACAGTAGCGTGTGTGTGAAGTTATTCTGAATGACCCTATGTGCACCTTGAATATTATATACCCTTTTAGGGATAGATTTCAAATAGCTCTGATATAGCAGAAACCACTAAATTATGAAATTGCTAAATTGGGAATTGTATTTCAACCCAGAACAAAAAATGTGCTTTGACGGACACTAAATAACTTGCCCAGCCAGAACAGTACAGCGGTAACGACAGATTTAGCGGGAAATAAATTTGAGGCCTAGTATTTAGGCGCTGGGTGACCGGTATGGATTTACTGACAGAATTAAACTTGGAAATGCACAGTAGCGTGTGTGTGAAGTTATTCTGAATGACCCTATGTGCACCTTGAATATTATATACCCTTTTAGGGATAGATTTTAAATAGCTCTGATATAGCAGAAACCACTAAATTATGAAATTGCTAAATTGGGAATTGTATTTCAACCCAGAACAAAAAATGTGCTTTGACGGACACTAAATAACTTGCCCAGCCAGAACAGTACAGCGGTAACGACAGATTTAGCGGGATATAAATTTGAGGCCTAGTATTTAGGCGCTGGGTGACCGGTATGGATTTACTGACACAATTAAACTTGGAAATGCACAGTAACGTGTGTGTGAAGTTATTCTGAATGACCCTATGTGCACCTTGAATATTATATACCCTTTTAGGGATAGATTTCAAATAGCTCTGATACAGCAGAAACCACTAAATTATGAAATTGCTAAATTGGGAATTGTATTTCAACCCAGAACAAAAAATGTGCTTTAACTTGCCCAGCCAGAACAGTACAGCGGTAACGATAGATTTAGCGGGATATAAATTTGAGGCCTAGTATTTAGGCGCTGGGTGACCGGTGTGGATTTACTGACAGAATTAGACTTGGATATGGCCAAAAAATAACCACACTATTGCTGGTTAAATGCACTTGGTGTGACAGCTTGACCAACCACACTACTGAGGGTTAAATGCACTTGGTGACAGGCGCAGCTTGCCCTGATGTAGTATATGGCCAAAAAATGAACAGACTATTGCTGGTTAAATGCACTTGGTGTGACAGCTCGACCAACCACACTACTGAGGGTTAAATGCACTTGGTGACGGGCGCAGCTTGCCCCTGATGTAATATATGGCCAAAAAATGAACAGACTATTGCTGGTTAAATGCACTTGGTGTGACAGCTTGACCAACCACACTACTGAGGGTTAAATGCACTTGGTGACGGGCGCAGCTTGCCCCTGATGTAGTATATGGGCAAAAAATAAACAGACTATTGCTGGTTAAATGCACTTGGTGTGACAGCTTCACCCTGATGTAGGCTTTAGCCAAAAAACAACCACACCATTGAGGGTTAAATGCACTTGGTGACAGGTGCAGCTTGCCCCTGATGTAGTATATGGCCAAAAAATAAACAGACTATTGCTGGTTAAATGCACTTGGTGTGGCAGTTTCACCCTGATGTAGGCTTTAGCCAAAAAACAACCACACCATTGAGGGTTAAATGCACTTGGTGACGGGCGCAGCTTGCCCCTGATGTAGTATATGGCCAAAAAATAATCAGACTATTGCTGGTTAAATGCACTTGGTGTGACAGCTTCACCCTGATGTAGGCTTTAGCCAAAAAACAACCACACCATTGAGGGTTAAATGCACTTGGTCGCAGCTTGTGCTGGCGCACCACAAGACACAAAATGGCCGCCGATCACCCCAGAAAAAAGTGACTGACAAACGGTCTGGGCAGCCTAAAAACAGTGAGCAATTGAATTTCAGCAGCTCAATGATGCACAGCTGCAGATCGATCGATTAATCAAGTCCTTTGGAGGAGTTAATCTGCCTAATCTCGCCCTACTGTCGCAGCCGCAACCTCTCCCTACGCTAATCAGAGCAGCGTGACGGGCGGCGCTATGTGACTCCAGCTTAAATAGAGGCTGGGTCACATGGTGCTCTGGCCAATCACAGCCATGCCAATAGTAGGCATGGCTGTGACGGCCTCTTGGGGCAAGTAGTATGACGCTTGTTGATTGGCTGCTTTACAGCCTTTCAAAAAGCGCCAAGAAAGTGTCACAAAAGCGCCAAGAAAGCGACGAACACCGAACCCGAACCCGGACTTCTACGAAAATGTCCGGGTTCGGTTCCGTGTCACGGACACCCCAAAATTCGGTACGAACCCGAACTATACAGTTCGAGTTCGCTCATCCCTAATAGTGAACTCAAACTGAGACCATAATGTTCATTAACCAACACTATCAGGACAAAGAGACTTTCATCAACATTCTTACACTAAAGCATCCAGCATCTCTTTGGGAAGACCTATATTTACAATCTCACCAAGGGATGAAGACTACACCTTACTTTCTGGTGCAGACCCTCTGCCAGTGAACACTATACTTATTCCATCTGCTCTCAGCCTCATTAGTGGACTCTTGCCCCATGTTGCCGTAAGCGATTTTTGGCCATTTATATATATATATTTTCAGTTTATATCCATGTTAACCTGTTTCTATGTTCCTCTTTATTATAACACTTTATATGCTCTTACAGACACTGTAGAATCAATCAAGCGGTCCTCTTTCCACCACCATGGGGCTTAAGATTATGTCATTGAATGCAAAGGGGCTCAATTGCCCTCAGAAACGGTCCTATGTGTTCAAAGAAGCACTGTCATCTGGTGTGGATGTCATTTGCCTCCAAGAAACTCATTGATTGCAAACTGATGCTACTAGAATTTCCACCACCTTTTCCCTAACATTTTACATTCCCATTTAAGCAAAAAGTCCAGGGGAGTCTTCGTAGCCGTTAAGAATACAGTTGCTTTTACCCTCATCAACAGCAGAGCTGACCCTGGGGGCAGATACTTTATTTTGTTATGCTCAATCAACAATATCACATACACACTGGTCAACATCTATGCACCCAATACACATCAATTGTCATTTTTGCATACAGTAATGCGACACACTAACAAATTGAAGACAGGAAAGGTTATATTATGCAGAGATTTTAACTCAATAATGGACCCTTCCCTTAACTCCACCTCCTCCACAAGGCGCTTTGAGACGGGAGTGGCCTCTTTCTTGCAATCGGAGAGTCTTATTGATGTGTGGAGAGCTCAACATAATCAGGAGAGGGACTTTACATTTTTTCTCCCCCCTATTTATCCTACTCCCGAATTGACATGTTTATGGTGGACCCTACATTGCTACCCCACAACTCTTCCACATATATTGTTCTTATTCAGTAGTCCAACCATGCCCCAATCACTATTACCTTGAACGAAAGATTTCAATCTCACTTGGCCCCTATCTGGAGAAACAACACATTTGTATTTAACAACCCTAAACACGTTGGGCCATAAGGTGAAACAACTTAGAGAAAAATAAATCTCCCATATACTTACATAATTAGCCTGCTTAGAAAGGGTCAATAAAGACTACCCAACAACCGAAAAATCAGAAAAGCTTAGAATTGAAAGAGACAAACTCAGAGGAGTCCTACTCCACAATTATAGCAAGTCCCTTCTTAGGCTTAAATCCAAGTATTATCCTTAAGGCAATAAAGCAGGTAAACTACTCGCTCGCCAACTCAAAACCCATCAGTCAAAATGGATGGTACTCCTTTTCCAGCAGATATGCTTGCAGCTTTAATAGTAACTCTCCCCAAAGCGGGCAAATCCCCAGATGCTCCCAAAAATTTCAGACCTAGCTCTTTACTTAACTCAGACATAAAAATATTTGCTAAACTAATCGCCAACGCTCTTTTCTCAAATTAAAGCAGACCAAGCCGGGTTTATAGCTGGGAGACAAGCATTCGATAACACCAGAAGATATGTAGACCTCTTTAATTAGGCTGAAGTCCACCGTTCCCCTATGCTTGTGGTGACCCTGGACGCCGAGAAGGCATTCAACCTCCTTCATTGGTCGTTCACCCACTCGGTCCTTCGGGAGATGGGGCTTTCTGGCCACATAATAAAAGCCAATGAAAATCTTTACTCATCCCCTTCTGCTAGAGTGTGGGTCAATGGGGTTGTCTCAGAGAGCTTCCAGATCACAAATGGGTCCCATCAGGGCCCCTTCTTTATTGCCTCTGCTTTTCATTCTTGCTTTGAAACCCCTAGCACAACATATAAGACACTCACCAAACCTCACTGGTATCAAGGTGGGAGAACAAACCCACATTATCACCCTCTATGCTGATGACATTATACAAACCGGATTCCAAAAAAGTTGGGACACTAAACAAATTGTGAATAAAAACTGAATGCAATGATGTGGAGATGGCAAATGTCAATATTTTATTTGTAATAGAACGTAGATGACAGATAAAACGTTTAATCCGAGTAAATGTATCATTTTAAAGGAAAAATACATTGATTCAAATTTTCACGGTGTCAACAAATCCCAAAGACTTTGCATCTATCATCATCAACTGTGCATAACATCATCCGAAGATTCATAGAATCTGGAACAATCTCTGTGCATAAGAGTCAAGGCCGTAAAACCATACTGGATGCCGTGATCTCCGGGCCATTAAACGACACTGCACCACAAACAGGAATGCTACTGTAAAGGCAATCACAGAATGGGCTCAGGAATACTTCCAGAAACCATTGTCAGTGAACACAATCCACCGTGCCATCCGCCGTTGACAGCTGAAACTCTACAATGCAAAGAAGAAGCCATTTCTAAGCAAGACCCTCAAGCTCAGGCGTTTTCACTGGGCCAGGGATCATTTAAAATGGAGTGTGGCAAAATGGAAGACTGTTCTGTGGTCAGACGAGTCACGATTCAAAGTTCTTTTTGGAAATCTGGGACGCCATGTCATCCGGACCAAAGAGGACAAGGACAACCCAAGTTGTTATCAACGTTCAGTTCAGAAGCCTGCATCTCTGATGGTATGGGGTTGCATGAGTGCATGTGGCATGGGCAGCTTGCATGTCTGGAAAGGCACCATCAATGCAGAAAAATATATTCAGGTTCTAGAACAACATATGCTCCCATCCAGACGTCATCTCTTTCAGGGAAGGGACCCTGCATTTTTCAACAAGATAATGCCAGACCACATTCTGCATCAATCACAACATCATGGCTGCATTGGAGAAGGATCCGGGTACTGAAATGGCCAGTCTGCAGTCCAGATCTTTCACCTATAGAGAACATTTGGCGCATCATAAAGAGGAAGGTGCAGCAAAGAAGGCCCAAGACGATTGAACATTTAGAGGCCTGTATTAGACAAGAATGGGAGAGCATTCCTATTTCTAAACTTGAGAAACTGGTCTCCTCGGTCCCCAGACGTCTGTTGAGTGTTGTAAGAAGAAGGGGAGATGCCACACAGTGGTGAAAATGGCCTTGTCCCAACTTTATGGGGATTTGTTGACACTATGAAATTCTGATTCAACATATTTTTCCCTTAAAATGGTACATTTTCTCAGTTTAAACTTTTGTTCCGTGATTTATGTTGTATTCTAAATAAAATATTAGAAGTTGGCACCTCCACATCATTGCATTCAGTTTTTATTCATGATTTGTATAGAGTCCCAACTTTTTGGGAATCCGGTTTGTACTCACAATGGCAGACCCTGTTAGTTCCCTGGGGAATGCTCTATCTATAATATCACATTTTGTCTCTCTCTCTTATTACAAAATAAATAGCTCTAAATCCCAAGGCCTCCCCATCAACATCCCTCATAGGAAATGGCCCCTCTTACAATCCCTATATAATCTCGATTGGCAATCTTCCGAATTGCCATACCTGTTAGTCAAACTTACATTTCCATGCTCCCTTCTATATAAACACAACTACAAACCTCTCCTCTCTACTATGTCCCAAGAATTCTCCAATTTTACAATGAAATCAGTGTCTTGGGTGGGCAGAATTGCATCATTTCAGATGATGACCCTCCCAAAGCTTATGTATATCTTTTGTGCTCTTCCTATTTCCCTTCCTAATACATTTTTCAAGAGAACCCAGTCTATTCTAAATACGTATTTGTGGAGATCCGCTAGACCCAGAATAGCCCAAACCCTGATGTTTAGAAACAAAAAATTTGGAGGCGTGGGCCTCCCATCAATTGAAGACTATCACGAGGCAATAGGACTTTCATTTATCCACAAATGGTGGTTATATAATAGTTCTAAAGCATGGGCCCAAATAGAATCTCCTTCTATTGGCCAATGCACACTAAAGGACTATCTAATACAACTAGTTTGGAACCCACATCTTTCAAAAGCCAAACTACTAACGGTAGTTCACAGGGGAGCCCTATGGGCCAAAATCCATTAAACACAAGTGAACTCCAAGTTATCACTTATCCCCCACTCCACTATATATACACTGGAGAATCTTATATCTAATATCAACCTCTCTGCTTGTCGCACAGGTGGTGTCACAAATCTTGTGTAACTTATTGATGCCCACTCAGTACTTCCTTTTGAAACTATCAAGAATACCTTTTCGTTATCTCAAGGAGAGTTTTACAACTACTTAGGAATACGCCATTGCCTCACTAAACTCCTCCAATAGCCCCCCCCCCCCAATGATTAACAAATATATTTTTAGACTATACAAACATTTAACTTGTTTCAAGAAACACTCCACAAGATACATTTATGACCTACTCGGAGATAAAGCTACTTTTGTCAAATCTTCCCCCATTAGAAAATGTGAATCTGAATTGGGAAGCTCTTTCCCGGAGGAGGAATGGGCTGTAGCAGTGGGCTCCTTCAATTGTATTTTATCCCTCAGCGGCTGAGCAAGAAATACCCAGGAACTTCCCCTTATTGCTGGAGAGGGTGTGTCAATACCTGCTCCCTATATCATATTTTATGGACCTGTCCCAAACTCGCTTCTTTTTGGCAACACATTTTTGACTTGGCATCAGAACTGACCTCAGAGAGAGTAACCCCATCCCCGGAGCTAGCACTTTTGGCATGGGTATACAGTTAATTAGCCCTACTTATTGAAGTCTTATAGGACTTGTGCTACTAAGCACAAAACTAGTGATAACCCGCCACTGGAAGGAAATCGCCCCACCAACAATACTAGAAGTGCTCCAGGAGCTAAATAGAACTTGCCGATATGAACGACAATTGCCAGATACCACGATCTCCTCCAAATCCAGTAATATTACTTGGGCACCTTGGCTACTATATCCTCAATACACCCCCTAGGAATCTTTATATTACCAGAAAAGCTTATACTTACACTACCCAGTGATATGCAAGAGCATTGTTATCACCAATTTATAGCTACAGTGCCTTGCAAAAGTATTCACCCCTCTTGACTTTTTTCGTATTTTGTTACGTTACAGCCTTAAGTTCAATGTTTTGTTAATCTGAATTTCATGTGATGGATCACAACACAATAGTCTAAGTTGGTGAAGTGAAATAAGAAAAATATATAAATAATACTATTGTTTAGAAATAGAAAACAGAAAATTGGCATGTGCGTATGTATTCACCCCTTTGTTAGGAAGACCATACAAAGCTCTGGTGCAACCAATTACCTTCAGAAGCCACATAATTAATGAAATGATGTCCACCTATGTGCAATCTAAGTGTCACATGATCTGTCATTACATATACACACCTTTTTTGTAAGGCCCCAAAGGCTGCAACACCTAAGCAAGAGGCATCACTAACAAAACACTGCCATGAAGACCAAGGAACTCTCCAAACAAGTTAGGGACAATGTTGTTGAGAAGTATAAGTCAGGGTTATAAAAAAATATCCAAATCTTTGATGGCCCCCAGGAGCACCATCAAATCTATCATAACCAAATAGAAAGAACATGGCACAACAGCAAACCTGCCAAGAGACGTCCGCCCACCAAAATTCATAGACCAGGCAAGGAGGGCATTAATCAGAGAGGCAGCACAAAGAGCTAAGGTAACCCTGGAGGATCTGCAGAGTTCCACAGCAGAGATTGGAGTATCTGTACATAGGATGACAATAAGCCGTATTTTCTCTTTAGAGTGGCCAGAAGAAAGCTATTACTTTCAGCTAAAAAGGCACGTTGTAAGTGTGTGAAAATACATGTGGGAGACTCCCAAAATGTATGGCGGAAGGTGCTATGATCTGATGAGACTAAAATTGAACTTTTCAGCCATCAAAGAAAACGCTATGGATTTAGCAAACCCAATACATCACATCACCCAAAGAACACCATCCCCATAGTGAAACATGGTGGTGGCAGCATCATGTTGTGGGGATGTTTTTCAGCAGCCAGGACTGGGAAACTGGTCAGAGTTGAGGGAAAGATGGATGGTGCTAAATACAGGGATATTCTTCAGCAAAACCTGTATCACTCTGTGCGTGATTTGAGGCTAGGACAGAAGTTCACCTTCCAGCAGGACAATGACCCTAAACACACTGATAAAGCAACATTTGAGTGGTTTAAGGGGAAACATGTAAATGTATTGGAATGGCCTAGTCAAAGCCCAGATTTCAATCCAATAGAAAATCTGTGGTCAGACTTAAAGATTGTTGTTCACAAGCTCAACCCATCCAACTTGAAGGAGCTGGAGCAGTTTTGCAAGGAGGAATGGGCATAATTCCCAGTGGTAAGAGGTGGCAAGCTCATAGAGGCTTATCCAAAGCGACTTGGAGCTGTGATTGCTGCAAAAGGTGGCTATATAAAGTATTGACTGGGGGGTGAATAGTTATGCACATTGTCTTTTTCTGTTATTTCGTAATATTTGTTCAAAGTTGTGAGCATGTTCTGTAAATTAAATTATGCAAATCCTCAAACAATTCATGTTAATTCCAGGTTGTGAGGCATCAGAATACGAAAAAAGTCAAGGCGGGTAAATACTTTTGCAAGGCACTGTAATTACTACAATTTTCTTTAATTTTTCTTTATTTTCTTCCTTTCTCATTTTCCTTTTTGTTTCTTCCATATTATACTTACCTGACTACTCTAAAATGCGACCATTCGCATATCTTCAGGGATGTGAACATCACATATGTTGCCCTGTCATCCAGGGCTGCTAGACCTCAACACTTCACAATGTGATCTACAACTGATTGTTGAACTAATTTCTGTTAAATGTAAACTGAACTTCAATAAAAATTATTGTTAAAAAAAAAAAATTAACTATGCAAGTCGAGACCTCAAATATTGATTAGCAAAATCATGTTGTACTGTACTTTTTTTCCCCCTATATCATTCTGTGAAAAACCAATAAAAACGTTTATTCAAAATAATAAAAAGGGATCAGCACTGCAATAACCAGGCACTACCACTACACAGTGACTGGTCCTCTAAAATGATCATCAGCGGGGCTGATGGAAGTTGAACCCTATGATCTGATATTGATGATATTGATGATATTGATGATCTATCCTAATCTATAACTCCTGGAAGCCCTGTTTTCGACCCCTTTATTGGCCTGAACTTATAATAAGAGGAAACAAACTGAGGAACATTACTGGACACTAGGGACTAGGAAATAAGCTTTAAACAAAAACATACAGTACCTTACCACAGAATCAGGTTTGAAAGGTTTTAATGTCATTATGTTTCTTTTATTTTTAGTTGTTTTAGCCACAAGGTTGCTTTATTCATCCCTGTCAATAGATAGGTGAGGTTCAAGGCTTCAACAATGGAAGTCTTTGCTTGCATGTATGCAAAGTGCCTATGGACTTTCATATTTTCAATTCTGTAGTTTCCTTGCTATCTGACCTTTGTGGCTGAAATATGTTTTATATGCTTTGAAAAATCAACAAATAGAAAATACATAAAAAATAACAAACACACCTTTTACATTTGACACACTTGATATATTCACTGTAGCACTGACAGATGAGTCTATCTTTAGTAATTTATATTATATTAAACCTTTTTCTCAACACTTATTGGTTTAAAATATGATGCTGAACATGTTGTTCTATTTGAGCTGAGCAGACTGATCTATCGAAATATAGCTATTTACTATAGTCAATAAAGAAAAATTGCCCAGGTCATCCTTACATTTGACTTAGCTTGTAAATTACATGTATCCCAGATATTTGGAATTTCCCAGTAGAAAAGAAAGCAACACGCTGAAGCAAATTTTTTACTTCCACAATGTGCAGCAGACCAGGTAGGGTGTGAGGGGAGAGTACAAAAATAGTATTAGTGCGAGGATGTAGGTGTTACTCATGGTGGCACCGCCCTGCTTCCAAACTCCCTTGGGCCGTGCACAGTGAGGAGGGGATGTGTCTGTTGGTCAATATTTATCCAGAGCACACCCTGGTCAGAGTCTCCTGCATGTTGGAAGATGGGGTGCCTTTTATGTTGGTAGTATTGAAGTGCAAGGCAGGAAATGGTAAACATTAATGAAGGTAGCCAGTCGATCCCTTCAAACCAGTCTTGATCCCTCTTCACCAGAGTGAGATACCTAAAAATAAATTAGGCCCATCTCTAGCAGCTTGTGCTCCAGAAACTGAAGTCTATGCCAGCTAAGGTCTGGTATCGACATCAGCTATAATTTACACCAGTTTCTGGCATAAGTTATAGTAAATCTGGTGGGCTGTGCTAAGAACTGCACAAAGTTCAGAAGGTTTACGTTCCACCTTAGAAAGCTAATTACTGCTTGAAAGAAAGTTTTTCATATATGTATATATGAAAAAAGTTCTTTCAAGCAGTGATTAGTGGGCTATGCTAAGCCCCTCCACCTTCCGCTAAGGCCCACCCCTTTACAAAGTCGCTAATTAAGGTGCACATGTGGCAGGTGTCATTATTTGCAACTTATTTACACCACAATAAATGTCCCTCATAGTCTTTACTAAAATTTCAGGTAATCGTCCAGAAAATGGAGGCACAGTCCATGAACAATTATAAATATTACTAAGGATGAAATAAAGGGTTAACTCCAGAAGCTCCCTGCAGAGAGGCACTTTCAAGCAAATTGTCATATGCTTTCCAATTTCTTCAAGATGTGTTCCACAAGTCCAATAATCCGCCCACATTTCCTACAGCTATGGAAACTCTTCCTCTCAAACATCAGGGATATGGATAAGGGATGTAAACCTATATACTATATGTAAATGCTTACTGCAATTCTGGGTATGAGCAAGGGTCACAGCTAGTGTTGAATAGAAGTCCATACTTACCTCACCCATTTGCTCATGAAGATCTCAGCCGAATTCCGCGTGTGGTGACGTATGATGTTAACACACCGGCTGGCGTGATGAGGTCATCCTGGGCACAGCAAGATTTCATGCCAGATCCTTAATCAAGATGCCACGATCAGATATAAACACAGCATCTGAGTGGTACAATGTCGGTGATCAGCCCAATTACCGCTCCCTGTCATTGCACCCACTACTTAGAAAGTAATTCGTCACAAAGCAAAACATTTTTTTAAATTCAGCGAAGCAGTCGAATCTAATTTTCTAAAACTTCGCTTATCTCTAGTCACAGCCTTTGCAACTGGCCAAATTCTGCAAAGTCTATAGGCTTGTGCGTTACCTTCACAGATTCACATAAGCACCTTCTTGTTATAGCTGCTCAACCTACAATGCTACTCTGGGATGCTGCCTGGTCTGTTTGCTGGGCTATGACTGCGCTTTTAGATGCTCACACTTCAGCTACCAGACCTAGACTAATGTAACTGAACATGAGTTACATCAAGAAACTCCAGGACAGTGTAGAAAGATACAATTCAGGAAGTTTTTACACAACGGCCTTTGGAAACTATTGGTGCTGTGGGAGACAAGAGGAAGCAAGATAAGAGCCCTGAGGAAAGTGTATCCACCTGAATTGCATTTTGCTACACTCTGCTGGAGGTTTTTGATATACCTGAAGTTCGGGGTGGGAACCCTACTTTATGCACAGCATATTTGTAGTGTGCTACAAGGTTATTTATTGGACTAACTGAACATGAAATTGTCAAGCCAAGGGGTTAGGGCCCTCACTTCTTGGTTACTATTTCTAGGTGGTAGCAACTAAATCATTTAGCCTCACAATGCATATAAACAGCAGAAAAAATTAGATAAAGCCCAAAAATATTTGTCATCTATAGCATTACATATTGTATGTGACACTCACTTTGATTGTTTAGCAGTGGCTCACTGAGTCACTGCAAATGGAACCAGAAATGTTTGCTTTGTTATCATAGGGTAAGAGAAACGTAAAGCAGAGAACAATGTAAGTTCCATTTTCCTTGGAGACCTGGTCACATTTCCATCTTTAATGCAACTTTTTGTAGAGTAAGAAGTTTGCTTTGCTTTTGTTACAGTTCTAATGTTCTTTGCAAGTGAATTATATATATAAAACCTTTTGTAATTATTAGTCTGTGAGTTCGGTAGTGACGGAGTGTGTTGTATAATGTATTAAGTTTGACTATACTAGCTGAAATACTGTTTCTATTTTTCCATCTGACCTCGCTTAATATAACAATAAAATATATATTAAGTCTTGGCAGGAAAACTACAGGGAGGTTAGATGGAAGTTTACGTTTTACAATCACTTATACTATAATGCAATAAAAGTATGTAATGCAAAAGACTTCTGAGGGTCTTTGTACTGATTTTTCTAAACAAAACTTTAAAGAAAAACAAGTCAAAACTTTTGTATGAAAACTTTTGTATACAGGTGAAACTAAAAAATTGGAATATCGTACAAAGTTAATTTATTTCAGTAATGCAACTTAAAATGTGAAACTAATATATGAGATAGACTCATTACATGCAAAGCAAGATATTTCAAGCCTTCATTTGTTATAGAAACATAGAAACATAGAATGTGTCGGCAGATAAGAACCATTTGGCCCATCTAGTCTGCCCAATATACTGAATACTATGGATAGCCCCTGGCCCTGTCTTATATGAAGGATGGCCTTATGCCGAATCCCATGCATGCTTAAACTCCTTCACTGTATTTGCAGGTAGGCTATTCCATGCATCCAATACTCTCTCTGTAAAGTAATACTTCCTGATATTACTTTAAAACCTTTGCACCTCTAATTTAAAACTATGGCCTCTTATAGCAGTTTTCTTCTTTTAAATATTCTCTCCTCTTTTACTGTGTTGATTCCCTTTATGTATTTAAAAGTTTCTATCATATCCCCTCTATCTTGTCTTTCTTCCAAGCTATACATGTTAAGGTCCTTTAATCTTTCCTGGTAAGTTTTATCCTGCAATCCATGTACCAGTTTAGTAGCTCTTCTCTGAACTCTCTCCGAAGTATCAATATCCTTATGGAGATATGGTCTCCAGTACTGTGCACAATACTCCAAATGAGGTCTCACTAGTGCTCTGTAGAGCGGCATGAGCACCTCCCTCTTTCTACTGGTAATGCCGCTCCCTATACACCCAAGCATTCTGCTAACATTTCCTGCTGCTCTATGACATTGTTTGCCTACCTTTAAGTCTTCTGAAATAATGACCCTTAAATCCCTTTCCTCAGATACTGAGGTTAGGACTGTATCACTGATTTTATATTCTGTTCTTGGGTTTTTACGCCCCAGGTGCATTATCTTGCACTTATCAACATTAAATTTTAGTTGTCAGATTTCTGACCATTCCTCTAGTTTTCCTTAATCCTTTTCCATTTGGTGTATCCCTCCAGGAACATCAACCCTGTTACAAATCTTTGTGTCATCAGCAAAAAGACACACCTTACCATCGAGGCCTTCTGCAATTTCGCTGATAAAGATATTAAACAATATGGGTCCCACAACAGATCCCTAAGGTACCCCACTGGTAACAAGACCATGGTCTGAATATACTCCATTGATTACAACAATCTGTTGTCTGTCCCTCAGCCACTGCCTAATCCATTAAACAATATGGGAGTCCAAGCACAAAGACTCTAATTTATTGATTAGCTGTCTATGTGGGACAGTATCAAAAGCCTTACTAAAGTCTAGATAAGCTATGTCTACTGCACCTCCGCCATCTATTATTTTAGTCACCCAATCAAAAAAATCTATAAGATTAGTTTGACATGATCTCCCTGAAGTAAACCCATGCTGTTTTGATCTTTCAGTCCATAGGATTTTAGATGTTCCACAATCCTCTCCTTAAGTATGGTTTCCATAAATTTCCCTACTATTGATGTCAGGCTTACTGGCCTATAGTTGCCTGATTTCTCCCTACTGCCTTTCTCTTGTGAATGGGCACAACATTTGCTAATTTCCAATCTTCTGGGACGACTCCTGTTACCAGTGATTGGTTAAATAAATCTGTTAATGGTTTTGCTAGTTCACCACTAAGCTCCTTTAATAGCTTTTGGTGTATCCCATCAGGCCCCTGTGACTTATTTGTATTAATTTTAGACAGCTGACTTTCAACTTCTTCCTCTGTAAAGACACATGCATCAAAAGATTCATTAGTCTTCCTTCCTAACTGAAGTCCTTTTCCTTCATTTTCCTTTGTAAAAACTGAACAGAAGTATTCATTGAGGCAGTCGGCTAGTTCTTTATCTTCTTCCATATACCTTCCTTCTTTTGTTTTTAATTTGGTAATTCCTTGTTTTAGTTTCCTTTTTTCATTTATGTATCTTATCGCCTTTTTTCACTGACTGAGCAAATTTCTCTTCTGCCTGTGTTTTAGAAGCTCTTATAGCTTGTTTGGCCTCTCTCTGCCTAATCTTATAAATTTGCCTGCCATCCTCGTTTTTTTATTTTTATAATTACTAAATGCTATCTTTTTGTTTTTTTATAATTTTGGCTACTTCTGCTGAATACCATAGTGGTCTCTTCCTTTTTTTGCTTTTACTGACAAGCCTAATGCAATTATCTGTTGCCTTCAATAGTGCCACTTTTAAGTAGTCCCATTTCTCCTGGACTCCATTGAAACTGTTCCAATCTGATAGGGGCTCGTATACCACTAATCTAATTTTAGAAAAGTCAATTTTTCTAAAACTCTTATAAAAAAAAATGTTTTTGTGTGGTGTGATCACTAGATCTGGTGATCACTAGATCCCAAGCTTTCCCCTACTGTAATATCAGATACCAAATTCCCATTTGTGAATACTAAATCTAAAATGGTCTCCTTCCGGGTTGGCTCCTCAACTACTTGCTGTAGAGATAATCCCAGTAGGGAATTTTGAATATCTGTACTCCTGGCAGAACCAGCTGTTTTGGTTTTCCAGTTTACATCAGGAAGATTAAAGTCTCCCATAATGATAACTATGGCTTACAGCTTATGAAACCCCAAAGTCTCAAATTTGAGGTACTCTTTGCTCAGGGGGTATGGATTAATTAGCTGACTAGAGTGTGACACTTTTAGCCTAGAATATTGAACCTTTTCACTAAATTCAAATTTTAAGCTGCATCAATGCAATTCCTTTTAATTTGTATTACTGAAATAAATGGACTTTTGCACGATATTCAATTTTTTTTTAGTTTTACCTGTACTTAGAGTACAGTTGAAATAGATCTTGTTCCATGATATCCAGATAAAATTTTATATTAGATCTCAAACATTACCTGTACATATTTTTTTCCTGCAACTTTTTTTTTAGGAGTTTCTTGACTTGTGATTTAATGTCAAATTGCAAATTTACTGATTTAGATGAAAAAAACATAAAACGCCAAACTTTAGTTTTCCAATAGCCACAAGAGCACTCATAGTCATCTAGAAACATTCCATTCTAGCAGGGTCGTAGCTACAGGGAAAGCTGCTGCTTTGGGACCTGAACTCAGAAAGGAACTGCCCAGGATGAGGACTAAAAGATTGTATTATGTCAGGAACCACTCAACAGTAATATACAATTACATTGTTGCACATCAGGAGAGTTTTGCAAATATGTTTCTTCAGGGGCAGGGGGTTGTTCAAACATTTGTTGTGGGGGTTCAGTCATTTCTAACACTGCATTCCTAGCTTGTCTAACTGCTGAGGCCAGTGATTGGCAGCAGCAGCAGACATAGATCCAGCCACTCCTTGTTCAGCAAGGCCCCAAAACAACTTGACTAAGAACAGATAAAGGCTTGTTTACATCACCGTTATGTAGTCCGTTACAGCTTTCCGTTATAACATGGTTATAACGGAAAATAACAGAATCCATAAAAATGAAATCAAAACGGAAACCTTTAGAGGCAATCTGTTTTGATCCGTCATAATAGAAGGATATGGGCAAGCATAATCGATCCGTCTGGTTTCCGTTATGCTGGACGGAAACCAGACAGAACTGTTGCAGAAATTGATTATTGATGTTGAAGGTGTTTGGGTGCATTATAAATTGCCATCCTTTGGATCCCTCCTCTGGTTGAATTTGATCTTTTTTTTTAACCATATGTTTTTTAATTGAAAATCACCATGGTTTGCTAGTATGAAAACATCTTCTATCTCAGAGGTGTAACTTGAAACCAAAAGCAAAGTCTGAAAGAGGATCCCGACCTACCTTGTGCCATTTTCAATATAGTAATTTTCTAAAGTGGTAGAGGGGACATGGGGCCCCCTGAGACACCTGAGCCTTCTATTGCTTGTCCTACCTGCATATATTACTTACCTAAATAAGTTTCTCTCTGACTCTTAAAGGGGCAGCATGCAAACACCCTGATTTGATCACTGATCACCTAGGGATACTTGAAGGGAATATGTCATCAGAAAATTACCTATTGTTTCAATAATATTTTTATGTGATTTTCTTTTCACCTTCTCATCTCAATAAATATATATATATATATATATATATATATATATATATACAGTACAGACCAAAAGTTTGGACACACCTTCTCATTCAAAGAGTTGTCTTTATTTTCATGACTATGAAAATTGTAGATTCACACTGAAAGCATCAAAACTATGAATTAACACATGTGGAATTATATACATAACAAAAAAGTGTGAAACAACTGAAAATATGTCATATTCTAGGTTCTTCAAAGTAGCCACCTTTTGCTTTGATTACTGCTTTGCACACTCTTGGCATTCTCTTGATGAGCTTAAAGAGGTAGTCACCTGAAATGGTCTTCTAACAGTCTTGAAGGAGTTCCCAGAGATGCTTAGCACTTGTTGGCCATATTGTCTTCACTCTGCGGTCCAGCTCACCCCAAACCATCTCGATTGGGTTAAGGTCCGGTGACTGTGGAGGCCAGGTCATCTGGCGCAGCACCCCATCACTCTCCTTCATGGTCAAATAGCCCTTACACAGCCTGGAGGTGTGTTTTGGGTCATTGTCCTGTTGAAAAAAAAATGATGGTCCAACTAAACGCAAACCGGGTGGAATAGCATGCCGCTTCAAGATGCTGTGGTAGCCATGCTGGTTCAGTATGCCTTCAATTTTGAATAAATCCCCAACAGTGTCACCAGCAAAGCACCCCCACACCATCACTCCTCCACAGTGGGAACCAGGCATGTAGAGTCCATCCGTTCACCTTTTCTGCGTCGCAAAAAGACACGATGGTTGGAACCAAAGATTTTAAATTTGGACTCATCAGACCAAAGCACAGATTTCCACTGGTCTAATGTCCATTCCTTGTGTTCTTTAGCCCAAAAAAGTCTCTTCTGCTTGTTGCCTGTCCTTAGCAGTGGTTTCCTAGCAGATATTCTACCATGAAGGCCTGATTCACACAGTCTCCTCTTAACAGTGGTTCTAGTGTCTGCTGCTAGAACTCTGTGTGGCATTGACCTAGTCTCTAATCTGAGCTGCTGTTAACCTTTGATTTCTGAGGCTGGTGACTCAGATGAACTTATCCTCCGCAGCAGAGGTGACTCTTTGTCTTCCTTTCCTGGAGCGGTCTGCATGTGAGCCAGTTTCTTTGTAGCGCTTGATGGTTTTTGTGACTGCACTTGGGGACACTTTCAAAGTTTTCCCAATTTTTCGGACTGACTGACATTCATTTCTTAAAGTAATGATGGCCACTCGTTTTTCTTAGCTGCTTTTTTCTTGCCATAATACAAATTCTAACAGTCTATTCAGTAGGACTATCAGCTGTGTATCCACCTGACTTCTCCACAACACAACTGATGGTCCCAACCCCATTTATAAGGCAAGAAATCCCACTTATTAAACCTGACAGGGCACACCTGTGAAGTGAAAACCATTTCAGGTGACTACCTCTTGAAGCTCATCAAGAGAATGCCAAGAGTGTGCAAAGCAGTAATCAAAGCAAAAGGTGGCTACTTTGAAGAACCTAGAATATGACATATTTTCAGTTGTTTCACACTTTTTTGTTATGTATATAATTCCACATGTGTTAATTCATAGTTTTGATGCCTTCAGTGTGAATCTACAATTTTCATAGTCATGAAAATAAAGAATACTCTTCGAATGAGGAGTGTCCAAACTTTTGGTCTGTACTGTATATTTATATATATTAGAGAAAAATATTCTTCAATTTTCACACTAGCAACTGGGCCTTAGTTTTTAACGCAGAATCTAAAACCTGTGCACAGGTAAGGAGTAAGCTAATAAGCTGTGATATCACCTATTGTAAATATTGGATCCTGTGTTATCTATATAGTGGTGTTACTTGTCATTGTAATTCCAGCTGTGGTGATAAAGATAACGATTAGAGTTTAACCAACACTGGATAACGGCTTACAATATATCTTATAGCTTCAAATATGCTGTAACACAGTAGCTCATTTGCTTGTGGTATGGCTGTATAGCCATGTACTCTTGGTCTGACGTGCTTCCAGTCTTATTGTTGCTGGTAAGATGAAATCCATGAGTATCCTGCTCTCCAGCATCCGGCTGTAGGCTATAACGATCTCTGTCTTTCAGCTCTATAGAGCGCTGCAGCGTCCTTGTATTTCTCTTAATGGAGACAAATCGATTATTTAACAATGAAGTAGACTGCCATATGAAAACTTTCAGACGCGTTTCGGTGTTATCTCATCACCTTCCTCAGTGGACCAGAGCAGGAAGTGGCATTAAAACATTTTGATTTGTATACTCAGCACTCATTGAGTGATGGAGAAAGCGAGGATATAAAAAATACTGCCCCTGCCTTCTCTATGAGGAGCCCTGCTGTCACTGACAATGGGCTCCCCACTCCCGCAGCTGCACGATCAGCGTGCAGCTGGTAACTCTACAAGGATGTTTAGGAACATCTGTGCATCTATGCAGAACATGTTGTCCATGCTTACATTTAACCCTTTCCAGACCATCCAACGTAAATTTACATGGCAGCCAGGCATTTAAAAATGGTGCCCGCTGGTGTGTGCAACGGGTGCCATAGCCGCCGAGTGTCTCATGTCTTAAACAGCAGACACCTGGCACTAAAGTCTCTGACTTTTAACCCTTTAGATGCCATGGTCAAACATGACTATAGCATCTGGATACCTTTAAACCCAGAAGCAGCCTCTACAAGGTGTGCTAAGGCTCCCCCGATATGGATCAAGGGAGCCGGAGCATGTATGCGGCAGCCCCTGTCCTCCTGTGTGACAGAAGGCTGCTACATATTAGTTTCTATGGACCCCCTGCCTATGGCAGGAACATAGCAAAATTCTCATAGACTCCAATGCTAAAGCATGATTTCTTGTTACAGTTCCCTGCGGGAAACATAATCAAAAGTGTAAAAAAAAAATTTTTTAAATAAAAACAATTCAAATCACCCTCCTTTCTCCAAAATGTAAATACAAATATGCAAACAATAAAAACATACACATCATGGGCATCGCCACATGTGAAAATGCCTGTACAGAAAAAATATTTTTCCCATACAGAAAATGGTGAAATGAAAAAAGGAAGTCAAAATAGCAGATTTGTAGTTTTTTGGTCTCTTCTCCTCCCTCAAAAAATTTAATAAAAAGTGGTCAAAAAGTCATACACACCCCAAAATGGTATCATTAAAAAGTGCAGATTGCCCAGCAAAAAATAAGCCCTAATACAGCTCCGTACACAACTACAAAAATGTTAGAGGGATCAGAATATGAAAAGTATTAAAGAGCAAGAAAAACTATACATATATGGTATCGCCGTAATCGTAGTGAACTGGAGAATAAAATGAACAGGTCAGTTTTACTGCATAGGAAATGGTGTGGTGGTTTTTTTTTTTTTATTCTACCCCATTTAGAATTTTTTTGCCACTCCCCATCACATTTTGTGCAACCATAAATGGTGCCAATAGAAAGTGCATCTTGTCCAGCAAAAAAAATAAAAATCCCTCATATCGCTATGTGAATGAAAAAAATAAAAAGTTATAGCTTTGGGAAGGCTGGGAGTAATAAAAATAAATAAATAAATATCCCGGTCATTAAGGGGTTAGTGAGGTTGATCCAGATTGGTTGCTGCATTCCTGAGAAAAAAAAAAAGACATTTACATTTTACGTAAATGAGGGCTTCAGTGCACTGAGGGATGTGACCAGCACCAGAAAATGAGGAGCTGATGTGCAACAAGGGGAAAATGTCATGCCCCCTAATGCACTAAAGCCCTCATTTATATTGTAAATAAATGATCAATTTTCATAAGAGCGGTATCATGTTAATTAGTATGCTTGGTTTAATAGGATTGATCCTGCTAACTAGTGTTCATCACAAATATTTGAATTGCGAATATCGGCACTTCGAGAATTCACAAATATTTAGAATATAGTGATATATATTCGTAATTTCGAATATTCTAGATTTTTTTCATCAATAACCTCCCTTCTTGCTTGTGGGCCAATGAGAAGGCTGCAATGTCTTTGTCTGAGCTTAGCAACATCCCTAGCAACCAATAGTAAAGTTGCCTACCCCTTACTATATAAGAACCTCCGCAGGAGCCATTTTCTACAGTTTTATGGAGTTCTGAGAGAGACAGCAGTGTCATTGCTGTGCTCTGTGCTTCCCACTCCTTACATCAGATAGATAGTTATGGGAAGATAGCTTATATATATAATACAGATAGTTAGTGGGAGATAGTCAGCGTAGGTTAGATAGTGATATAATGTAGCTGATAAGTACCAGTGCAGGGTGTTAGGTAGTGTGATAGGTTCTGATGTCCACACATACTGTACATGCAGACCTGCTAAAATGTGAAGTTTCACGTATTGCGCCAAAATATTCACATAGCTAGGGACGATTTGTGCAATTGCGAATATATTGGAGCACTCTATCTGCATATAAAGCCATTTTTTATGTTCTGCCATGCCAACCATTTTCTCCAGTCTCAGGAAACTTCTAGCAGCTTGGAAAATGTAGCAAAAGTGACCCACGCCTGTATTTCGCGTTACATTGCCGATTTTTCACGATCAAGAAAATAATCTCGAACTTGCGAATAAATGGCGAATATTCACCCAAATATTCGTGAAATATCGGGAATTCAAATATAGCCCCTGCTGCTCATCACTACTGCTAACCACTGCTCCTTAACTAGAAGTACAGAAAGTAGTACCGAAAGTAAGACAGGTATAGAACAGAAGAGCGTGGCAAGCAAATCTCATGCTTTATTTAAACAAACACCCTAAATGACTGAATATACTCGAGCAAACTTCCATATTCGTCAGAGTGTGTACGTCCATTATAAACAAGTTGCTTGTGATGAAAGGCTACCATTAAATTTACAAGGAATAGAAGTAAAGTTTTTTCTATTGCCATCCGCTGTTGGGAAATGTTATTTATCTGTATCAGGGGGAAAGGAACAACCCATAAGTGAAGATTTATGAGTCCCATTATCATGCCAAATAAATGACAACGCTATACGTCTTAAAAATCGGCTTTCATAGACTCTGCTTTTATTTTCCAGGTTTTATTGCGCACTATTCTCTCTTTTTTCCCCTGGAAGGATCAGGATTGTGTCCGAGTATTGTTTTTCAGAAGAAACATATATCTAAGCTCGAATAGCAACCAACCATATCTAAGGCACTAAATGGCGTTGTCCTATTCAAGCCATTTTGAGCAAACCTGACTCTTAGGAGTTCTAATTCAAATAATAGCCGGTCTGTGTTTAGTAGAAGAAAAAAAAAAATCCATAGAAATTGATTCTGTGAAAAATTGATGGATTTCTCTCTGCAGAAGACATAATAGAGCTGTCTGTGCTAAAATGTAACTCCAGCAAATCTGGTGTCATTTGAAGTAGATCCCATGGGTGCTCTAAGTGAGCAGGACAGTCACTGTCAAGTGAGTTTAACCGGTTGGGTATCCTGACATGTGCATGCATCCTCAGACTGATTCATTTTCCCCGTGTCAGCGAGAGAATTCGCCATTTGACATTTTGACACAGAACTTCACCGACATTTATGTTGCAATTAACATTTAAAAGGAAATCTATGAGATTATGGTGTGTAACATCCGTTCTCTATATAGGGAAGCACAAATACATCAGTAGGAATGAAATAAATTACCCATTCTCACATTACTTTCTCATTCTGGTAAGTCAAGCAGCATGTTCTTTGGAGCATTACAACTTTGCATATGTGCCTGACAGAGCTCCGGTGCTTAAAACAATATATTATCAGGTGCAATGAAATGAAAGACTATACATACGGTATATATTTTATTGCTGAAACCCTATACAAATATAAAATGTTGTATATGTTAGGCCAAAGTGCATGGAAATTAATGGCCTATTAATACCTATGCTTTGTAAGGGCCCCAAATCACATACACCACCAATGCAATCTTCTAAACAGGGGGCAACTACTGCCATAGCAGCTGCTAGGGGGCACGCTGTGGCTGTGTGAACTGGCAGACAAGGCTTGGGCTGTAACAGCAGTCAGGCTTTGGTTATCCATTACGGCCAAGCCTCATTCCCTGACCTTTACTCTACCCAGCACCGTGATGCGATGACATCATCAAGTCTGCTGAGCTGAATAGGAGAGCGCACAGACTGTAGATCATACCCGGTCCTATGCGCTCTCCTATTCAGCTCAGCAGGCATGATATGATACATCACACCTGCTGCTGGGGAAAGGATGATGTGCTCTGTTCATCAGGGTTATGCGGCTAGGTGAGTATTACTTTTTTATATTATTAACATTACAGGGGCTTCACTGCTGTAATGGGGACACTAAGGGGGCAACACTACTGTAATGGTGCATATAAGGGCCTGCACTACTGTAAGGGGGACACTAAGTGGGCATAACTACAGTGTGGGTACACTAAGGGTGCATTCGTCTGTGTGGGACACTAACAGGGTGTTCTACTGTGAAGGGGGCAAAGCCACAACAACTAGCACATGCCAGGGATATCATGGATGCTGGATGTGCTCTATAAGCTATCTTTTCATGTTTTGTTTTTACTTTTTAAAATGTATTAATAATAATTTATATCCATGGATTGTTATTTTTAGGAGGACTACTAATTATATGTATATGTATATATATATATATATATATATTGTGGGGACTCGCTCTGGTAGACAGGATTAGCAGACGCAGTATAGAGGCAACAACAAGTTTTTTGGATCAAACAGTTCAGTGTTTTATTCACACTTTAGGCAAGTGACAAAACAATTCATATTCAAACAAAAAGTCACCTTGCGATGTTGGTGGTATTTCACACCATGCGTCAATTCTGCCTCAAAGAGTCCTTGCTGATAGTAGCACCAACCTGTTTTTACGCCAAACAGGTAACAAGCCTTTATCAAGACACAAGGCTCCCAGATTCCAACACAGAGACATCGCTTCTGAGCCCAGCTGCCTATTTAAGGACAGCCAGGTGCTGCCAAAACCTGGATCGGCATTTAAAATTTGACCTCCCCTGGCTGTAAATCAGCCCAGCAGCACATGCTGGGACGAGAAAATACCTGTTTTCCTAGACCAAACCTCTCACTGTGTCACTATATATATATATATATATATATATATATATATACACACACACATAGATATAATTATATTGTAAGTAAATGATTATGTTTGTTAGCTTGATATTATTCAGTTTTTTATCTTCTACAATCAGAAACAAGTAAAGCACACTACAGCTCTGAGAAACTCATTATGTAGAATAGATAGAGTTTATTTTATTTTTCTACAAAGCCTTGCATGCTAAATTATATGCTAATTATATATATTCAGAATCAATACAATGTACTCTCCCAGGACTTATCCGTCAACAAGACTTGGATTATTTTACCTTCGGCAAAACTACATGGGATTTGTCACCAAATGACATTTCTTCGACCACTCATATTTAAATCATACTATAGGAACTCCCTAACTACCTTTGTCCAAAAGCGCCCCTCGATATTAAACCCCAGTTAAATTACTGTCAGTACACAGTTTCAGAAAGTTAACACAAAGTTCTGGGTGGGTGATGTAGAGAAGGCCTAACAACAGGTGAGCACAGTTACCACAGACTGTTATTGAGTTGGTAATAAATAATGTGAGTAACAAAGTCTAAGGTATCACCCTTAGCCCTGGCAAGAGAGTTTGGACTTTACTAGATTAATACCCAGATTGTAGTCCTCAGCATAGTTCTCATTATGTTTAGGTTGAAGGATAGGTCAGAGTCTTGGTACAGGTTGGTAGCAGGAGACAAGGTCAGACCGAAGCTCGGTAGCTACTTAGATTGGAACATGGTCAGAGAAACCAGGTCATAACAGGAAGCTCAAACCAGGAAACACATCACTATCTAATCCATGCCTTCTTACTATACCTATGTGAACTCATGAAGCAGAAAAGAAGTTTCAAACAAACTCATCAGTAGCTTTTTACCTATGAGACAAGAACAGCAGGCAACTTCCAATATACTACAGTGAATACAATCATGACAACTCTATTCCCAAACCAGTATGGATTTAAAGCAGTTCTCTAAAATTAAACAATAATTGGTTTACCAAAGAATTGTGTCTCCTTTTCTGCATTAAAACCCAGAATAGATACTAACCTTGTGGTAATTTGAATTGATTAACTGATACATAGGTAGAGTTTTTCCTGGCTGATTGTTTCCCACTAATCCTTTTAGAGAAGTCTGCGACATGCTACATTATCAATTTCTTCAATTCATTTACCTACAGATCTGCTGGTGTAATTTAACTGTTATCTTCTCAGTGCTAAGTAGCCAGCCTGTCACAGGTACATTACTTACATGTTCCACAATCAGGCACAGCTTTAAAAATCCGACCATATACATAAGAGTATAGTCACATGTGGAGAGTCTGCTGTGCATTTTATGCTTCGTACAGTATCTGACGCAATTCTGTAGCAGCTACAGTCATGTGAAAAAATTAGGACACCCTTTGAAAGCATGTGGTTTTTTGTAACATTTTTAATAAAAGGTTATTTCATCTCCGTTTCAACAATACAGAGAGATTAAAGTAATCCAACTAAACAAAGAAAACTGAAGAAAAGTCTTTTCAAGATCTTCTGTAAATGTCATTCTACAAAAATGCCTATTCTAACTGAGGAAAAAGATAGGACACCCTTGCCCCTAATAGCGAGTGTTACCTCCTTTGGCTGAAATAACTGCAGTGAGACGGTTCTTGTAGCCATCTACCAGTCTTCGACATCGGTCTGAGGAAATTTTACCCCACTCCTCAATGCAGAACTTTTTCAGCTGTGAGATGTTTGAGGGGTTTCTTGCACGTACAGCCCTTTTCAAGTCACCCCACAGCATCTCAATGGGATTCAAATCTGGACTTTGACTTGGCCATTCCAGGACTCTCCATTTCTTCTTTTTCAGCCAATCTTTGGTTGATTTACTAGTATGTTTTGGGTCATTGTCATGTTGCATGGTCCAGTTCCGCTTCAGCTTTAATTTTCTAACTGATGGTCTCACATGTTCTTCAAGCACCTTCTGATACACAGTAGAATTCATCGTGGATTCTATGATGGTGAGCTGACCAGGTCCTGCTGCAGCAAAGCAGCCCCAAACCATGACACTTCCACCTCCATGCTTCACAGTTGGTATGAGGTTCTTTTCTTGGAATGCTGTGTTTGGTTTACGCCAAACATGTCCTCTGCTGTTGTGTCCAAATAATTCAATTTTGGACTCATCTGTCCAAAGAACATTATTCCAGAAGTCCTGGTCTTTGTCAACTTTATCTCTGGCAAATGTCAGTCTGGCCTCGATGTTTCTCTTGGAAAGCAAAGGTTTCCTCCTTGCACACCTCCCATGCAAGTTAAACTTGTACAGTCTCTTTCTGATTGTAGAGGCATGTACTTCTACATCAACAGTAGCCAGAGCCTGCTGTAGTTCTCGAGATGACACTTTAGGGTTTTTGGAGACCTCTTTTAGCATCTTGCGGTCTGCTCTTGGGGTGAACTTGCTGGGGCGACCAGTCCTGGGCATGTTGGCAGTTGTTTTGAAAGCCCTCCACTTGTAGACTATCTTCCGGACAGTGGAATGGCTGATTTCAAAATCTTTTGAGATCTTTTTAAATCCCTTCCCAGACTCATAGGCTGCTACAATCTTTTTTCTGAAGTCCTCTGACAGCTCTTTTGCTCTCACCATGGTGCTCACTCTCACTTCAACAGTCAGGAGCACACCAAACTAAATGTCTGAGGTTTAAATAGGGCAAGCCTCATTCAACATGCAGAGTAACGATCTACTAATTATGTGCACCTGGTGTGATATACCTGTGTGAGATCTGAGCCAATTTAACAGGGAATACATGTGAGGGTGTCCTATCTTTTTCCTCAGTTAGAATAGGCATTTTTGTAGAATGACATTTACAGAAGATCTTGAAAAGACTTTTCTTCAGTTTTCTTTGTTTAGTTGGATTACTTTAATCTCTCTGTATTGTTGAAACGGAGATGAAATAACCTTTTATTAAAAATGTTACAAAAAACCACATGCTTTCAAAGGGTGTCCTAATTTTTTCACATGACTGTAAATCCAGACCACTTTGTGGCTACTGTTTTTGTTGCAGACTTTATTCAATTTTGCCATGGAAAATCATCAGTGCATGCACACCCTAAGATAAGCTCTGGTCAGAATGATCCTCCCAGCAACACTGCACAAAATCAGTTCATCAGTGAGCCATTTCAGCCAACTTTTAACGTAACAAATCTGCCACTCTTAGTCTGAGTTCACACGAGGATAAGGTCCGGATGCGTTGCGGCAAACCCGCGCGAGTAGGTACCCAATTGCAGTCAGTTTTGACTGCGATTGCGTTCCGTTGTTCAGTTTTTATCGCGCGGGTGCAATGCGTTTTGCACTCGCGTGATAAAAAACTGACTGTGGTACCCAGACCCGAACTTCTTTACTGGTGTTGAGGTTTGGGTTCAAGGTTGTGTAGATGTAATTATTTTCCCTTATAACATGGTTATAAGGGACAATTATAGCATTCTTTAATACAGAATGCTTAGTAGGTGGTAAATTGAGGGTTAAAAAATAAAAAAATAATTAACTCACCTTCTCCTCTTGATCGCGTAGCTGCTGGTCTCTTCTTACTTCTTTAATCATGAGCTGCTGGCTAAAGGACCTGTGGTGATGTCATATCACATGGTCCAATCACATGATCCATCACCGTGGTGATGGACCCTGTGATTGGACCAGGTGAGTTAATTATTTTTTATCTTTTAACCCTCAATTGATCATCTACTAAGCATTCTGTATTAAAGAATGCTATTATTTTCCCTTATAACCATGTTATAAGGGAAAATAATTACATCTACACAACCTTGAACCCAAACCTCAACTTCAGTGAAGAAGTTCGGGTCTGGGTTCCACAGTCAGTTTTTTATCATGCGCGTGCAAAACGCATTGCACCTGCGCAATAAAAACTGAACAACGGAACGCAATTGGGTACCTACTCGTGTGGGTTTGCCGCAGCGCATCCGGACCTTATCCGGACACGCTCGTGTGAACTCAGACTAAGAGTGGCAGATTTGTTACAGAAATTTCAGCAAATTTCTCAAAATGGTTCTCAAAAAATATTATTTGCTGCCAAAATAAATTCATTAAGTAAATGGAACTTTACAGATACACAAATTTATGATGCAAATTTTCACATCTATACACTCATACAAAACTTAAATTTATATCTAAAGTATTATGGCAATGGGTGTGGACCCACCGTGACAACTAGAGGGTTTGACTTTGGGCTATTCCTCATGTGTTATCCTGGCAGTACCCTGGATTTTACTGTTTAACCCCTGCACAGGGATCTTGTCTTCCATGGGGGTCAGAGACATTGATGCAAAGCACCGAGGGATCATGCAATATTTATAGGAAACAGGCCGAGGTCAGAGCAGGCAGAGTCTGTTATAAGCTGTGAAACTTTCTTAAGTTCAGGGCAGGCTGCTTAGGGTGAATATGGTGAACAAACATGGGAACCAATTGCTTAGGCACCTCACCCTTGGAAAAAGCACCTTAAGTACCCAAAGGTGTCCAGGAATAGGCTGGAGAGGAACACAGAATATATTAATGGGTACATTCATTCCATTGACCATGTGTAGCATGTTTGAGACTATGTTGCAGATCACATTCAGCATACGACAATAAAAGTATATGGCACCAAGACGTACCCCGATATCAGTAGTTTATGTTATTGCATATAAACAGACCACCCAGCAACCGACCCACCCCCCACCAGCGATGAGACAGACATGCCCCCAACAAGATGCTTAAGATGTACCTGAACAGCGAGACAGATTACACCTATACTCTAGAATATGTGCACCGTTACTAGCCTAGGCCAAAAGTATATAAACCTTTGCACAGCAGCATTCCCTGATATCCATCCCGATTTCCCTTCCCATTTCGAATCTCACCGGTGTACGATACTACATCACACTGACCTCTAAGATAATATCTTCCACATCATTCCGGAGAATTACAGGCCCAACCTAAATCGCCTTAGACTTATACTCAATCCATTTGTCTCAAATTTTGGAGAACTTTGCCAACCAATTTCTTTTAATGTATACCCCTTTTTCCAGGCGTAGGATCTCTGCCATTCTACTCAAGAACTCCGCCCCAGATAGGGGTTGGGGTCTAAGCCAATATTTAGCAATTCATTTTCTGGCTTGAAAAAGCAGACGCTGCACTCCCAGTCAGGTATTTAGATTTTTGATATTCAATATTCCTATTACACATGTCCTCGGGCCAAACAGGATCACAATTTGATATGCATCCTTAATACAGGCAAGTACACCTGTCCAAAAATAGTGTTGAGCGCAAATATTCGTATTACAAATTTTTATTGTGAATATAGGCACTTCAAGAATTTGCAAATATTTAGAATATAGTGTTTCCTGCTTATAGCTTGTGGGCCAATGAGAAAGCTTTGTCACACCCTAGCAACCAATAGAAAAGTTGCCTAGCCCTTCACTATATAAATTAAGACACTCCCCAGCAGCCATTTTGTGTTACATTCCAAATCGCATATAAATAATTCTGATAGTTAGTGTTAGATAGTAATAGGGAATTGTGTAGCTGAATAGCTGATAGGGTCCAGTGCAGGGTGTAGAGTAGGTTATAGAGATAGTTCACATACTAAAACACTTTATCCAGCTCACCTTCCTGGTCAATAGTATTCACCCGACTCCTGGAACCTATGAGGTGTGTCCTCTTTGCAATCAGCAGAAACTTGGAAAGAAATGGTTCCGGATACAAATGGAGATCCTCCTTAAAACTTCCTTTTTATTCAATATACCATTTACAGCAGACCATCACTTGGCACACAAAACAAGTTGACGCGTTTCGGGTACAAGACCCTTAGTCGTAACAGTACAGCACAGTGAAACACAAGAATTTAACTAGATATTGAGCCCACCCCTCCAGAAAGCCTCGCGCAGAAGCAGTTTTTTGCAGTGGAGACCACCGCAAAAAATTGCTTCTGCGCGAGGCTTTCTGGATATTTAGACTAAATACTCGAGTCCCGGCTGGATTAAACTTAAAAAGGGAGTTAATGTACATTTATTAACAAAATTGCTGAAAGGAAGTAATGTTCATATGTTTATATGTATCATTATTTGTATGTATATATATCCTCCTTCTAGAGGTGTTTAACAGATCCCTATGTGGAGAATCCATGGGCATGAATATGGCCATTCTAGTAATTGGCCATATAATGTCATTATATGTGTTTATATGTTTTTATATGCAAGACACCATTCACATTGTGCGGTTTTTCTCCTTTCCTCAGTTTAGCTCAATTCAACTAGGCACAGTCCATTAGGGGTTAATGGGTTTGGGAGCTTCAGCACAATGTGAATGATATCTACTCTGTGATTAGCAGTGTGCAAGATGGGTGTTCACCACAGTGAAACAACCAATGAAAAGGTGCTCTCGCCTCCAGAGTATTGGAGGGGTGGGCTCAATATCTAGTTAAATTCTTGTGTTTCACTGTGCTGTACTGTTACGACTAAGGGTCTTGTACCTGAAACGCGTCAACTTGTTTTGTGTGCCAAGTGACGGTCTGCTGTAAACGGAATATTGAATAAAAAGGAAGTTTTAAAGAGATCTCCATTTGTATCCGGAACTATTTCTTTCCAAGTTTCTATAGAGATACTGTAGTTAGCTGAAATATATAATCCATATAGTTAGTGTTAGATAGTACAGGTTATAGTGTGTGGCAGGAAAATAAATGTGCCATGTGCATGTGAGAGAGATTTCTCTGCTGTCCATACATACATGCTACAGAAATAGTGCTGTGATGTCCCAACAATACGAAGTTTAACAATCAGTATTATGTTGTCAGACCTAATTAAAGGTGAAGTTGTATGTATTGTGCTAGAATATTCGAATCAATAGTGGCAATTTGCGCGATCTGGAATACTTTGAAAAACTCTATCTGCATATCAAGCTATTGTTATGACATGCATGGAATTTAAATCTAAAACAGTGCTGTAATGTACAATTACCGTGATCAGGAGTTCTTCCTCACCATCTCGAAAATTGCTGCCAACCATTTTCATCACTTATGTAGCTAATAGTGTGTGTGTCCATGCGTGCGTATATGCGCACATAATAGCACAATCGAATAGAATATCACGAATATCACAAAATCACAAATATTTGGCGAATATTCATCTACATATTCATGATATATCGCAAATTCGAATATTGCCCCTGCCCCTCATCACTATCCAAAAACTGTAGGAGCACTATGGTGGCATTTTATACTGGAACATTATGGGGGCACTATGGGGACATTAGCTCAACTGGGGGTCTAGGGGGAACATGATGACTAGTATGGGCACTATGGGAGCATTATTACTTCTGGGGCACAGTGGGGACATGTTGAGGGCACTGTAGAAGCACTATTACTACCATGTGTGCTCTAGCAGAGAATTATTCCTATTTGTGGTACTTTTGGGAGCACTATTACTGTGGGGGCACCTTGGCACCGTATCAACCTACCAAAATTATTTTTGTTTAAACTTTTAGTGTCAGGGGCACTAGTTACTGGGCACAGTTATTTTAGGGCACTGTGTGCCAAAAATTATTAAAGGGCACTATCTGCATGGCACTACTATTATCAAGGGGTTTATCTGTTTCTGCAGTATACTATTGGGGAGCACAGCAGGCAGAGTATTGGGGATGGTAGAATGATTTGTCCAGAAGATGGGAGGATGATGGAAAAGTAGTAAACTAAGATTTTTTTTTAGTCAAACTGCAGAGAAGAGAAATGGCTGAAAAATTGTGGTCTGTTCTGAAAGGAGAAGATGAGGAAAGAGAACATCTACGTCAAAGGAGACATCACTGGATGTAAGAGGTATGGGGCGCTGTATTACCCTGTATGTTCTGTATTGATGGGAGGGTGGATATAGAATTTGGCCCACACTGTAGCAGCCTGGGCCCAGACTTCAGGTCACACTGTGCGTGTTCTGAATTCTGGGGGCTCACACCCATCTACTACATTATCTGTACACAGAGAGTTATCACCATGTTATACTTTGTTTGCCCCGGATACTGGCAACCCACGCTAGGCGACTGATGACCCTCGAACCAGATCGGAGCCATTAATGTCCCAGGATCTTGTATGTAACACTGTTCAACCTTTTTTTCGCTGGGGCTTTAAGAGAGTGTTCGTTGGCTTCTAACATTTCCTGAGAGAGTCTCTCAGGTTTTTTGCAGGTATGTATCTGCGCTGCAGAACAAGGATGTTGCCGGATAACTTAGAAGCAGGATGGGACCTTCTCAGTGCTGCGTCCACTCACATGCCCGACCAGGCCATGCCCCCCTCCTCTGGCCTTTTAAGAGTCGGGGAGCATGCACTTTACGGGAAACAGGAAGAGGCCTGGCAGTCAGGCTGTAGCCTCCAGTTAAGGACACTGAACTCTAATGGCCAGCCCTGCTGCTAAAGGGTAGAGGGGGGTCAATGGTACCCGGCCACCAGGCAACACCTAGGTGAGTGATTTGACTCCTGTGCCTGCCCCTGATAGTGGGATGGAGGTGTGCACAGAGCACTGTCATGACATTGATACTTGGCCACAACTAGGGTCATGCACATGGCCATTTAATATTGCTGTACAATAGGCGTGCTGTAAACTTGCATGAGATATCTACTGCATCATCATATGCCTACGATTTCATACATGGCAAGCTTCAAATGATGTACAGAGGTAGTCTCTGTTAAATAAATGCTTCTAGAAGAGAATATCTCCATATATTCTCTTACAGAGGCAGTTCATCTTTTTATCAGTTAATAAATGTTAGGACGTAATTCATGTTTTACAAGATTGGAGCCGGAACTACACTGCTCTGTCCATTGTGTAGTGGATGTAGTGAAGTGAATGGGAGCGCTGCTGCAGTAACTAACTCTCTCCATTACACAGTGGATGGAACCGTGCAGTTCTGGTGCCTATTTCCAGCACTGGGGCTACTCTCGAACAGCTCATCAACAGGGATGCAGAGTGTCATACCCTGGCCGTTCTAATATTGATTACCAGAGATGAGCGAAGTTTAGAAAAATTCAATTCACCAAACTTCAACGAGAAATTTGATTTGTTACGAATTAATTTATCACAAAATGTGATAAATCTGGTATACCCAGGCCACTCTCAGTGTGACCTGAGTCCAAATGGCTCATTAGTAGAACTAAATAATGAAGTGGAGGCAGCACCAATAAAGTAGTGGAGAGAAAATTTTTTTATTTTTAATGCTTGTTGTGGCAAGTCCAAACACATGGTTTGTAATCCCTTCTGTTAGTTGTAGGTTTACTGTGCGTCAGTATTACATGTCACTGTTACTGTCAGGTGTATTGAATCATGCAGATTCAAGTAATGGCCCCATGACAGAGTGGGGAGGGTGGCAGCAGCAGTGACAGTAACGGTCAGGTGTATTGAATCGTGCAGTCCCCCAAGATTCAAGTATTGGCCCCATGACAGAGTGAGGAGGGTGGCAGCAGCAGTGACAGTAACGGTGACAATAGTGGCCCCATGAGAAAATGGGGAAGGTGGCAACAGTGGAAGAAGCAGTGACAGTAGTGGCCCCATGACAGAGTGAGGAGGGGGGCAGACAGCAGCAGTGGTAGTAACAGTGACAATAGTGGCCCCATAACAGAGTGGAGATGGGAGCCAACAGCAGTGGCAGTAATACACACAATAGTGCCCCCATGACAGAGTGGGGAGGGGGAGCAGCAGCAGTGGTAGTAAGGCTGTGTTCACATCACCATTGCATGCTTCTACATAAATGCCCTACTTTTTATGTTTTCCATAACTTTGGGTCAGGTAGAGGTAGATTTTTTTTTTCAAAAATTCAATGGTCCTGAAACAAACCAAATCTCTTCTCTTATAACCAGCATTGTATATTTGAAGTAAATTAATAGTTTTGATTGCACTTTTAGTCGGTCTTATCTTGCTGAAACAAATGGAAGAGTTCTTGAAAGTATTTTAATATCAAACACATTGTGAGTTCATATAATTTATAATTTCATAATCTATTATTTATGTCAAGCAAAAACATAAAACTTAATTTGCATTACACATTTCTCTAATGAGATTATTAAAAGCTGAGTAAAGTATTTTCCAGTTCACATCACCCCATCATCATTCCTGACTAATTGTGATTATGAGGCCACATAGCTTTTATATGAAGCCATGCTGAAATTATAAGTAGTCATTATATTCTAACAATTACTATAAATTAACTCTTTTCAGGGCAAGCTCAGATGAATATAATGATGCCTTTTATTTAGTGATCCATTGTGTCATTCTGGTGAAAAGGAACTTTTAATCTAAATGCAATCAAGTATTAAAGTGCACTGAGGGTGTTCCCAAACAATTCTGTGCATACTTGCTTCAGCTGATTCCTTGGCCAGGTGACATGACTGTACAGAAATCTGGCCCTGTCAATCAAGAAGGAGTGGGAGTTGCTGGCAGAGGAAGCAGGAGGAGTAAAGCTGCACATAGTGGCTTGGGACAACCCTTGGTGTACTTAACTGCTCATTTGCCTACAGAGTAAAAGCACTTTGTCTACAGAATGAAGCAATGAATGAGTGGATAGTGAACTTCCTGAACCCACTATACCTACCTACTTGCACAGTCACTCTAAGCCAGTGATGGCTAACCTCCAGCACTCCAGCTGTGGTGAAACTACAATTCTCAGCATGCTTCATTTCCATTGAGTTCCGAGAACAGTCAGGAAAGTGTGCATTTTGGCAGTTGTAGTTTTACCACAGCTTGAGTGCCAGAAGTTAGCCATCACAGCCCGAGGCAGTCGACAGTCCCTATAGACGACAGTCCCTATACTGCAATACATGTGATGGCGACATACAAACAGGGAGAAACAAACACTAAAAGAGGAGTCGTACGGAACAGGGTGAAATTCCAGTCGGTCAACAAGATACGCCGGAGACAAATGAGAAAACCAAACATGCCAAATAGTCAGAACCAGGCGATCAATACCATATCAAATTGCCAGAAGCAAAAAATGCAGTCACTGTATCGAATCCAGAAATCAAAGGAGTCTTCAATACGTGCAAGGGAACAGCAGGCGGGAGTGTCACTACCAGTGCCGGAAAGCTCGATTCTCCATGTACCCACCGTCGTCCGATTCCCAGGGAGACCGTCTGATCTCCCATGTCTGGTGTTCTAAAGTCATAGGTCACGTGACACTGGGTGTGTCACATGACCATGCAGTGCATCATGTGACCAGGAAGTTCGAGGTATTTAAAAAGGTGATCTGTTGGTCTCAGATTGCCTGTGAATGGTTCTGTATATCTCACTAGTGCTTTGGATTGTGGATTGTTCCAACCTCCTGACTTCTGACTTTGGCTACTCCTTTTACCCTGATTCTTGAAATCTAATTGGGCTTCTTTGCATCTCCTGGTTTAACCCTGGCTTGGTTCTTAGACTCGCTTCTGACTGGTTTATTTGGACCTGGACTTGACTTAGGGATCTGCTGATTTGGCTTCATTGTTCTCTCTTGGTTTTGATCCGGTACATGTGACTCTGAGTACTTTGGTTCTGGGTTTTTCTCAGTATTTGTGTGCCTGCCTATCACTTTGTTTATTTTTTTTTCCCTCTTCCTTTTCCTCGGAAGCCCCAGCACATACATAAGGGACCATAAACCAGTTGTGGTCCGCCACTTAGGGCCGTCAGGCAAGTAGATAGGAACAGAGGTGTGGTTGGAATTTAGGGTTCACTTGTTCCCCACATACCTGCACATACCAGTACTGGCCTTTTTATATTGAGGAAAATCCACTCACCCTGGCATGAGTGCACACTGGCTGGAGCTGCTAGCTGTGTGTCTTCACGTACGGGAGCCCCAGCATACCACCTCTTTGACCCAGGGCTCTGACGTCAGAACAGAACACCCAGCTGCCCTGGTTCCTCAGGCAACTGGTTGCTGCTGCTGCTGCACGGAGACAGCAGCGGCCAGGTGAAATGTGAAAAATGCTCCAGCCTTCAGTGCTGTCCTGGGCTTTTGTGCTTCTACTGATGACACCTGTACTCCTAGTTCCTAGTCCTAAGTTTAACCCTCTTCAGGCAGTTCTTTTTTTTTTTTTTTTTTATATGTTTTATTAATTTATAATGCAAAAATTCATATCCATATTACAATTATAATATTATAAAATCCTTCAGTCCGTAAATTTGTGATTTGCAACATGATTAAGAATAATTTCATGCAAATATCCATGCTTATGGAGACAAAAAAAAAGTAAAAATGGAGATCTCGCTTGCTGGGGGAAAGGCAGGATACGTCCGCCATTCACAGCCTAATAGGCAAAACAAACACACAGAGCATCCCACTTGACATATTGTTATCTATAGAGGGGAAAAAAGGTTAGGGGCCCTCAGCCCGGGTGACAGCCAGGGAGCGAGCGCGCGCCCCGCGCTCTCTCCCCCGATCATAGGCGGAAAATTGACAGGATTGACCATCATGTAACCATTCATCCAGTGCTCACATTAACCGTACGTAGCGGGCCTACTGCGATCTTTGATCGCAAGCATTTCATAAAACAAATTTGGGGGTCCAGCAGTCTTCCATCGCAGTAGAGAAGGAACTTCTTGCATATTTTGCTGCCTCATCCCCATGTAGTTAAATTGAGAGTTTAATGCCCGACTTAACCGTAGCTCACATATGTCCACACCAGTGTCTCGCATATAAAGGGACTCAGCTCGAGTATCACTTGGTGATCACCGGCATTTAGGGAAGATGTAGACATAAGCATTACCTAAAACCGGCTATGTCCCGCTAAGAGAACACCTCTTGGTACCCATACAACCTGTGTCATATCACTGCCTGCAGTCGAGCCACATGTCTGTCAGAGAGAGCCGCGTCCTAGGGCACACCCATTCGCCGGGCTGCCCAATATCCCGGGCCCCGGATCCCCACCCATAACCGGCACAGTGTAGTGGTTCAATTAAACATTTTGGTTCGTTTTTAAAAAGAATTTAACCGTTGTTTAATGGCGGAAGGTCCTGCCATCCCCCAGCATTCCTAGAGATACTCCAGTTCCCAAGTGCAACTTCACCTCCTTTACTATTTATAATTCATATAGAAAAGACCGGACCAATAGGATCATTCCCAACCCACCCCGCCCAGCCCCCCCCCCCCCCCCACCTTGCAGGAAGGAAAAAAAAAAAAAAGAAAATAACCCAGATTAATTATTTAAGCTTGTCCCAGTCTGCCCACAGTTTGCCCCACTTTAGATAGGATCCTCTTTGTTTATACAAAATCCTCTCATAACTTTTCACTTTCTCAACCAAGCTTAACCAATGGTTGCAGTCTGGAGCAGAAGAGGAAAACCATAATCTGGAAATGAGAAGCCTGGCCAAAAACATTACTTTAATCAATAGTTGGCGTTTTATAGGCTGGTAATTGACCTCTGATAAATCTCCCAGGACCCATATCCTGGGGGACAGAGGAATAGCAATATTAAGTTTACGAGCCAAGTTAATTTGGACCGATCTCCAATAGCTGCTCACCATTGGGCAGTCCCAAAACAGATGTAAATGATCCGCCTCGGAATCGCCACAGCGTGGGCAGTCAGAGGAGGCTCTAAGTCCTCTCCTATATAACCACAGCGGTGTCACATATATTTTGTGCAAAATATTAAATTGTACAACAGTGTGATTAAAGTTGTGTGAAACAAATTTTAAGCTTTCCCCTATATTCTCCCAATCTGGAGAACCCATCTCTAGAAGTACAGAAGACCAGGATCTTTGTCCTGGAGAAAGAACACCCAAAAAAAATCCTTTCATTAAGTGTCTATAACAGTGTGATATCTTAATTCTTGTGACAACTTTTTTACAGAGTAAATCATGTAAAAATTGGGGAGTATCTATAGAAAGAAGGTGACTATTCAAAGTACTAGAAAGTGCTGACCTCAATTGAAAGTATGCATACCAAGCCACCTCGCCCAGGTTTGTTCTTTGCCTTAGCTCCGTCGGGGACAGGATTTGTCCGCCGCTGACCACCTGATATAAGTATTGAACATTCTTAGTCCTCCAATACTGGCAACAACCCAAATCCCCTAACTCCAAGAGCTTTGAGTTGTGCCACAATGGAGTACAGATAAGTGATGCCTTGACTCCACACCAGCTCCTTATAACCAGCCACGTCTTTATAGCCATTCTGCAAAAGAGTGTATACCCAATCTGTGGATTTGATAGGCAGTTCTTCAGGCAGTTCTAATGCTGGCAAAACATACCATACATAATATGGCTGCACTATGCAGACCTACAGTGGGTCCACTGAAACAAACCTAAATTACCATACTGCATTTTAGTGCAATAAATCTGGTACAACTGAGGTTGCATTGCAGTCGTAATACAGATTCTAAAATGCTTGTGTCATGGCCATTTAAAATGGTCTTTTTGTTTTCTCCTGCTTGCTCATGTGCTCTAATTTTCATTGCTCACTGTGAGAAGTCCAAGCTAGCTCCTGTGTTTAAATAATTTTCTTTCTGGACAACTTTTTTTATCATAGTTTTTCATGATTGTTTATGGAGAAATTAGTAGTGCAATATGAATAAGAAATCTTTAGAAGCCTATATGTACTGTAGGAAAGTGCAAGGGGCCGTCATTGACGGAAGATGTGTCACCAAAGTTCCTAGCCTCGGTGAGGTAAGAGCCGGTAATTGTAAGTGTCAGCGGCAGCTAGTGCTGACTGACACTATTGATTATTTAGTGTGGCTGTAAAGCCGATCCGGGCCGGCTCTTACTGGGAGCAGGGTGGGTGGCTTCTCCCCACGTTCCAGGCCAGGTTTTGGTTTGGGATAAAAACCCAGCCAGCAGTCTCAGCTGGGTGAATTATCCTCCACCTTATAGTGGAGATTTCTCAGTCTGGGAGTTGGAGACTGAGAGTTTGGACCGGGACTAAGGCCTGCTATATTGTTTGGGAAAAAGGACATGGAATTCTGCTTTACCCAAGGACTTATGTGCTGCAGCCTGGTGTGAACAAACATCAGCATCAAGGTGACTGTTTTTCTCTGAAACTGCCTTTTTTGTTGTCACTTTACATATGTGTGAATAAAACACTGCACTGTTTAAGTTAAAGACGTTGTCATTGCCTCTGTACTGCGTCCGCAAGCCTGTCTACCAGAGCAAATCCCCACAGTACTGTGTAGCTAAGAATAGTCATATGACCACATCAAGGGTAATTGCTGTGAACCATAATGAGACCTAAGCTTTAAAAAAAAAATCATATATATATTGATTATTTCTTTTTTTATTACTAAACAGTCCTCCATTATGGACTATCTGTCAATTTACAAACCATTGGCGACTTTTCTGAGTTCTTAATCCCACTTAAGAAGTACATGTTTCCTAAGTCTTTTGACCGATGCCCGGTGAAGAACACTTATCTAGAAGAGATTCATGATATGTACACGTTCCTTAGGCCCACTAAAAGAAAATTATTAAATTCTGAAAAGTTTTGATTAAAAGAAACAGACCTTAGTTGCAAGTAATCATCTCCAAAGGCACCTCCAATTGTATTTTTTTCCTCCATCATGGTATCAGAGCTGGGACCCACTGCAGTATACTTTGGTACTCTGGTGGGCAGGTCTCACTATGACTTTAGGCCATCATCACAGGGAAGCATTTTGGTCCGTATTTACTTCAGTATTTGTAAGAGAAAAGCAGGAGTGGATCTATATGATGGGAGAGGTACAATTATTTCCATTAAACGTTTTCTCTGTAGTTCCACTCGTGGACAAATACTGATGCAATAAAGTATGAAAGTGGCACATGAATTTTTTGAAATAACAGAAATAAACTACTCCAGATCTAGCAAATATGCAAATGTGAGTATAGTAAAAAAAAAAATATGAATTGGTTACTTATTATCTGAGTTTACATTGAAGCTCTTAAATTGCATAGCTTGCATTGAAAGTGAAATTTTTACATTTAGGTAGATCTCACGTATTATATTTATGCAGTGACAGACCTAATTTCACACAACAATGTAACATTTCCTCTATAAAATATGTCTTGCAGACTTATTCATATGCATTTCAGGCACTAGTTCTTTTCCCGCTCTCAGCACATTTCAAGGATTTCCTGTTTCCCCTCGAACATTGCTGTAGATTCACTTGATTAGCTATGGATTATTGAGAACTGACTCCACGCTGACCCTAGAGATACAAAAATTAGATGCTTAGTTCTCAAGATTTCTTTAGTACTTCAGAACTGTAATGTCAGTTTGAGAGGTGTATTTGCTTTCATAAAAGAGACAGTTTGACAAATAATCAATTTCCCATTTTCATATGAGAAAAAAAAATGCCATGGCTTCTAAAGCCAGCCTGATGATCCCTGTAATAGAAGAGTCTCTCTCGATTTCATAGACACAGTTTTGCAGCAGTTAGCTAAAATCGGTACACGCTGGCAGGTGCACGGTTATGATAAGGAGAAAAATGAAGCAACTTATTGTAGTGTAGCCTTGTCTGTAATACAGTCATCAGAAGGAGCTTTTCTCTAATACCCAACTTATCAGATTATAAATGCCATTCTGATAAACAGACCCACTCATCTCAAGATATATCCATGTACTCATCAGGTGTATGCCATCTGGGAAATGTAATGTCATCATTTATGAAGCAAATAATATCTATTTGAATTCAGGTCATAGCTTTAATAAACATATACAAACTAAATTTAACTGTTAGATCCTGTTCATATGGTGTCAGAGTCTTCTATTAAACCTATATCTCGGGTGTATTACCTGACATATAAGGGTACGACCACATGATGCGGTGATGAGCCGTTCGGGGAGTGACCACATTGTGGTTGAGTACCGTGTGGCCAATTAGGTCTTCAGCTGCCTCTTATTTAACTAATGAAGACCATACTGTATAGCTGGTCTGAACATACCATATTTGTGGATGCAAATAGGGGAGCCATGGTGTCATGACCCCACTATTTGCATGCACAAATTTACACATCAATAATCTACTTACCTGGAAACAGATGGACATGGATCAGGGTGAAATCCTCATACAAGAGCCAAGGAGCAACTTGATTGGAGGAAGAGTCAACAGTAAACCTATAAAAGAAGGAGAAAGACAGTTAGCTGCGCATGCACGTGACAGGGAAGAAACACCCTCCCTCCCCCCTATTTAATACATAATGTGACGGTGCTGAGAATGGGGTTAAGTCACTCTTCGAGTGGACTATGTAGTTGGTTTAGTTATTCTGTTTATTGGATATGGATAATTTAATTGGTTAGTTATATTATATAATAGGTGACATTAAAGGGAACCTGTCATGTGGATATTTGATTATAATCTAACTAATTATATACAATCATTAACTACTAAAAATACCTTAGATGTATTCACTTACTGGTGTGACAGATGGTTACCTCATAATATACACACAAAGATGCTGCATGCCGCATGCTAATGAGCTGATTGGAGTCCAGCGTGATGTCATTGAGTCCAGCGTATATTTAATTCAGAGCTATAGCCACTCCCCTGCCCACCTGCTGCTGATTCATATGGAAAATAACTGTCATTCACCAGCAGGTGGGCGGGGAGAGTCAGGAGCTCATGAATATTCAGGACTCATCATTTTCAATACAAGATGTTGGCAGATTGACTGGGTCAATTAAAGAAAGTGACCCAGCATTTTGAATAGAATCAGTCACTTATTTATGTTGTCCTTAGTTAGGACACCATAAAACTGGTGACAGGTTCCCTTTAACCACCTCCGGACCGCCTAACGCAGATGTGCGGTCCGGAGGTGGCGGCCCTGCGCAGAGTCACGCATATATGCGTCATCTCGCGAGGGCCGGGATTTCCTGTGAACGCGCGCACACAGGCGCGCGCGCTCACAGGAACGGAAGGTAAGCGAGTGGATCTCCAGCCTGCCAGCGGCGATCGCTCGCTGGCAGGCTGGAGATCCGAATTTTTTAACCCCTAACAGGTATATTAGATGCTGTTTTCATAACAGCGTCTAATATACCTCCTACCTGGTCCTCTGGTGGTCCCTTTTGTTAGGATCGACCACCAGAGGACTCAGGTAGGTCAGTACAGTCGCACCAAACACCACACTACACTACACCCCCCCCCCGTCACTTATTAACCCCTTATAAACCCCTGATCACCCATGATAACCCCATATAAACTCCCTGATCACCCCCCTGTCATTGATCACCGCCCTGTCATTGATCACCCCCCCTGTCAGGCTCCTTTCAGACGTCCGTATGATTTTTACGGATCCACGGATACATGGATCGGATCCGCAAAACGCATACGGACGTCTAAATGGAGCCTTACAGGGGGGTGATCAATGACAGGCGGGTGATCACCCATATACACTCCCTGATCACCCCCTGTCATTGATCACCCCCCTGTCACTGATCACCCCCCTGTAAGGCTTTATTCAGACGTCCGCATGATTTTTACGGATCCATGGATACATGGATCGGATCCGCAAAACACATGGGGACGTCTGAATGGAGCCTTACAGGGGGTGATCAATGACAGGCGGGTGATCACCCATATACACTCCCTGATCACCCCCTGTCATTGATCACCCCCCTGTAAGGCTCCATTCAGACGTCCGCATGATTTTTACGGATCCATGGATACATGGATCGGATCCGCAAAACACATGCGGACGTCTGAATGGAGCCTTACAGGGGGTGATCAATGACAGGCGGGTGATCACCCATATACACTCCCTGATCACCCCCCTGTCATTGATCACCCCCCTGTAAGGCTTCATTCAGACGTCCGCATGTGTTTTGTGGATCCGATCCATGTATCCATGGATCCATAAAAATCATGCGGATGTCTGAATGGAGCCTTACAGGGGGGGTGATCAGTGACAGGGGGGTGATCACCCTGATCACCCCCTGTCATTGATAACCCCCCTGTAAGGCTCCATTCAGACGTCCGCATGTGTTTTGTGGATCCGATCCATGTATCCATGTATCCGTAAAAATCATGCGGATGTCTGAATGGAGCCTTACAGGGGGGGTGATCAGTGACAGGGGGGTGATCACCCTGATCACCCTGATCACCCCCTGTCATTGATAACCCCCCTGTAAGGCTCCATTCAGACGTCCGCATGTGTTTTGCGGATCCGATCCATGGATCCGTAAAAATTATACGGACGTCTGAATGGAGCCTTACCAGGGGGGTGATCAATGACAGGGGGGTGATCAGGGAGTCTATATGGGTGATCACCCCCCTGTCATTGATCACCCCTCCCCCCCCCCCCCTGGTAAGGCTCCATTCAGACATTTTTTTTATATTCCAGACTTCTTCTCACGCTTTAGGGCCCCTAAAAAGCCAGGGCAGTATAAATACCCCACATGTGACCCCATTTCGGAAAGAAGACACCCCAAGGTATTCGCTGAGGGGCATATTGAGTCCATGAAAGATTGAAATTTTTGTCCTAAGTTAGCGGAAAGTGAGACTTTGTGAGAAAAAAAACAAAAAAAATCAATTTCCGCTAACTTATGCAAAAAATAAAAAATTTCTAGGAACTCGCCAGGCCCCTCATTGAATACCTTGGGGTGTCTTCTTTCCAAAGTGGGGTCACATGTGGGGTATTTATACTGCCCTGGCTTTTTAGGGGCCCGAAAGTGTGAGAAGAAGTCTGGGATCCAAATGTCTAAAAATGCCCTCCTAAAAGGAATTTGGGCCCCTTTGCGCATCTAGGCTGCAAAAAAGTGTCACACATCTGGTATCGCCGTACTCAGGAGAAGTTGGGCAATGTGTTTTGGGGTGTCATTTTACATATACCCATGCTGGGTGAGAAAAATATCTTGGTCAAATGCCAACTTTGTATAAAAAAAATAGGAAAAGTTGTCTTTTGCCAAGATATTTCTCTCACCCAGCATGGTTATATGTAAAATGGCACCCCAAAACACATTCCCCAACTTCTCCTGAGTACGGCGATACCAGATGTGTGACACTTTTTTGCAGCCAAGGTGGGCAAAGGGGCACATATTCCAAAGAACACCTTTCGGATTTCACCGGCCATTTTTTACAGATTTTGATTGCAAAGTACTTCTTACACATTTGGGCCCCTAAATTGCCAGGGCAGTATAACTACGCCACAAGTGACCCCATTTTGGAAAGAAGACACCCCAAGGTATTCCGTGAGGGGCATGGCGAGTTCCTAGAATTTTTTATTTTTTGTCACAAGTTAGCGGAAAATGATGATTTTTCTTTTTTTTTCTTTTTTCCTTACAAAGTCTCATATTCCACTAACTTGCGACAAAAAATAAAAAATTCTAGGAACTCGCCATGCCCCTCACAGAATACCTTGGGGTGTCTTCTTTCCAAAATGGGGTCACTTGTGGCGTAGTTATACTGCCCTGGCAATTTAGGGGCCCAAATGTGTAAGAAGTACCTTGCAATCAAAATGTGTAAAAAATGGCCTGCGAAATCTGAAAGGTGCACTTTGGAATTTGGGCCCCTTTGCCCACCTTGGCTGCAAAAAAGTGTCACACATCTGGTATCGCCGTACTCAGGAGAAGTTGGGGAATGTGTTTTGGGGTGTCATTTTACATATACCCATGCTGGGTGAGAAAAATATCTTGGTCAAATGCCAACTTTGTATAAAAAAATAGGAAAAGTTGTCTTTTGCCAAGATATGTCTCTCACCCAGCATGGGTATATGTAAAATGGCACGCCAAAATACATTCCCCAACTTCTCCTAAGTACGGCGATACCAGATGTGTGACACTTTTTTGCAGCCAAGGTGGGCAAAGGGGCACATATTCCAAAGAACACCTTTCGGATTTCACCGGTCATTTTTTACACATTTCGATTGCAAGGTACTTCTCACACATTTGGGCCCCTAAATTGCCAGGGCAGTATAACTACCCCACAAGTGACCCCATTTTGGAAAGAAGACACCCCAAGGTATTCCGTAAGGGGCATGGCGAGTTCCTAGAATGTTTTATTTTTTGTCGCAAGTTAGTGGAATATGAGACTTTGTAAGAAAAAAATAAAAATAAAAAATCATCATCATTTTCCGCTAACTTGTGACAAAAAATAAAAAGTTCTATGAATTCACTATGCCCATCAGCGAATACGTTAGGGTGTCTACTTTCCGAAATGGGGTCATTTGTGGGGGGTTTCTACTGTCTGGGCATTGTAGAACCTCAGGAAACATGACAGGTGCTCAGAAAGTCAGAGCTGCTTCAAAAAGCGGAAATTCACATTTTTGTACCATAGTTTGTAAACACTATAACTTTTACCCAAACCATTTTTTTTTTGCCCAAACATTTTTTTTCATCAAAGACATGTAGAACAATAAATTTGGTGAAAAATTTATATATGGATGTCGTTTTTTTTGCAAAATTTTACAGCTGAAAGTGAAAAATGACATTTTTTTGCAAAAAAATCGTTACATTTTGATTAATAACAAAAAAAGTAAAAATGTCAGCAGCAATAACATACCACCAAATGAAAGCTCTATTAGTGAGAAGAAAAGGAGGTAAAATTCATTTGGGTGGTAAGTTGCATGACCGAGCGATAAACGGTGAAAGGAGTGTAGTGCCGAAGTGTAAAAAGTGCTCTGGTCATGAAGGGGGTTTCAGCTAGCGGGGTTGAAGTGGTTAAGCACCGTGGCCAATATCTTTCCACTAATAAAAGATTTAACAAATTTAAGGTGGTTAATCATTATTTACTAACGGCTAATAAATTATAAATAGGGATGAGCGAACTCGAACTGTATAGTTCGGGTTCGTACCGAATTTTGGGGTGTCCGTGACACGGACCCGAACCCGGACATTTTCGTAAAAGTCCGGGTTCGGGTTCGGTGTTCGTCGCTTTCTTCGCGCTTTTGTGACGCTTTCTTGGCGCTTTTTGAAAGGCTGCAAAGCAGCCAATCAACAAGCGTCATACTACTTGCCCCAAGAGGCCATCACAGCCATGCCTACTATTGGCATGGCTGTGATTGGCCAGAGCACCATGTGACCCAGCCTCTATTTAAGCTGGAGTCACATAGCGCCGCCCGTCACTCTGCTCTGATTAGCGTAGGGAGAGGTTGCGGCTGCGACAGTAGGGCGAGATTAGGCAGATTAACTCCTCCAAAGGACTTGATTAACTGATCGATCTGCAGCTGTGGATCATTGAGCTGCTGATCCTCAATTGCTCACTGTTTTTAGGCTGCCCAGACCGTTTGTCAGTCACATTTTTCTAGGGGTGATCGGCGGCCATTTTGTGTCTTGTGGTGCGCCAGCACAAGCTGCGACCAAGTGCATTTAACCCTCAATGGTGTGGTTGTTTTTTGGCTAAAGCCTACATCAGGGTGAAGCTGTCACACCAAGTGCATTTAACCAGCAATAGTCTGTTCATTTTTTGGCCATATACAAAATCAGGGGCAAGCTGCGCCTGTCACCAAGTGCATTTAACCCTCAATGGTGTGGTTGTTTTTTGGCTAAAGCCTACATCAGGGTGAAGCTGTCACACCAAGTGCATTTAACCAGCAATAGTCTGTTCATTTTTTGGCCATATACTAAATCAGGGGCAAGCTGCGCCTGTCACCAAGTGCATTTAACCCTCAATGGTGTGGTTGTTTTTTGGCTAAAGCCTACATCAGGGTGAAGCTGTCACACCAAGTGCATTTAACCAGCAATAGTCTGTTTATTTTTTGGCCATATCCCAGTCTAATTCTGTCACTAAATCCATACCGGTCACCCAGCGCCTAAATACTAGGCCTCAAATTTATATCCCGCTAAATCTGTCCTTAGTGCTGTAGCTGGGCGAGTTATTTAGTGTCCGTTCAAGCACATTTCTTGTTCTGGGTTGAAATACAATTCCCAATTTAGCAATTTCATAATTTAGTGGTTTCTGCTATATCAGAGCTATTTGAAATCTATCCCTAAAAGGGTATATAATATTCAAGGTGCACATTGGGTCATTCAGAATAACTTCACACACACCCGCTACTGTGTATTTCCAAGTCTAATTCTGGCACTAAACCCATACCTGTCACCCAGCGCCTAAATACTAGGCCTCAAATTTATATCCAGCTAAATCTGTCCCTAGTGCTGTAGCTGGGCGAGTTATTTAGTGTCCGTTCAAGCACATTTCTTGTTCTGGGTTGAAAAACAATTCCCAATTTAGCAATTTCATAATTTAGTGGTTTCTGCTATATCAGAGCTATTTGAAATCTATCCCTAAAAGGGTATATAATATTCAAGGTGCACATTGGGTCATTCAGAATAACTTCACACACACCCGCTACTGTGTATTTCCAAGTCTAATTCTGGCACTAAACCCATACCTGTCACCCAGCGCCTAAATACTAGGCCTCAAATTTATATCCCGCTAAATCTGTCCTTAGTGCTGTAGCTGGGCGAGTTATTTAGTGTCCGTTCAAGCACATTTCTTGTTCTGGGTTGAAATACAATTCCCAATTTAGCAATTTCATAATTTAGTGGTTTCTGCTATATCAGAGCTATTTCAAATCTATCCCTAAAAGGGTATATAATATTCAAGGTGCACATTGGGTCATTCAGAATAACTTCACACACACCCGCTACTGTGTATTTCCAAGTCTAATTCTGGCACTAAACCCATACCTGTCACCCAGCGCCTAAATACTAGGCCTCAAATTTATATCCCGCTAAATCTGTCCCTAGTGCTGTAGCTGGGCGAGTTATTTAGTGTCCGTTCAAGCACATTTCTTGTTCTGGGTTGAAATACAATTCCCAATTTAGCAATTTCATAATTTAGTGGTTTCTGCTATATCAGAGCTATTTGAAATCTATCCCTAAAAGGGTATATAATATTCAAGGTGCACATTGGGTCATTCAGAATAACTTCACACACACCCGCTACTGTGTATTTCCAAGTCTAATTCTGGCACTAAACCCATACCTGTCACCCAGCGCCTAAATACTAGGCCTCAAATTTATATCCCGCTAAATCTGTCCCTAGTGCTGTAGCTGGGCGAGTTATTTAGTGTCCGTTCAAGCACATTTCTTGTTCTGGGTTGAAATACAATTCCCAATTTAGCAATTTCATAATTTAGTGGTTTCTGCTATATCAGAGCTATTTGAAATCTATCCCTAAAAGGGTATATAATATTCAAGGTGCACATTGGGTCATTCAGAATAACTTCACACACACCCGCTACTGTGTATTTCCAAGTCTAATTCTGGCACTAAACCCATACCTGTCACCCAGCGCCTAAATACTAGGCCTCAAATTTATATCCCGCTAAATCTGTCCCTAGTGCTGTAGCTGGGCGAGTTATTTAGTGTCCGTTCAAGCACATTTCTTGTTCTGGGTTGAAATACAATTCCCAATTTAGCAATTTCATAATTTAGTGGTTTCTGCTATATCAGAGCTATTTGAAATCTATCCCTAAAAGGGTATATAATATTCAAGGTGCACATTGGGTCATTCAGAATAACTTCACACACACCCGCTACTGTGTATTTCCAAGTCTAATTCTGGCACTAAACCCATACCTGTCACCCAGCGCCTAAATACTAGGCCTCAAATTTATATCCCGCTAAATCTGTCCCTAGTGCTGTAGCTGGGCGAGTTATTTAGTGTCCGTTCAAGCACATTTCTTGTTCTGGGTTGAAATACAATTCCCAATTTAGCAATTTCATAATTTAGTGGTTTCTGCTATATCAGAGCTATTTGAAATCTATCCCTAAAAGGGTATATAATATTCAAGGTGCACATTGGGTCATTCAGAATAACTTCACACACACCCGCTACTGTGTATTTCCAAGTCTAATTCTGGCACTAAACCCATACCTGTCACCCAGCGCCTAAATACTAGGCCTCAAATTTATATCCCGCTAAATCTGTCCCTAGTGCTGTAGCTGGGCGAGTTATTTAGTGTCCGTTCAAGCACATTTCTTGTTCTGGGTTGAAATACAATTCCCAATTTAGCAATTTCATAATTTAGTGGTTTCTGCTATATCAGAGCTATTTGAAATCTATCCCTAAAAGGGTATATAATATTCAAGGTGCACATTGGGTCATTCAGAATAACTTCACACACACCCGCTACTGTGTATTTCCAAGTCTAATTCTGGCACTAAACCCATACCTGTCACCCAGCGCCTAAATACTAGGCCTCAAATTTATATCCCGCTAAATCTGTCCCTAGTGCTGTAGCTGGGCGAGTTATTTAGTGTCCGTTCAAGCACATTTCTTGTTCTGGGTTGAAATACAATTCCCAATTTAGCAATTTCATAATTTAGTGGTTTCTGCTATATCAGAGCTATTTGAAATCTATCCCTAAAAGGGTATATAATATTCAAGGTGCACATTGGGTCATTCAGAATAACTTCACACACACCCGCTACTGTGTATTTCCAAGTCTAATTCTGGCACTAAACCCATACCTGTCACCCAGCGCCTAAATACTAGGCCTCAAATTTATATCCCGCTAAATCTGTCCCTAGTGCTGTAGCTGGGCGAGTTATTTAGTGTCCGTTCAAGCACATTTCTTGTTCTGGGTTGAAATACAATTCCCAATTTAGCAATTTCATAATTTAGTGGTTTCTGCTATATCAGAGCTATTTGAAATCTATCCCTAAAAGGGTATATAATATTCAAGGTGCACATAGGGTCATTCAGAATAACTTCACACACCCGCTACTGTGCATTTCCAAATCTAATTCTGTCACTAAACCCATACCTGTCACCCAGCGCCTAAATACTAGGCCTCAAATTTATATCCCGCTAAATCTCTCGTTACCGCTGTCCTGTTGTGGCTGGGAAAGTTATTTAGTGTCCGTCAAAGCACATTTTTTGTTCTGGGTTGAAATACAATTCCCAATTTAGCAATTTCATAATTTAGTCGTTTCTGCTATATCAGAGCTATTTGAAATCTATCCCTAAAAGGGTAGATCATATTGAAGGTGCACATAGGGTCATTCAGAATAACTTCACACACACGCTTCTGTGCATTTCCAAGTCTAATTCTGTCACTAAATCCATACCGGTCACCCAGCGCCTAAATACTAGGCCTCAAATTTATATCCCGCTGAATTTGAATACAATACATTGGGCCAAATAATATATTTGTTGTTGTGGTGAACCATAACAATGAGAAAAACATCTAGTAAGGGACGCGGACGTGGACATGGTCGTGGTGGTGTTAGTGGACCCTCTGGTGCTGGGAGAGGACGTGGCCGTTCTGCCACATCCACACGTCCTAGTGTACCAACTACCTCAGGTCCCAGTAGCCGCCAGAATTTACAGCGATATATGGTGGGGCCCAATGCCGTTCTAAGGATGGTAAGGCCTGAGCAGGTACAGGCATTAGTCAATTGGGTGGCCGACAGTGGATCCAGCACGTTCACATTATCTCCCACCCAGTCTTCTGCAGAAAGCGCACAGATGGCGCCTGAAAACCAACCCCATCAGTCTGTCACATCACCCCCATGCATACCAGGGAAACTGTCTCAGCCTCAAGTTATGCAGCAGTCTCTTATGCTGTTTGAAGACTCCGCTGGCAGGGTTTCCCAAGGGCATCCACCTAGCCCTTCCCCAGCGGTGAAAGACATAGAATGCACTGACGCACAACCACTTATGTTTCCTGATGATGAGGACATGGGAATACCACCTCAGCATGTCTCTGATGATGACGAAACACAGGTGCCAACTGCTGCGTCTTTCTGCAGTGTGCAGACTGAACAGGAGGTCAGGGATCAAGACTGGGTGGAAGACGATGCAGGGGACGATGAGGTCCTAGACCCCACATGGAATGAAGGTCGTGCCACTGACTTTCACAGTTCGGAGGAAGAGGCAGTGGTGAGACCGAGCCAACAGCGTAGCAAAAGAGGGAGCAGTGGGCAAAAGCAGAACACCCGCCGCCAAGAGACTCCGCCTGCTACTGACCGCCGCCATCTGGGACCGAGCACCCCAAAGGCAGCTTCAAGGAGTTCCCTGGCATGGCACTTCTTCAAACAATGTGCTGACGACAAGACCCGAGTGGTTTGCACGCTGTGCCATCAGAGCCTGAAGCGAGGCATTAACGTTCTGAACCTGAGCACAACCTGCATGACCAGGCACCTGCATGCAAAGCATGAACTGCAGTGGAGTAAACACCTTAAAACCAAGGAAGTCACTCAGGCTCCCCCTGCTACCTCTTCTGCTGCTGCCGCCTCGGCCTATTCTGCTGCTGCCGCCTCGGCCTCTTCCTCCGCCTCTGGAGGAACGTTGGCACCTGCCGCCCAGCAAACAGGGGATGTACCACCAACACCACCACCACCACCTCCGTCACCAAGCGTCTCAACCATGTCACACGCCAGCGTTCAGCTCTCCATCTCACAAACATTTGATAGAAAGCGTAAATTCCCACCTAGCCACCCTCGATCCCTGGCCCTGAATGCCAGCATTTCTAAACTACTGGCCTATGAAATGCTGTCATTTAGGCTGGTGGACACAGACAGCTTCAAACAGCTCATGTCGCTTGCTGTCCCACAGTATGTTGTTCCCAGCCGGCACTACTTCTCCAAGAGAGCCGTGCCTTCCCTGCACAACCAAGTATCCGATAAAATCAAGTGTGCACTGCGCAACGCCATCTGTGGCAAGGTCCACCTAACCACAGATACGTGGACCAGTAAGCACGGCCAGGGACGCTATATCTCCCTAACTGCACACTGGGTAAATGTAGTGGCAGCTGGGCCCCAGGCGGAGAGCTGTTTGGCGCACGTCCTTCCGCCGCCAAGGATCGCAGGGCAACATTCTTTGCCTCCTGTTGCCACCTCCTCCTTCTCGGCTTCCTCCTCCTCTTCTTCCACCTGCTCATCCAGTCAGCCACACACCTTCACCACCAACTTCAGCACAGCCCGGGGTAAACGTCAGCAGGCCATTCTGAAACTCATATGTTTGGGGGACAGGCCCCACACCGCACAGGAGTTGTGGCGGGGTATAGAACAACAGACCGACGAGTGGTTGCTGCCGGTGAGCCTCAAGCCCGGCCTGGTGGTGTGTGATAATGGGCGAAATCTCGTTGCAGCTCTGGGACTAGCCAATTTGACGCACATCCCTTGCTTGGCGCATGTGCTGAATTTGGTGGTGCAGAAGTTCATTCACAACTACCCCGACATGTCAGAGCTGCTGCATAAAGTGCGGGCCGTCTGTTCGCGCTTCCGGCGTTCACATCCTGCTGCTGCTCGCCTGTCTGCGCTACAGCGTAACTTCGGCCTTCCCGCTCACCGCCTCATATGCGACGTGCCCACCAGGTGGAACTCCACCTTGCACATGCTGGACAGACTGTGCGAGCAGCAGCAGGCCATAGTGGAGTTTCAGCTGCAGCACGCACGGGTCAGTCGCACTACAGAACAGCACCACTTCACCACCAATGACTGGGCCTCCATGCGAGACCTGTGTGCCCTGTTGCGCTGTTTCGAGTACTCCACCAACATGGCCAGTGGCGATGACACCGTTATCAGCGTTACAATACCACTTCTATGTCTCCTTGAGAAAACACTTAGGGCGATGATGGAAGAGGAGGTGGCCCAGGAGGAGGAGGAGGAGGAGGAAGAGGGGTCATTTTTAGCACTTTCAGGCCAGTCTCTTCGAAGTGACTCAGAGGGAGGTTTTTGGCAACAGCAGAGGCCAGGTACAAATGTGGCCAGCCAGGGCCCACTACTGGAGGACGAGGAGGACGAGGATGAGGAGGAGGTGGAGGAGGATGAGGATGAAGCATGGTCACAGCGGGGTGGCACCCAACGCAGCTCGGGTCCATCACTGGTGCGTGGCTGGGGGGAAAGGCAGGACGATGACGATACGCCTCCCACAGAGGACAGCTTGTCCTTACCCCTGGGCAGCCTGGCACACATGAGCGACTACATGCTGCAGTGCCTGCGCAACGACAGCAGAGTTGCCCACATTTTAACCTGTGCGGACTACTGGGTTGCCACCCTGCTGGATCCACGCTACAAAGACAATGTGCCCACCTTACTTCCTGCACTGGAGCGTGATAGGAAGATGCGCGAGTACAAGCGCACGTTGGTAGACGCGCTACTGAGAGCATTCCCAAATGTCACAGGGGAACAAGTGGAAGCCCAAGGCCAAGGCAGAGGAGGAGCAAGAGGTCGCCAAGGCAGCTGTGTCACGGCCAGCTCCTCTGAGGGCAGGGTTAGCATGGCAGAGATGTGGAAAACTTTTGTCAACACGCCACAGCTAACTGCACCACCACCTGATACGCAACGTGTTAGCAGGAGGCAACATTTCACTAACATGGTGGAACAGTACGTGTGCACACCCCTCCACGTACTGACTGATGGTTCGGCCCCATTCAACTTCTGGGTCTCTAAATTGTCCACGTGGCCAGAGCTAGCCTTTTATGCCTTGGAGGTGCTGGCCTGCCCGGCAGCCAGCGTTTTGTCTGAACGTGTATTCAGCACGGCAGGGGGCGTCATTACAGACAAACGCAGCCGCCTGTCTACAGCCAATGTGGACAAGCTGACGTTCATAAAAATGAACCAGGCATGGATCCCACAGGACCTGTCCGTCCCTTGTCCAGATTAGACATTAACTACCTCCCCATAACCATATATTATTGGACTCCAGGGCACTTCCTCATTCAATCCTATTTTTATTTTCATTTTACCATTATATTGCGAGGCTACCCAAAGTTGAATGAACCTCTCCTCTGCCTGTGTGCTAGGCCTAAATATATGCCAATGGACTGTTGCAGTGGTGGGTGACGTGAAGCCTCATTCTCTGCTATGACATGCAGACTAATTCTCTGCTGACATGAAGACAGATTCTCTGTTACGGGACCTCCCTCCTCTGCCTGGGTGCTGGGCCTAAATATATGCCAATGGACTGTTGCAGTGGTGGGTGACGTGAAGCCTGATTCTCTGCTATGACATGCAGACTAATTCTCTGCTGACATGAAGACAGATTCTCTGTTACGGGACCTCTCTCCTCTGCCTGTGTGTGTGCTGGGCCTAAATATATGCCAATGGACTGTTGCAGTGGTGGCTGACGTGAAGCCTCATTCTCTGCTATGACATGCAGACTAATTCTCTGCTGACATGAAGCCAGATTGTCTGTTACGGGACCTCTCTCCTCTGCCTGTGTGTGTGCTGGGCCTAAATATATGCCAATGGACTGTTGCAGTGGTGGCTGACGTGAAGCCTCATTCTCTGCTATGACATGCAGACTAATTCTCTGCTGACATGAAGACAGATTCTCTGTTACGGGACCTCTCTCCTCTGCCTGTGTGTGTGCTGGGCCTAAATATATGCCAATGGACTGTTGCAGTGGTGGCTGACGTGAAGCCTCATTCTCTGCTATGACATGCAGACTAATTCTCTGCTGACATGAAGCCAGATTGTCTGTTACGGGACCTCTCTCCTCTGCCTGTGTGTGTGCTGGGCCTAAATATATGCCAATGGACTGTTGCAGTGGTGGCTGACGTGAAGCCTCATTCTCTGCTATGACATGCAGACTAATTCTCTGCTGACATGAAGACAGATTCTCTGTTACGGGACCTCCCTCCTCTGCCTGGGTGCTGGGCCTAAATATATGCCAATGGACTGTTGCAGTGGTGGCTGACGTGAAGCCTCATTCTCTGCTATGACATGCAGACTAATTCTCTGCTGACATGAAGCCAGATTGTCTGTTACGGGACCTCTCTCCTCTGCCTGGGTGCTGGGCCTAAATTTATGACAATGGACTGTTGCAGTGGTGGCTGACGTGAAGCCTGATTCTCTGCTATGACATGCAGACTGATTCTCTGCTGACATGAAGCCAGATCCTCTGTTACGGGACCTCTCTCCTCTGCCTGTGTGTGTGCTGGGCCTAAATATATGCCAATGGACTGTTGCAGTGGTGGCTGACGTGAAGCCTCATTCTCTGCTATGACATGCAGACTGATTCTCTGCTGACATGAAGCCAGATTCTCTGTTACGGGACCTCTCTCCTCTGCCTGTGTGTGTGCTGGGCCTAAATATATGCCAATGGACTGTTGCAGTGGTGGCTGACGTGAAGCCTCATTCTCTGCTATGACATGCAGACTAATTCTCTGCTGACATGAAGACAGATTCTCTGTTACGGGACCTCCCTCCTCTGCCTGGGTGCTGGGCCTAAATATATGCCAATGGACTGTTGCAGTGGTGGCTGACGTGAAGCCTCATTCTCTGCTATGACATGCAGACTAATTCTCTGCTGACATGAAGACAGATTCTCTGTTACGGGACCTCTCTCCTCTGCCTGGGTGCCGGGGCCTAAATATCTGAGAATGGACTGTTCCAGTGGTGGGTGACGGGAAGCCAGATTCTCTGCTATGGAACCTCTCTCCAATTGATTTTGGTTAATTTTTATTTATTTAATTTTTATTTTAATTCATTTCCCTATCCACATTTGTTTGCAGGGGATTTACCTACATGTTGCTGCCTTTTGCAGCCCTCTAGCTCTTTCCTGGGCTGTTTTACAGCCTTTTTAGTGCCGAAAAGTTCGGGTCCCCATTGACTTCAATGGGGTTCGGGTTCGGGACGAAGTTCGGATCGGGTTCGGATCCCGAACCCGAACATTTCCGGGATGTTCGGCCGAACTTCTCGAACCCGAACATCCAGGTGTTCGCTCAACTCTAATTATAAACACCATTGGGATCTATGACGGTTCATTGTTAATGGCCGCATGGTATTAAAAACGCCACACGGCCATTAGCAATGCAAACCGGCTATACAGTGCGGTCTTCAATGGTTAAATAAAATACAGCTGTGGTCTAATTGGTCACGCAGTACTTGACCACAGCATGGCCAGGCCCCGAATGGCTCACGATCTCGCTGTGTGGTCGTACTCTTACTCTGAAGGCAGGATCTAACATATACCATTGTGTAGGCAAACAGTGGCATGCATCACCCATAAACTATCAAGTACACTTTCCTGGCCATAAAAAGGGTATAGCAATGTATAGACCAAGGCTTAAAGGACATTTCTTGGTATATGTCTGGTGAATGAAGCCCTATGGACATTTAGCATTACACGTCAGAGGATAAATGTAGTGCTTAATGTGGTGTGAACAGGGTTTTAATTACAATGACCTGAGACTTAGGTCAGAAGTATTGTACCCACATTCCATAATCCCTGATTGAGTGAATTGATTGTAAAATTCAATGCCAATTTTTTCAAAAATGTCTGATTCTAATGAACCTGAATTTTGTGTGATTTGATTAGGCAAAATGAGAGAGAGACTCAAATCTAATTGTCATGGTTGTCACTGTCATAGTTAGGCTAGTGTTTTTGGCTTTAGTTTTTTAATGGAGCTTTGACAGGAATGCCACATTTGAATGGTGGTATGTTTGAAAGCAAGAATACTAAAAAAAGGGAATCAAACATTGCAAAAGAGACAAAAGAGTATAACCCTTTAGACCCGATGGATATAAAATAAACCTGGATATGCCTTAAAGGGCTTGTCCCACAAATTAATAAAAAAAAATGAATATGTCTGTAATAATGCACACCATTATTTTAACTATATTAATAAAAAAATAAAAAATATAAAAATCCAGTGTCATTTTCACCTTTACTTACCTCTCTAGAGCTCTGGTATCTTCACTTTCTGCAGCTGTCACATTTATAAATCATGTACTTGCATCTCTCAGGAGTGCATTGCCATCGTTTCTTGCTAAACCTTTTCTTCCATGCATAGAAAATAATCCCTCACACACAGCCCCAGCGATTTCACAAATAAATAGCACTCTAGTATGCAATGTCCCCCCTAATATATCTATGTAGTTCTATGAAATTGGAAGTAGGATTTAAAGGGGTTGTCTCACTTCAGTAAGTGACATTTACAATGTAGAAAACAAGGCACTTACTAATATACTGTTATTATCCATATTGCTTCTTTCGCTGGCTGGATTTATTTTTCCTTCACATTATACACTGCTTGTTTCCATGGTTACAGACCACCCTGCAATCCATCAGTGGTGGCCGTGCTTGCACACTATAGGACCATGGGAGCACACCTAGGCTGGTGCTTTTTCCTACAGTGTGCAAGCATGACCACCACTGATGGATTGCAGGGTGGTCTGTAACCATGGAAACGAGCATAATGTGATTGAAAAATGAATCCAGCCAGCAAAGGAAGCAATATGGATAAAAACAATAAGTGGCTTGTGTTAACATTCTTTACGTGATAAATGCCACTTACTGAAGTAAGACAACCCCTTTAATAAATGAAAGGGGTCTGGGCCGCTTCTTCTACTTCACTATGAGATCACTGCATCAGCACTGTGCTGAGGAAGACGGCAGGAAAGCTACTGAGCATGTTGGTCTACCACTGAATACAGAAGGTGGACCAGAATTGTGACCACGGGAGAAAGAGTGAGGGACACTAACGAGAAGAAAAGGAAATGTACATAATAAAAAAAACTAACCATGTCTTTATTACTTGCATATTTCAATAATATTTCAATTGAAACGACCTATGCATTGTATAAGAAATACTTTTCATGAGGTAACCCTTTTAATGAGACATGTTAGCTCTTCTGAAATGTCTCATTTAGAAAATACCTGTATTCTGGACCATCTTTCATTTAAACTCTGTATTGAGACATTCCTCTGTCATACTCTGGATTTTGAGAACTGGGGTTTTTCAGTTCGTCTTGACAGTTGCTGTTAATTTATTCATACATCTGAGGAATAGCTCTAAGAAAAGATGCTCCAGATTTACTTATTTTCTTCTATGGGAAATGCAAGTATTTACAAGATCAAATATGTCAGGAGAGATTACTAATCATCATTAAAGTGGTTATTCAGGATAAAAAAAAAAAAAAAAACTTGTCTACTTTCTTAAAAAAAGAAAAGAAAAAACAGCACCACCCCTGTCTATGGGTTATGTCTGATATTGCAGCTCAGACTTCATGTGATACGATGGGGCTGAGCTGGAATATCGCACACAATCTGAGGACAGGGTTGGTGCTGTTTTTTCTAAACCTGGCCAGCGCCTTTAACTAGGCAGGCATATGGCCGTGACATATCTGATAATAATGCAATAACAATATTACAACATATTTCAGTCATTACTAATTAAATATCGTCCACCACATGAAAAGACTAAATATTAATTCTCTTCAAAACTATCAATCTTGGGGACAACAATCTTGGGGTATTTTGTAAACTGAGCATTGGGTCACATTGAGTACCAGAAATAAAGGGATTTTATTTCAGTACTATCTAATATATAAAGCTGACTGTATGTATGTATGTGTGTGTGTGTGGATTAGGTGCATGATAGGCCCGGGGCTGTCTACCCAATTTTTCCCCCCTCCCCCTCCATTTTAGTTTTTTTCTGTATGAAGAGGCTGCGGTGCTTCTTAAGCCCCAAAGTCTCTTCCTAGGCCATATGACATCGTTCACGTGGTCTAGGTGCCTCTCTGTTCTATCTAAGTGATTGGGGCTGAGCTTGCAATACCAAGCGCAGTGCTATCAAATGGACAGTGCTGTGCTTGGTAACGAGCAAAGAGGCTGCGGCGCTCACTTTAACATCGCGGTCTCCTCAATCAGCTGATTGGCGGGGCGGTTCTAGGAGTCGGATCCCCACCATCTCATAACTCTCTGAGTACAGATTTGATAGATGTTACCTGCAGTCCTATGTAACACCCCACATAACACAGTGAACTATTGTGTTATGTGGGGTGTTACATAGGACTGCATGGAACATCTACTACATTATCTGTACACATAAAGTTAGCACTGTTATCTAGGCTGTTACGTAGGACTGCAGGTGACAAATTAAAATTTCAGTCAAATTTCAAATACATACGATTATGATAAAAAAAAGCCTTGGAGGAGAAGATGAGACACAGGTCCAGTAGTGAGTTAGCTCTACATATAGGAGAATACAGCACTACGTACCTGTTACATCCAGTGACATCTCCTGTCATGTAGATCTTCTCTTTCCTCTTCTCCTCCGTTTGACCCAGAACGCCATGACTAATTATTTCAGCCGTATCTCGTCTCTACCTAGAGTTTGTTACACAGACACGTTAGATTTCTCATAATTGGGGTCATTATTCAAACTGGTGTAAATTTTCCAACTGGTGTATTTCAAAAAAAAAGCATTAGCCTGGCGACATGATCCTTATCAGCCAATAGAAGCTCGCAGGTCCTTAGTATTCACATACACACAGTTTCACACCAGGTTTCCATAACAACCCAGCCATTTTTCCTCACTGCTTTAGGTCAGCTTTAAAGGGGCAGGGTGCAGTGGATGACACTGTTAGGGTTCATTCACACAAGTGGATGCCGTGCAGGAAACCCGCTGCATGAAAAATTGCCAAGCCGTGCTCTGGACAGCAAAGACACGGAGCATTAACATGCTTGATAATGCTCCGTGCCTTTCTGTTAGTGATGGACGAACATCTGCCGGGACTGTTTGCGAACGCGATCGCGTGAACGCAATCAATTGTTCGCGGCGGGTCCCATTCATTTTAATGGCAGGCGAACCTGAAAAACATTCAGCTCATATTTGCAGCTAAGAAATAATTACTAGAAGTGCACAAATAGTCCCACAACATAGACAGTGACATACCAGATGTATTTTTCGAATTTGCGATCTCCATAAAAATAGGAAAAAATTACAGAGGCTCTACTGATAACGAAGACACGGATTAATGCTCTCTCCAATATGGCAGTACCTAATGCCAAATTTTGGATATATTATAGAATTGCGCAGGATGGAGGGCACTCAGATGGCTGGGTATATATAAGGAGTCAGCTATAGTATATAACTTATTATTTATTATTAGCATATAAAATTAGTCATATAGAGTTAAAACCACTCAATCATTCAATAGTAGTGGTGTGGTGGTCACAAGATGGATTGAATATACCCTGTATAACTCACAACTAGATAAAATGTTAGGGTGTATAATGTATACACATTAAAAAAAGAGGACTTGCTTATGCAGGAGATCAGTCTGCATACAGGTCCTAGATAGGATTTGTAGACGTGCACGGTATATTAAAATCAAAATAAAAATCGTGCTGATGTAAGTTCGTTTGTATCCCAGGGGAGCAGTCACTTTACAAAAAGGAAAAGGAGAGAAGGAACAGTCTTACCCCGTACAGCTGGATCCAGAGAGCTGTTGCAAAAGGGTACCTGTGTAGACGATAGTCCGATCCTGTGTAGAGTTGGTGCGCGCGTGGTCCTCAGCGTCCTCGGCGTGTTCTTCTTTCGCGGCTTCCAGGGTCTATGTTGTCTTTCTCGTGTTCCAGGAAATGACGGTTCCGTATAACCGGAAGTGACGATCTTTTGTATCAATCGATAAGCCGATTTTTTCAACGAGTTATAATCTGTTTGGATATTCGCCTGGGGGGGAGAGGGGTCTCTCTCAATTTATTCAAAGTCCATATGCTATCCGCACAGGGGACGCACCAGACGCCTCTACCGGAACATGCTGCGCACGTCTGGACGCTCAGGCTTCACGGCTCCTAATCCAATAGCCGGGGCAGCGCCGCCAATGCTGCTGCTCTTCTCTGTTTACTTTGCCTATTGCATCGCCCTCCCCGCTGCAGTCTCTGCGTCTGAGAACGAGACCAGAGACCGCAGAGACCGCAGCGGGGAGGGCGATGCAATAGAGTTCACAGTTAAGGGGGGCGGGGTGTTGCGGAAATCACTGTTAAGGAGGTGGAATACTGTGGAGGTCACTGTATAAGGGGTGGGCTGCTGTGGAGGATTCTGATACGGGGGCGGGATGCTGTGGAGGTCACTGTTAAAAATGCAGGCACTGTGGAGGTTTCTGTTAAGGGGACTGGAAACTGTGGAGATCACAGTTAAGGGGACGGTCCACTATGGAGGTTAGTGTTAAGGGGCAGGGTTCTATACAGGTCACTGTTAAGGGGGTGGGGTGTTGTGAAGGTCACATTTTAAGAGATTAGAGCTCTGTAGAGGTCACTGTTAAGGGGGCGGGTTATTTTGTAAATCACTGTTAAGAAGACAGGGTACTGTGGAGGTCACTAATAAAGGGGAAGCCGCTGTGGAGGTCACTGTTAAAGGGGAGGGCACTGTGGATGTTACTGTTAAGGGGGCAGGCCGCTGTTGAGGTCACTGTTAAAGGGGCTGGATTTTGTAGATGTCACTGTTATAGTGGATACTGTCAATACCTTTTAACAACACACAAACATTAAATGAAAAAGATGAAATATACCCGTGCGAAGCCGGGTCCTTCTGCTAGTAAGTTATAAAATTGATTGCTTTACACTGGAGATGTTTTAGGAAAATTAAGATAAATGAGAATGTGTTAATCTGTCATTGTCACTGACCTTTACACAAAACAATTTGTGTTCTTTAACCAGACTTCATTATCCAAGAGCATAAATGGCAAAGCAAATTGGTGCTTAGGAAACAGGTATTCAAGACATGCCAACATCCTTCTATTCTGCAGAACATACATAGTGTCTGTTTTCACCTTTGCATGCAGTATGTTTGGTATATTATGTACTTTTTTGCTATTTCAGTTACTTTCTGCCTAAGAGTATGTTCACTTTAGCAGCATCAGGATCAGGTTAAGTCTATAATCAAGCTATGATGGTACTGGATTCATTTTAAAGCCAATTGGGTTGGTCAGGGTACCAATATTTTGCATGGCAAGAATACCAAACATATGAGAAAATATCAGAATAAGCCCGTTTAGCGCAACCGGTGTGGACCCATTAATTTCTATGGGGCCGCAAAAGATGAGGACAACACACCGCGTGTTGCTCCGTTCCACGGCCACTAAAAAAATAATGATAATTTTCTATGAAAGCCACTGCATGTGCGGTTCGAAAATTGCGGAACGCACATGGGCCGGTGTCCGTGTTTTGCGGATCTGCAAAACACCACATTTGTGTGAATGTAGCCTAAGGCCTCATGCACACAGCTGTTGTGCAGCCGTGGCCGTATTGTGGCCCGCAAACAGCGGGTCCACAATATGCGGGCACCGGTCGTCACTTGAATGGGTCCACAATCCGGATCTGCGGTGCGGAATGGAGGCTCGGAACCCCATGGAAGCCCCGCATTGCAAAAAATAGAACATGTTCTATTTTTTTGTGGTGCTGACAGATCACGGACCCATTCAAGTTGAATGGGTTTCGATCCGTCCCGGCCCCCGCACAGAAGTTGCCCGTGCATTGGTGACCGCACATTGCAGTCCCCAATGCACAGAACGGCCACACAACGGCCGTGTGCATGAGGCCTAATAGACATTTAAAAAATATATATATACAGTACAGACCAAAAGTTTGGACACACCTCATTCAAAGAGTTTTCTTTATTTTCATGACTATGAAAATTGTAGATTCACACTGAAGGCATCAAAACTATGAATTAACACATGTGGAATTATATACATAACAAAAAAGTGTGAAACAACTGAAAATATGTCATATTCTAAGTTCTTCAAAGTAGCCACCTTTTGCTTTGATTACTGCTTTGCACACTCTTGGCATTCTCTTGATGAGCTTCAAGAGGTAGTCACCTGAAATGGTCTTCCAACAGTCTTGAAGGAGTTCCCACAAATGCTTAGCACTTGTTGGCCCTTTTGCCTTCACGCTGCGGTCCAGCTCACCGCAATCCATCTCGATTGGGTTCAGGCTCGGTGACAGCACCCTATCACTCTCCTTCATGGTCAAATATCCCTTACACAGCCTGGAGGTGTGTTTGGGGTCATTGTCCTGTTGAAAAATAAATGATGGTCCAACTAAACGCAAACCGGATGGAATAGCATGCCGCTGCAAGATGCTGTGGTAGCCATGCTGGTTCAGTATGCCTTTAATTTTTAATAAATCCCCAACATTGTCACCAGCAAAGCACCCCCACACCATAACACCTCCTCCTCCATGCTTCACGGTGGGAACCAGGCATGTAGAGTCCATCTATTCACCTTTTCTGCGTCGCAAAAAGACACGGTGGTTGGAACCAAAGATCTAAAATTTGGACTCATCAGACCAAAGCACAGATTTCCACTGGTCTAATGTCCATTCCTTGTGTTCTTTAGCCCAAACAAGTCTCTTCTGCTTGTTGCCTGTCCTTAGCAGTGGTTTCCTAGCAGATATTCTACCATGAAGGCCTGATTCACACAGTCTCCTCTTAACAGTTGTTCTAGAGATGTGTCTGCTGCTAGAACTCTGTGTGGCATTGACCTGGTCTCTAATCTGAGCTGCTGTTAACCTGCGATTTCTGAGGCTGGTGACTCGGATGAACTTATCCTCTGCAGCAGAGGGGACTCTTGGTCTTCCTTTCCTGGGGCGGTCCGCATGTGAGCCAGTTTCTTTGTAGCGCTTGATGGTTTTTGTGACTGCACTTGGGGACACTTTCAAAGTTTTCCCAATTTTTCGGACTGACTGACCTTCACTTCTTAAAGTAAAGATGGCCACTCGTTTTTCTTTACTTAGCTGCTTTTTTCTTGCCATAATACAAATTCTAACAGTCTATTCAGTAGGACTATCAGCTGTGTATCCACCTGACTTCTCCACAACGCAACTGATGGTCCCAACCCCATTTATAAGGCAAGAAATCCCACTTATTAAACCTGACAGGGCACACCTGTGAAGTGAAAACCCTTTCAGGTGACTACCTCTTGAAGCTCATCAAGAGAATGCCAAGAGTGTGCAAAGCAGTAATCAAAGCAAAAGGTGGCTACGTTGAAGAACCTAGAATATTACATATTTTCAGTTGTTTCACACTTTTATGTTATGTATATAATTCCACATGTGTTAATTCATAGTTTTGATGCCTTCAGTGTGAATCTACAATTTTCATAGTCATGAAAATAAAGAAAACTCTTTGAATGAGAAGGTGTGTCCAAACTTTTGGTCTGTACTGTATATATATATATATATATATATATAAAAACCCCTTAGCCACTTAAAATCCGGGTCATTTGCCCCCTTTCTGACGAGGCCTAATTTTGCAAATATGACATATGTGACTTTATGTGGTAATAACTTTTAAACGCTTTTACTTATCAAAGCCATTCAGAGATTGTTTACTCGTGACACATTGTACTTCATGATAGTCATAAATCACTCCTCAGTGATCAGCTCCTCACAGTATTTTAAAGATTATGGCAGGGATAGTTTGAGCTGTAGCACCGCGTTCTGCAGTGCGCACCAGCTCATGTGACTGGGGTAGTAAAAGTGTAGTCAGTAGTAATCGACAGATTATATAGCCATTCCTGAATAGGATCAATCACTCTAAAAAGAGTGACTAGTATATCATGTAGGTTGATCTGCTCACTGAGTGAGTGATAGTTATAAAAGTCCAAACTGTTTTGGTGCGAGTAGACACCAGTAGACAATTGAGTTCATAACTCAATGCCAGGTGACAAGTCTAATAAATCAGTCACTAATCACATTGGACTACTATACACCACTCCTAGAAGGATATAATTATATCCCTCACTCTGATAGCATACGGTGACACATACTTTCACCTTGTGTCAAGTATCCCTCCATATGTACTTTTAAAAAACTCTCAACAGAGTCTTTTTTGTTTTGTTTTTGTGTAAGTGAATAAGAAATAAAAGTTATGTTTTACTAAATAGACCACAAACAGGAATTTTTAGTCCTAGGACTTTTGAACTATATCTTTTGACCTCCTGGGTCCAGTGGGTCATTCTGAAACATAGTTTTTTATTTTTACAGAGTTCACTTGAGGGTTAGGTCATGTGACATTTTTATAGAGCAGATCGTTACGGACGTAGCAATACCTAATATGTATACTTTTTCTTATTTAATTAAGTTTTACACAATAATGGCATTTTTAAAACAAAAACAAGTTTTAATGTGTCCCTGTTCTGAGAGCTATAGTTTTTTTTTTTTGAGCGATTTTCTTATGTAGGGGCTCATTTTTTGCGGGATGAGGCGATGGTTTCATTACTACCATTTTGTTGGACATATGCCTTTTTGATCACTTGGTGTTTTTGTGATGTAGGATGACAAAAATTGCTTTTTTTGACACAGAAGACACCTGATAACTGCATGATGCAGAGGCTTGTCAGCCTGCTTCCGATCTTACTGCACCTGCCTCTGCCTATTTACCCCAACCCTTCCTCCCAAAATGTGTAACACAGATTTAAAAAAATGATGTTACTCTGCAGTTGCATTCTTTTGACATTGTTCTCCTCCCTTGCTTCCCTTGTTTGTACTGGGAAGATAGGAAAAGGAGTGGGGCTGAGGCATTCAGTGCTGACAGTAAGTATACAGGGACATAGTACACATACTACAGTGCTGAATACTGCAGACTTTCTCCTCTAGATCTTCCCAGAGCTAATCAGATACAGACTGGTAAAATAAGAAGTGGAGTGAGGCTGCAGTGTTCCGCGCTGACAGTACATAAACTATGCTTTTATATACTTGAGAGATGCATGGAGAAGCGAAAGGGGAGCTTACCTGTCAGCGATCAGCCCTGGCAGCAGATAAACTTCAGGAAAGTAAGTCACATTAGTTTTAATAAGCTCTATTACACATTAAGGGTAGTGATGGACGAACATGGGCCGGGATGGGTACCGAACGCAATCAAATGTTCACAAACCACAAGTTCGCGGCCGGCCCTATTCACTTTAATGGCAGGCGAACATGAAAAACATTCAGGTCATATTTGCAGCCAGCAAACACTTACTAGAACTACACAAATAGTCCCACAACATGGACTGTAATATACCAGAGGGGAATCATTGGAAAAAATTCCCACAAAAAATCTGTATTTTAATCAGGGGCCATTTTTATGTGTCTTAAAGGCAAACTCTAAAAAATGTGCCCTGCTGAAGCCTAGAAAAATTGTATTTCCTATCGGTTTGATGTATACAAATGTGCAGCACTCCATGTTTTTATCCTGCAAAGTCCAGTAAAAAATGCATACGTTAATGTACATTTTTTTTCTACCATGGGACTGTATGGTGAACAGACGCCACTAGACGGCATCAGTCTGAGGCATCTGTAACGCATACATTTTTGGTATGCATTAAATGGATGGCAAAAATAGGATGTGAACCCAGCCCTAGTGTCAGAATCAGCACCAGTAGACATCGGAGCAGCGTGGCGGAGAGGGGAGGCTGCCATGTACTGATAGAGCGCTACCTGGTCCTGGTGGTCAGGGATGAGGACTGTTTCCCAAGGATCATTTTCTACTGGGAAATACAGGGCACAGTATAATACACTATAATCTATATAATATAAAGATATTAGCCCTACCACCGAATTATAATACAATTAGGTGATCATTTATTATATAGAAATACATCTATGTTAGGCGTATTTCTGACACAGATTGTGGATCAAAGGTCCTTAGCATATTTTTCCCGCTCATGCCAGGTCTAAAAAAGTATGGCGTGGGCAGGGAAAGGGATACAGTTATGGCCATCCAGTTATTGGATACCACCGCCATACATTGACTGGATAGCACCTCTACACAGTGACCGGATAACACTGTCATACCCTGGATAAAAGAGTATAAGAGAGCACAATACAGGGAATGACTAGGGGCACTGCAGAGGGTGTGGTAAGAGGGAACAATGCAGGGTATAAGGGGGCACAGTACGGGGTGAGGGGCACAGTACAGGGTGGGGGGCACAGTACAGGGTGGGGGGCACAGTCACATGACCCTGTGATATTAGAAGGTCCTTATGGTGAATGCGGTTCATATGCCACCATGATGAGAGGCAGAGGAGTGATACAATGGTGTAATTATGTAAATAGTGTTTTTTCACTCTGTGTAGATGCGGTAACGCAGTAAAACCGCAGACAAATGCTGTGCTACCTAAATGCACTATATAGAAAATATATTATTGGTATATCACACCCCGCTTCAATCAGTATTTTAGGGGGCAACTGGTATATCACACCAGTAGAAATTATTTGTTCCAATAGTGTTTGTCACTCTGTGTAGCTGCGGTAATGCAGGAAAACCGTAAACAAATGCTGCACTACCTAAATGCACAATATAGAAATTATATAATTGGTATATAACACCCCTGCTTTAATAATTTTTTTTTTTGGGGGGGGGGGGCAACTGGTAAATCACATCAGTAGAAATTATTTCTTCAAATAGTGTTTTTTCACTCTGTGTAGATGATGTAACGCAGCAAAACTGCAAACAAATGCTGCACTACCTGAATGCACTATATAGAAAGTATATTATTGGTATAGAACACCCCTGCCTCAATCAGTTTTTTGGGGGGCAACTGGTAAATCACACCACGATTTGTGTCCCTAACAGCCTGTCCCTGCGCCACACAGCAACCTCTCCCTACACTGGCAAAAGACTGAATGTAAAATGGCGGCCAGATCAGGTTTATTTATAGGGGGTATGGGGTATGTCTATGTGCTGAAATGTCTCAATTGGCTGTCCTGTACCACCTGATGGATGTGTCATGGGTAAAAGTTCTTCACAATGTAAAAGAATATGGCGGGGGCGCGAATATCACCATATGTTTGCCCGTTCGGCGAACAAGCAAAGTTTGCCGTGAAATGACCACCGGGCGAACCGCAAGGCCATCTCTAATTAAGGGAAGCAGGACTGGTAGAAGGAGCTAGTGGCTAGGGCAAGGTGACCTGAGGCAGGCTGAGAAGTTATCTAGTGTATTCAGTGGTCAATAGAATGCTGAAGGTGAACTCTCCTTAGCAACCCTCAGAGAGCTATTAAGAGTAGATTGTACATACAATTTTAGAATAAAAAAAGGACATTTTTTTTTTACTCACTTATAAAATGCTATACAGACATCATCACTTTGGAGCTGTCCCCACTGGAGATACATTTTCTATCAGTGTGTCTTTGAAGTGTGGGAAGAAACCTATGCAAACACTTGAAACCAGCACCTCAATTTCCATGTAGCTTATTTTTCTTTATGAGCTTGCAACCTAGAAATGTTGCGATACCTTACCATAATCTTCAATTGAATACTGGTGCCTCTTTTTTGCATAAACATTTCCACAAATATTGCACAAACCAGATGCTTCTACTATTTGCTGCCTATTCAGACATTATAGCCCTGGGATTTTTTTTTTATGATGACATACGGTACATGGTGTATTGCATATCTATTCTTCCCTAGAAGCACTGCATAGAGTACATGACTCCGATGTATACATAAGACCTTAAATAACATTTTAACTTGCTTACTTTCATGCCAATGGTGGTTTGCAGCCTCAGGCAATTTACCAACACTTACATTTATTTAGCTACCACTATTCCCATTACTGAGGAGCACAACATAGAATGGCCATGTGTTAAATATTTCAAAAGCTCATTTCGTTTTCATCTACTTAACTGCTATAAATATGTCACGGACCTCTCTACCCCTTAAGTGAATTTCATTACTGTCCCTTAGTTTAAAATCTCAACATTAAGTTGCAGTTATTTCGCACAGCTAATGGAGGACCTGCTTCGGAAATGTAATTTACTGCCCACACATTTTAGATGTCCTCATCTATAATGAAAATAAATTATTGTTTTAACTCAACCTGAAATATGGATTTTACTTTGATTGGTGCTTTTAAATGACTATCTTTGTTTTCTCAAGGACAGGAGTTTATTCAGACATACATGTTCTTTGCTTCCAGAAACATAACATGTTTTGTACAATGACAGAAATGAAAAGAAGTACATTACTGAACATATTTTATTGTAAAGTTGTCATAGGTGTTTTTTTTCCTGTTATTCCTTTTAAAACATGAAATGTAATCTATCTAATGACCAATAGGCTTACATGCTGCCAGTTTTGTAAAAAAAATAAAATAAAATATTTGCAAAGAAATAATCTTGTACAGCACTATAGCAATTGTAAGGCCCCTTTCACACTGGTGAGTTTTCCACGCTGGTGCAATGTGTGAGGTGAACGCATTGCACCCGCACTGAATCCGGACCCATTCATTTCTATGGGGCTGTGCAAATGAGCGGCGATTTTCACGCATCACTTGTGCGTTGCGTGAAAATCGCAGCATGCTCTATATTGTGTGTTTTTCACGCAACGCAGGCCCCATGGAAGTGAATGGGGCTGCGTGAAAATCGCAAGCATCTGCAAGCAAGTGCGGATGTGGTGCGATTTTCACGCATGGTTTCTAGGTGATGATCCGGATGGGGACCCGATCATTATTATTTTCCCTTATAACGTGGTTATAAGGGAAAATTATAGCATTCTTAATACAGAATGCTAAGTAAATTAGGGATGTAGGGGTTAAAAAGTAAAGACAAAAAAATTAAACTCACCTCACTTTTTCGCGCTGCCCGGCTCGTCTTCTTTCTTCTTCTTTGATGACCTGGAAGAAAAAGAACCTTAGGTAACGTCACTGTGCTCATCACATGGTCCATCACCATGGGGGATGTGCCATGTGATAGACCATGTGATGAGAGCAGTGACATCACCAAAGGCCCTTTTCCGCCCAGGTCATCAAAGAAGAAGAAAGAAGACAAGCCGGGCAGCCCGAACAAGTGGATGAGGTGTGTTTAATTTTTTATTTTTTTTAACCCCTTTATCCCTAATTTACTTAACCATGTTATAAGGGAAAATATTAAAATATACAGAATACCTAACCCAAACCCGAACTTCTGTGAAGAAGTCCGGGTTTAGGTCTGGGTACCACATTCAGTTTTTTCTCATACACGTGCAAAATGCATTGCACTTGCGTGGAAAAAAAGTGAAGAACGCAACACAATCACATACAAAACTCACCCTACTCGAAGGCAAAATCGCATGATTTTCCCACGACGCACCCACATCTTGTCTGGCCCTCACACGCGACTTCCGCGTGAAAGAGGCCTATGGGATCACTCTCTCTCAGGGGGTCACAATCACAGACTTCTTCGCAGACAGCAGGAGTTAATGTGTAAACTTGTACTTTATTATGGCACTTCAGCACCCGCACAAACATACGCATCAAAAATAAACACCTGCCCGTCTGTGCTCTAACTAATGCAAAGTTCATTTTCATGACTCACCTCTAAGCACAGCTTATAGACAGGGTCTCAAGGTCCAGGACTTATCAGATCCGCTCATCGAACACAAGTCCATACAGGGAAGAGATCCAGCTACAAACAGCCTCGTGACCCCTCGGCCCTCATGGCTGAGACCACCGAGAGCCTTTGTAGGCCTCTGTTTCCAGGTCCTCTCTTCCCAGACTGACACACAAAGGGTTGGTTTTATCCCTCCTTGATTACAGCAGGCCTCACCTGCGATCACGTTCGGCAAAAGACAACACCCATACTGGAAGGGTGTGGACTGGCAGATCCCACTACCAATCCACCAGTCTAAATAAAATCCAGCCCAGTACAAAACGTAGACAAAACTGTCTCAGCAAACTAAGCTTTGCTAAAACGCCTGCAGCTTTCTGGATTTTATTTATCTCACCTAGCTGAGGTATCTGGGTGGGATATAGACGCCTTTCAGCACTGTACACATCACCACACAATGTACTCTATAGCAGCATGGTGGTGCATAGAGATGAGCAAATTTGAGAAGATTTGATTAAGGTACAAATAAATTTGACTCAAATCAAATGAGCTCCAATCAGCTTGAAAATGTGTGTATGACACTCTGGGGTCTTTTAGAACTCATATTTTTCTCTCTTGTCTTTTTCTCTTGTTTTTCTCTCTCTTCAATTTCAAGATCTTTAATGAAAAGACAGTATTAAAAATGCTGAAGCGACACTGACATCTATACCTTTGGGAATACACATCATTGACATTGTTCACAAACAGCCTGCTTAAAAACACACTGCACTTTCAGATTTGTTATTGTTCCAAAAATTGTCCCTTATTGGGGGCAGAAGCCCATCCATGTTTATACACACACTATAGCATCGAAAAAATGAGTGGCTTGATCTGAACAACCAGTCCAAAAATGATGTCTTAATGGGTGCTGATTGGAGATAAGCGAATTTCCAGGGGTATGAATAATTATGGCCAGCACTGTACATACTTGGGTCCAACATCATCACTAGAGATGAGCAAATTTCATATTTTGAAATTCATTTGCTATTCGTTTACTGGTAAAAGCATAATTGTGTTATGGATTCCGTTACCATGGACCATAATGCAATTCTATGATGGAATACTGTTGAGGAAGGGTTGAGACGTATGCATATATATCCATGCATGCCTGCAAACACGTGCGGGCATGTATGGTATATATATGCATACATTAACCACCGCATCATGGGGTGATGTGCGCAGATGTGCCCAGCATCTGCGCACGTCTGCCCATGGTGATCCCCAGGGGCTCATGGTGGCCCCTGTGGGAAGTATGTGGTCCCTGTAAGCTGTGCCCCCTTATAATCCCCCTTATATTAGTATATATGTGCCCCCCTTATATGTGTCCCCTTATAGTTAGTATATATTTCCTGTATGACCGTGTATATATTGGCCCTGTATGGCAAGTGGGAACATATGCATGTCCCCTGTATGTGATGCCCCAGATATATGCGAGGGTGTGTGTATATATAGATATGTGTGTATGTATTTGCACACGTGTCTATGTATATACACTTATGTCAGCATGACAGTATGTATGTGGGCTTATTGCTGCCCATTCATACCCCCGGTTCAATTCCAACTGTTATCAACAGAGTTGTTTAGAGAAAAACTTGTGCTGATAGCCTGTAGGATAACAGCTGATTAGCATCTAGTCCCCTTTTGTTCAGGCCCAAAGCAATCAGACTCTTTGGCACCATTTGTGAGGGGACCTTCTAACCAGATACATCAAAAACCACACTATGATGTCACATGCCTGAGGAAGGAGGAGGGGGCTGTTTTGGGGTTATAATAACCTAAACCGAACAGAGGTGGGCCCTCTTGCAACCAGACTAGATTCAGAGACACATAGGAGAGAGCGGCTCCATGATGACCGCCTGGAAGAGGCCTACTAACGCTGGAAGGATTAAGTATATCCCCTGACCCCCGACCGCTATATCTCTCCCCTGGTTAACCCACACCCCTGGTCCTGTAACCCCTATATTTGTGTCCCTGATGTGCACCTTGGGCCCTGCCTTATAACCCTTGCCCCTGATGTGCACCTTGGGCCCTGCCTTATTACTGGACACCCTGACCCCCCAAACCCTTGCCTTATTGTATCCTTGTTTGTACCCCTGATCCCACTGGTTCCCCTAATTGTATTTGTGGTTACACCCCCCCTGATGACCCCCACTGTATCTCACCCCATTGTTAACCCTTTGTGTTTGTGGTCTGCTCAACCCCAGCACGACCACCGTAAAACCTCGTCGTACACCTTAGGGATAGAAGTAGTCAGGTGGGGTGGGTTGTTATACCTGTATGTGTGTATTGTATAGTTAGTTTGTGGGTGGAATTTGGGAACGTGTAGTGTAGTTTTAGGATTGTATATATGTAGTGCTGTGTATTGTTAGTGTATTGCGTGCTTAGTGTTAATAAATACCGTTATATTTGTACCCCTTTGTGTAGCGTGTATTTGTTAGCGGTAGCGAGTTAGTAAGGCGCATGCAGCTAGCATAGTGATTAGTGTAAAGCATAGCGAAAGTATTGTGTTATTGTTATATAAAGGTATAAATAGGCGGAGTCTTCACTAGACGGCTCCTCCTATTTAGGAATATTAATTATCGATATTCGCATAATATTGGTGATTATTATTCCCCCTTTACAAATACATAACAAAACGCCTTTAGAGGCATTCCGGTCTTCATTCCATCATAATAGAAGTCTATAGGCTGCATAACGGATCTGTCCCGTTTCCGTTATGCAGGAGAGGACTCCCCTGCATAACAGAAATGGGAAGAATCCGTTATGCAGCCTATAGACTTCTATTATGATGGAATAAATAACGGAAGCCTCTAAAGGCATTTTGTTATGCATTCCGTCATAGAATTGCGTTATGGTCCATGGTAACGGAATCCATAACGCAATTATGCTTTTACCAGTAAACGAATAGCAAATGAATTTCAAAATATGAAATTCGCTCATCTCTAGTGATGATGTTGGACCCATGTATTTACAGTGCTGGCCATAATTATTCATACCCCTGGCAAATTTTGACTTAAAGTTACTTTTATTCAACCAGCAAGTGCTTTTTTGACAGGAAATGACATAGGTGTCTCTCAAAAGATAATAAGAGGCACAAGAGGCATTTTTGTGGAAAAAAAAATTGCAGCTTTTATTTACATGTGAGCAAAACATACAAGATGTTCCGCACTGTGGAAAATCTCATAGGATGTGGTCGGAAGCCAAAAGTGAAACCTGTGCTGGCCAGGAGGATAGTTAGCGAGGTGAAAAAGAATCCAAGGATCACCACCAAGGCCATCCTGGGAAATCTGGGCTCTGCTGGTGGCAATGTCTCAAGGCAGACAATCCAACGGACACTGCACACTGCTGGGTTCCACAGATGCACACCAAGGAGGACGCCACTTCTCCAGATAATGCTCACAAAAGCTCGCTTGGCATTTGCAAAAGCTCATCTGGACAAAGAAGAAGACTTCTGGTTGTCTGTGTTATGGTCAGATGAAACAAAAATTATATTGTTTGGTCACAATGATGTTTCTTTCATTTGGCGTAAAAAAGGAGAAGCCTTCAACCCAAAGAACACCATCCCCACTGTCAAACATGGGGGTGGGAACCTAATGCTTTGGGGGGGGGGGGGGTTCAGCCAATGGACCTGGGAATCTAATCAGAGTAAACGGTACCATGAAAACAGAGCAATACATAAGGATTATCAACGACAACATCAGGCAGTCTGCAGAGAAACTTGGCCTTGGGCACCAGTGGACATTTCAGCATGACAATGACCCAAAACACACAGCAAAAGTGGTGAAGAAATGGTTAGCAGACAACAACATTAATGTTTTGGAGTGGCCCAGCCAGAGTCCAAACTTGAATCCAATTGAGAATCTGTGGAGGGAGCTAAAGATCAGCGTAATTGCAAGAAGACCCTCCAACCTGAAAGATTTGGAGCTCATTGCTAAAGATGAATGGGCAAAAATACCTGTGGAGACATGCAAAAAGCTGGTCTGCAATTATAGGAAGTGTTTGATTGCTGTAATAGCCAATAAAGCCTTTTTTTATAGATTATTGAGAAGGTTATGAATAATTTTGGACTGGACACTTTTTGCTCAAATGTAAATAAAAGCTGAGAAATGATTTTTTTTCCACAATAATGCCTCTTGTACATCGTCTAATTTTCTTTTGGGAGACACCTATATAATTTCCCGTCAAAACATTTCTTGCTAGTTGAATAAAAGTAACTTTAAGTCAAAATTTGCCAGGGGTAGGAATAATTATAGGCAGCACTGTACATTACCAGTGATGCTGGAAAATATGCTTAGCAGCTTTGCACCAGGTTTTTGGGAAAAAGGGCCAACTTTGCAATATCGGCAGCCAAAATATAGGCTGCCGTTAATGCTGGAAAATATATTTATTGTACACATATTGCAATAGCTATTTTGGGGGGAAAATATAGAGATGGACAACGTCTGCAACCAAAATATACCCTGTTGGTGGCACAGTTAAATCCACATATTTGTACACTTATTAACTATAGAACATTTGCAGCAGGCTATGGAAAAAAAGTGAACACTATCCTGTGCAACTATGATGTTCCTATCAGCAGCCAGTAGATTTAGTTATTTTATATCAATTGGACTGCAAGCTTGCTCCTGCACATAAAAAAGAATACGGTTTTACCCTATCATGTCCCTAGTGCTAAAAATGATCAAGTAATTCTAAATATTGAACTAAATATATCTTCCCAATCCCTAGCACTATCCCTGTAAGACCCTAATCTTGCTGACTTGTATGTCTAATTGCTTTGTCTGTGACAGACACGTCCTATCAAATCAGTGGCTGTGATCACAATTGTGTATCTGCTTGGGACCTTAAATAACACCTGAAAAACAAGTCAAAGTCATCCCACCTGATTGGCTGTGTGTCTGACTGCGAAAAAAATAGATGCTCACAGAGCATTGCACTTATCAGTGTAATACAGTCAGGTCCATAAATATTGGGACATCGACACAATTCTAACATTTTTGGCTCTATACACCACCACAATGGATTTGAAATAAAACAAACAAGATGTGCTTTAACTGCAGACTGTCAGCTTTAATTTGAGGGTATTTACATCCAAATCAGGAGAACGGTGTAGGAATTACAACATTTTGCATATGTGCCTCCCACTTGTTAAGGAACCAAAAGTAATGGGACAGAATAATAATCATAAATAAAATTTTCACCTTTTAAAACTTGGTTGCAAATACTTTGCAGTCAAATACAGCCTGAAGTCTGGAACACCACCAGATGCTGGGTTTCATCATGGTGATGCTCTGCCAGGCCTCTACTTCAACTGTCTTCAGTTCCTGCTTCTTCTTGGGGCATTTTCCCTTCAGTTTTGTCATCAGCAAGGGAAATGCATGCTCAATCTGATTCGGGTCAGGTGATTGACTTGGCCATTGAATAACATTCTAATTATTTCCCTTAAAAAACTCTTTGGTTGCTTTTGCAGTATGCTTTGGGTCATTTTCCATCTGCACTGTAAAGCGCCGCCCAATGAGTTCTGAAGCTATTGGCTGAATATGAGTAGCTAATATTGCCCGAAACACTTCAGAATTCATCCTGCTGCTTTTGTCAGCAGTCACATCAAGAGAACCAGTTCCATTGGCAGCTATACATGCCCACGCCATGACACTACCACCACCATGCTTCACTGATGAGGTGGTATGCTTAGGATCATGGGCAGTTCCTTTCCTTCTCCATACTCTTCTCCTCCCATCACTCTGGTACAAGTTGATCTTGGTCTCATCTGTCCATAGGTTGATGTTCCAGAACTGTGAAGGCTTTTTTAGATGTCGTTTGGCAAACTCTAATCTGGCCTTCCTGTTTTTGAGGCTCACCATTGGTTTACATCTTGTGGTGAACCATCTGTTTTCACTCTGGTGAAGTCTTCTCTTGATTGTTGACTTTGACACACATACACCTACTTCCTGGAGAGTGTTCTTGATCTGGCCAACTGTTGTGAAGGGTGTTTTCTTCACCAATGAAAGAATTCTTTGGTCATCCACCATAGTTGTTTTCTGTGGTCTTCCGGGTCTTTTGGTGTTGCTGAGTTCACTGGTGAATTCCTTCTTTTTAAAAATGTTCCAAACAGTTGTTTTGGCCACGCTTAATGTTTTTGCTATCTCTCTGATGGGTTTCAGCCTAATGATGGCTTGCTTCACTAATAGTGACAGCTCTTTGGATCTCATCTTCAGAGTTGACAGCAACAGAGTCCAAATGCAAATAGCACACTTGAAATGAACTCTAGACCTTTTATCTGCTCATTGTAATTGGGATAATGAGGGAATAACACACACCTGGCCATGGAACAGTTGAGAAGCCAATTGCCCCATTACTTTTGGTCCCTTAACAAGTGGGAGGCACATATGCAAATTGTTGTAATTCCCACACCGTTCACCTGATTTGGATGTAAATACCCTCACATTAAAGCTGACAGTCTGCAGTAAAGCACATCCTGTTTGTTTCATTTCAAATCCATTGTGATGGTGTATAGAGCCAAAAATGTTAGAATTGTGTCGATGTCCCAATATTTATGGACCTGACTGTATGTCATGCTCTAAGGCTATGTTCACATCTTTGTCTTCCCTCTCTGGCAAGCTACTCTGGCACAGAATGACGGGAATTGTGCAGCAGTTTTTGGTATTTGGAATTGTGCAGTGGCATATTTGGCAGGCATTGGCTGGATCTCTGTCGGACCCTGGCATATAGGCGGCAGTATCCAGTAGTGTCACATCCAGAGAACTCTGAAATTAGACTAAATGAGTCACTCATCCCCTTCCTTCTATGGTTGGAATAAATGATCTGACTGAAAAAAGTAAAGAGAGACTGTTTGTTGTGCTAAAAGTGCCTACAAAGGAGGTAGAAAATGGTATCCAGGAAACAATCCACACATTTTTTATAATTAAAAATACATAGAATATTCACTTATAGGATGTTAACATGTGATAAAAAAAAAAAAGATAGAATGGCCCCTTTAAACAGGTTGTTCAGTTTTGTAATATTCAAGACCTATCATAAGGATAGGTCATCAATATCAGATATTCGGGGGCCCGACTCCTAGCACCCCCACCATTCAGCTGTTTGAAGAGACTGCAGTGCTCTTATGAGCGCTGCCTACTCTTCACTGTTAACCTGCTCACCATTGAAATTGCAGTGGCAAACAGGTGTAATTACAACTCTTCCGTCACCATTCACTTCAATGGAATGGCTCCTTTGTGCCATTTGAAGGGGATGGCAGAGCTGTAATTACACCTGCTCACCACTGCAATGTCGACCGCGAACAGGTAAACAATGAAGAGAAGGCATCAATGTTACAAAAGAGGGGAAGAAAAATTCCACCATATACCCTTTTTTTGTGGTGGAAGGAGTGCATGGGAATACAGTGTATTCAATACACCATCAAAGCCAAATTTAAAGTGCTTTTATGTTCAGCCGCTTTCCCCTGGTGGAGTAGAGAAGTCAGGGGCAATCCAGGCCTTGTTCATTTTGATAGAGGGTCAACCTGTCAGTATTTTCAGTTGACAAGCAGATGCGCTTATCAGTTATTATGCCCCCAGCAGCACGAAATACTCGCTCTGACAAAACGCTGGCAGCAGGGCAGGCCCACACCTCCAAGGTGTAGCGCACCAGTTTGTGCCACGTGTCCGGCTTGGACCCAACACAGGGATCACTGAGGAGGCTGACACAGTCTGCTATGTACTCCTTCACCATCTTCCAAAACCTTTCCCTCCTTGTGACACTAGGCCGCACATCAAGTTCAGAGTGCTGGTGGGGTGTCATGAAACTGTCCCAGGCCTTGTAGAGTGTTGCCCTGCCTCTGTTGGAACTGCTGTGTTTTCCCCTCGTCTCCCCTCCTCGGTTGCCCAAGGAACTACGTAGTCTGCCGCCAGCGTAGTCAGCTAGAAATTTTTGGAGCAATTTTTCCCCAAGGACCGTCTGGTATTGCAACATTTTGCTAGTCATTTCCACCACAGGAATGAGAGATGAGAAGTTCTGTTTGTAGCAGGGGTTGAGAAGGATGAACAAACTGTAATCGGTGTTGGCCAAAATGCATACAACACAAGGGTCATGGAAAAAGCAGCATAACATAAAGTCAGCCATGTTTGCCAGAGTTTCAACAGACAAGACTTTACTGTCCTCATCAGGAGGGTGACTCTCAATCTCCTAATCCTCTTCCTCCTCTTCGGCCCATCCACGCTGAACAGATGGAATAAACCTGCTATGGGTACTACCCTCTGTAGCGGAGGCAACCATCTCCTGCTCCTCCTCCTTCTCTTCATCATCATCCAATTCGCACTGAGAAGATGAACTGAGGGTGGTCTGGCTATCACCCTGTGTACTGTCTTACCCTATTTCCACCTCTTCCACATGCAAAGCATCCGCCTTAATTGTGAGCAGTAGACAATGAGTAGACGCAGAAGTGGGATGGTTACGCTGATAATAGCATTATCGCCGCTCACCGCTTCTGAAGAGCGGAAGCTGACTGGAAAAGCGACGACCATGTTGCAGCTGGTATGCCACTACTACCCTCTGCTGCTTACAAAGCCTGGCCAACATGTGGAACGTAGAGTTCCAGCACATGCTCACGTCGCACAACAGTTGGTGAGCTGGCAATTGCAAGCGCTGCTGCAGTGTTGTCAGACCGGCGACAGCTATAGATCACTTTCGGAAATGGGCACATACGTGGCACACCTTCACCAGTAGCTCAGGAAAATTGGGGTAGGTTTTGAGAAACCGCTGAACCACTAAGTTGAACACGTGGGGTTGTCATGGTATGTGTGTGAGCTTGCCGAGCTCCAAAGCCGCCACCAAGTTACGGCCATTATTAGACACAACCATGCCTTTTTGTAGGTTGAGTGGCGAGAGCCACAGCTTAGTCTGGTCCCTTATACCCTGCCACAGCTCTGCGGCGGTGTGCTGTTTGTCACCTAAGCAAATTAGTTTTAGCACGGCCTGTAGCCGCTTCCCCTCTGCAGTGCTACACTGCTTCCAGCTAATGACTGATATCTGACTGGTACTGCAAGATGAGAATTCAGAGGTGGAAGTGGAGGAGGAGGAGAAGGGGGGTTGCAGCCACTAATGTAGGTGGTGGCGAGAATCCTTGGCGTCGGTAGCACCTGTGCCATCCCAGAGTACGACTCGCTCCTGGCCTCCACAACGTTCACCCAGTGTGCCATCAGGGAAATGTAGCATCCCTGGACAAAAGCACTTGCCCATGTGTCAGTTGTTAAGTGGACCTTCCCAATAACTGCGTTGGTCAGTGCACGGGTGATGTTTCGGGACACATGCTGGTGTAAGATGGGGACAGCACACTTGGGAAAAATTGTGGCAACTGGGGACTGAAAAATGAGGAACGGCTGCCGCCATCAGGCTGTGGAAAGTCTCAGTGACCACAAGCCTGAACGGCAACATTTCCAGGGCCAGCAATTTGGAAAGGTGCGCATTTAGTGGTATAGCTTGTGGGTGGGTGGCTGGGTATTTGCACTCTCGTTCAAAGGCCTGGGGTATGGACATCTGTGCGCTGCGCTGGGACACAGAAGTGGATGTGCTAGATCAGGCATCCTCAAACTGCGGCCCTCCAGCTGTTGTAAAACTATAACTCCCACAATGCCCCGCTGTAGGCTGATACCTGTAGACTGTTCGGGCATGCTGGGAGTTGTAGTTTTGCAACAGCTGGAGGGACGCAGTTTGAGGATGCCTGCGCTAGATGATGGTGCTTGAAAAGGTCAAGGTGTAGGGCTGGAGGCATCCAAGCCTGCGTCTTGGACAGGGGGTTGGCCAGCATGTAACACAGGGTAAGAGGAGGAAGAGGTGTGACCCGCAGACACTGATTGCGGACCCAGGCGTTCGGCCCACCTATTAGGGTGCTTTTATGCCATGTGGCGGATCATGTTGGTGGTGGTGAGGTTGCTAGTGTTTCACGCCCCTTCTCATTTTGGTACAGCACAGGTTGTAAATGACAATTCTTTTATCATCCGTACTTTCCTCAAAAAAGCGCCAGACCGCTGTCCTTGCTCAACTTGCCATCTTCCGAGGTTGGGTCAGTGATTTCATCGTCCACCACCTCCTCTTCCACTTCCTCATTCTGGTAATCCTTCTGACTTGTTGACCTAAGAAGATAACAATACAATAACAAATACAGGTGCACTCTGCAGTCTCACTAAACCCTCAAACTGATTTTAAAATTGAGAGATTAGTCAACATGTCCTACGGTGTAGAACATGTCTAAGCCCGGGCACCACGTCAAGGTTTCTCAAGTAGCCCGAGACCTAACGCTAGTTCTCGGGCTACTTGAGAAACCTTGACGTGGTGCCCGGGCTTAGACATGTTCTACACCGTAGGACATGTTGACTAATCTCTCAATTTTAAAATCAGTTTGAGGGTTTAGTGAGACTGCAGAGTGCACCTGTATTTGTTATTGTATTGTTATATTGTTATATTGATTATGACATACGCACTTGTTACCTTGTGTGAGATGTCTATTGTGGTACTTGTGGTTCGCCGCGGGCATCCTCCACCGTATGCATTTTGCTGGGGATCGCCATTAGCAACGGGCCACAAGTGCAGGATTTGCTCCCCTGTATATATGCACGACTGCATGTGGGTTTGAGCACCTCCTGCTAATGCCACCCTGTCTTTTTAGTTTGTATATATAGATTCCTGGAGGTGTATAAACTCCAATTTAAATGTGCCTGTTTTCCATCTACAGGCCACATTTAGGTGCACCTGTGAGGCCTGGGCCATATCAGTCAGTCTTGAGTGGGACTCACAGACTCCTCCCTCCTCCCATTGCAAGCATGGTTACATGCTGGAGGTAACTGGTGAGCTGTTTGTGAGTCGGCCTCATGCTCCTGTAATTTGCCCACTGGCTCCTGATATCGCCCATACGGCTCAGGTAGGAGAGCGTTAGGTCTCGGGCTACTTGAGAAACCTTGACGTGGTGCCCGGGCTTAGACATGTTCTACACCGTAGGACATGTTGACTAATCTCTCAATTTTAAAATCAGTTTGAGGGTTTAGTGAGACTGCAGAGTGCACCTGTATTTGTTATTGTATTGTTATATTGTTATATTGATTATGACATACGCACTTGTTACCTTGTGTGAGATGTCTATTGTGGTACTTGTGGTTCGCCGCGGGCATCCTCCACCGTATGCATTTTGCTGGGGATCGCCATTAGCAACGGGCCACAAGTGCAGGATTTGCTCCCCTGTATATATGCACGACTGCATGTGGGTTTGAGCACCTCCTGCTAATGCCACCCTGTCTTTTTAGTTTGTATATATAGATTCCTGGAGGTGTATAAACTCCAATTTAAATGTGCCTGTTTTCCATCTACAGGCCACATTTAGGTGCACCTGTGAGGCCTGGGCCATATCAGTCAGTCTTGAGTGGGACTCACAGACTCCTCCCTCCTCCCATTGCAAGCATGGTTACATGCTGGAGGTAACTGGTGAGCTGTTTGTGAGTCGGCCTCATGCTCCTGTAATTTGCCCACTGGCTCCTGATATCGCCCATACGGCTCAGGTAGGAGAGCGTTAGGTCTCGGGCTACTTGAGAAACCTTGACGTGGTGCCCGGGCTTAGACATGTTCTACACCGTAGGACATGTTGACTAATCTCTCAATTTTAAAATCAGTTTGAGGGTTTAGTGAGACTGCAGAGTGCACCTGTATTTGTTATTGTATTGTTATATTGTTATATTGATTATGACATACGCACTTGTTACCTTGTGTGAGATGTCTATTGTGGTACTTGTGGTTCGCCGCGGGCATCCTCCACCGTATGCATTTTGCTGGGGATCGCCATTAGCAACGGGCCACAAGTGCAGGATTTGCTCCCCTGTATATATGCACGACTGCATGTGGGTTTGAGCACCTCCTGCTAATGCCACCCTGTCTTTTTAGTTTGACCTAAGAAGAACCTCACTTATTGACAACTGTGTCTCATCCTCATGATCAACCTCTTGAGACACTAATTTACGTTCCCCACTATCATCTTCTTCTGACTTTGGATGCTCAAGAGTTTGGGAATCAATGCACAAGATCTCCTCATGTCCCTCTTCAAGCGGGCTTGAAGAGAGGCCCAAATCAAGGTATGGCGATGAAAAGAGCTCCTCGGAATATCCCACTGTGGAACTTGTTTGCCAAGACTCTCCATGGTTGGAGGAAGGAGAATCAGGGTGAGGATTCTGTTGACCAGATTCTTGGCTACTGGGACTGGAATTTGTGGCTGACAGGGTGGTGCTTATCCGACTGGAAGCATTATGTGCTGCAATCCAACCTGGTGTGACTTCGAGAGTGGTGTCCTGCGCCATCCAGCAAACTGGGACATGAAGCTAGGTATTATGGATGAGTGTGTTTCTTGTGCTCTGACATCAGGCACAGGTTCACCACGCCCAGGGCTATGGCCTCTGTGTGCACCATCAGCAGCACGGCCACTTCCCCATGCTTTATAGCTCGCCTTGCGCATATTAAATAGTATATATGCTTGCAAGTATATCACACATACAGTAGCGCAGGTTTTGTAAGTGTATGTGCAAATAAATTACACTGAATATCACAGATATTTAGGATGCACAAACGTTATACAGGAGATGTAGCGCAGGTAATGTCGCTATCACCAGCAGCTAAGAAAAAATTACACTGAATGTCATTGATATTTAGGATGCTCAAATGTTATACGCGAGATGTAGCGCAGGGACTGTCGCTGTCACCAGTCGCTAAGAAAAAATTACACTGAATGTCACAGATAGTTAGGATGTGCAAACATTATACAGGAGATGTAGCGTAGGTAATGTCATTGTCACCAGTGGCGAAAAACTTACACTGAATGTCACAGATATTTAGAATGCCCAAACGTTATACAGGAGATGTAGAGCAGGTAATGTCACTGTCAGCAGCAGCCAAACAATTGCACAATTTAGGGCAGGTTGCGCTAATAATATATATTGCAGCCTGATAAAACAATAGTCCTTAAAAGGACTTTTAGTTCTCTAACACCTTTCAACAGTAATCCCTGACTGAAAAACCGTGACTGAAAAAAAAAAACTATTCATGTCCCTACACTATCTGTCCCTTTTGCTGCAGCTCTCCCTGACTAAGACTGAGCCGAACCACATGTCATCGGGTGCTATTTAGCACCTGATGACGCTTTCTGGCCAGCCAATCACTGTAATGCCAGCACGGTGTTCGGCTGAACACTGCGATGTGCCGAGCATCGTGATGCTCGAGTCAAAATGGTGTTCGCCTGAGCATGCTCGCCCAACTTGGTAATATATGGTGCACTCCTGCAGCCACTTTCAGTTGGTACCACCAGGTCCAGAGGTGTCTCTCAACAGCCTGCTTCAGTGAGTACCCTCTGCCCGAATCGTGTAGCTAAGGAACATGCACACCTGAAAAGGGGCATATGAGGAACACTGTGAAAGTCTTAACGTTGTAGCATTAGTCCCTTACATGCATTTGATCAGTTAAATTGTGTACTTTGCTAGTGGTATGTTTTAGTAGTGCTTGGGTAATATAACATTTGTAATTATAATGGACAGTGGGTGTGGACCCACTGTGCCACAACTATTCGTTTTGGCTTTGGGCTAAATCTGAAGATGTTGTGCTGGCGGTCCCCTGGTATTCACCCTTCAACACTTATACAGAGATCAGAGATCAAATGAGCAAACAATACTCATATTAAGGTATCAGGACAGGTAGAGGTCATACATATAATACATTTAAATGTCTTTGTGTAATGCCATTGCTGCGACCTGCCTGATATTACACTCTGTGTGGCTGCCGCTGCTACCTCCATCATGCCACTGCTGCAATCTGCCTACCAGATACGTTCTGTACAGCTGCTGCCTCCATCATGCTACCTCCGCCATCATGCCACTGCTGCGGCCTGCCGACCATCATCTTCCCTAAGGCTGCTGCTGCCTCCATTGTGTTGCTGCCATTCTGACAACATGCACCATACGGCTGCTGCTTCTAGTTGTTAATCCCTTACTGCCACTACCATTAACAAAAGTATTTGCCACCACTACCACTATCACTACTACAACTACTATTAATACTTCTCCTCATAGACTGTCTTGCATGTTCCATGCTATGCTGCTTCTGCTATAAAAAAAAGTCAACTCTTCCTGCAAAAAACAAGCCCCTGCACAAGATGATCGGCATAAAAAAAAAAGACGTTCAGAAAATGGAAAAAAAAAATGCTTTATAATGTAAAAATAAAAACAAACAAACAAAGTAGTCATATTTGATATCATCGCATCCGTAACAACGTGCTCTATAAAAATAGCACATTATCTAACCTGTCAGATGAACGTTGTAAAAAACAAAAATAAAAATGATGCTAAAACATCTATTCTTTGGTTACCTTGCCTCACAAAAACATAATATAGAGCAATATAATATAGAGCGATTAAAAATCATATGTACCCCAAAATAGTACCAATAAAACTGTCACCTTATCCCATAGTTTCCAAAATGGGGTCAGTTTTTGATTGTTTCTAATGTAGGGTGATTTGGGGGTGATTCAAATGAGATATAGTGTCTAAAAACCAGTCCAGCAAAATCTGCCCTTCAAAAATAATACGGTCCTGCTTTTCTTCTGCGCTAAGCCATGTGCCCATACAGCAGTTTACCACCACATGTGGGGTGTTTCTGTAAACCGCAGAATCAGGGTAATAAATATTGAGTTTTGTTTGGCTGTTAACCCTCTATGTGTTAAAGAAAAAAATGGATTAAAATGGAAAATCTACCCAAAAAGTGAAATTTAGAAATGTCATCTCTATTTTCCTTTAATTTTTGAGGAATACCTAAAGGGTTAACAACATTTGTAAAATCAGTTTTGAGTAACTTGAGGGGTGTAGTTTCTACAGTGGGGTCATTTATAAGGGGTTTATACTATGTAAGCCTCATAAAGTGACTTCAGACCTGAACTGGTCCCTAAAAAGCTGGTTTTGGAAACTTTATTAAAAATTTTAAGAATTACTTCGAAAGTTCTAAGCCTTCTAACGTCCTAAAAAATAAAATGACATTTACAAAATTATGCCAACATCAAGTAGACATATGGGGAATGTTAAGTAATAAATATTTGATGCGGTATCACTTTCTGTTTTATCTCGGGTGGTTTGCTTCACTCACAGCATTCTGTTTTTACTTTGTCATTATGGGGTAATGAGTGCAGGATGATGCAGAAAAAAACTTTATTTCATCACAAGGTCACAACATAAAAAATTTGAAAAAAGTAAAAGGGTCTAAAGCCTTTCCAAATGCATTGTAACCCCAATGTGCCAGACAGGTTAACCCTTTACTTACTGAGCAACATTCAGTAAATATATCTGGGCATAAATTGGACCTAATTTCATGTTAATATGTTTACATTTGAAAGAAGATGCCAGATTATTATTATTATTCCCTTGTTTTTTTTTTGTTTATTCTAAATAAGGCATTTTTTTTTTTAAGTATATGACCCCCATTGCCTCTGATTTGGTATCATAAGAAACTCTCACCTATTCTTCGAGAAGTAAAAACAATGTATTTGAGTAAATGAAGAAATAAAAAAGTATAACTTTGCAATGCAATATTTCCAAGCAAAGACCTTTTGCTCTGAAAAACAATGCTTTAAAGACCCCTGGCCATGAAGGGGTTAACAACTCTGCCCTCAGTCATAAAAAGATTAAATACACTGGCAGTCCTTTAGCATACCAAACCTATGTAGCTGATCTTTGCTTTGCCACAGCCTTGTGCTTCTGTCTCATAAAGCGGCAGGAAGGACAAAGCAATAACTTTTCAATAGCCTGTGACTCTTTCTTAGTGTAACCTTCTCTTAAGATTTTTCACATTGAGATTTTTTCTTCAGTATTGTTGCCTCAAATCAATTGGATATCTCAAGTAAGCTTATAACTACCTGTCAACTCCAAAGCTTGATCACTTCCTCCATGCTTGAAATGTCAATACTTACATTGCCTGAATATAAATGAAAACAATCTGCTTGACATGAATGTTAACTAAATACAGTGCATCCGATAAATTTATGTGAAGTCATCTTGATATTATTTGAAGCACCATCAATGGTAATCCAATAATTCAGCATGGGTCTGAGATTTCCTCTAACATGAAGACGCATTTCCAGTATAACTCAGCTTCAGCTCTGCACGGTTACTAAATAAATTATTCTTCAGCACACAACCTTCATTCGAGGAGACATCATGTCATACGTGTTATGTTGTGTTGCTTTAACCACATTAAGTGTGAAGAAGAAAAGCAACCAAATGACCAATTGTTTGCTGGTTTGCATTGTATTGCTGAATAAAAGGGTCCATCTTCTCATAGCAACCGGAATAAATGATTTATGCTGTGATGATGGCACAATTAGCCTCTGGGCTGAGCAAAGTATAATGACTTTGGTGACATCGTTGTAGATCACGGTAAACCCTCTCAGGAAACGTTGCTGTCAATCATTGTTTGTATCATTTACATGGATAATTATTAATACATAGAAATTATCTAAATGTATAGTTTATATACAATAATGTAAAGTTTACATAGAAAGGGCTCATGAGATTTCATAGAAACAAAACTACAGTATAACAAATGTTCAACAAAGTGGCATTTTTAACTCATTAATGACCAATCACAATACATCTATCATAGGCGATCAGTGCTTAGCATTCTGTGATCAATATATCTGTCACCATAATCTTGTGGACACTGCCCAGTATACCCATGAGATTGTAACAGAAGACTGACTGTAGTACAGAGCCGAGCCCCTGCAGCAATAAATATAGCTAGGATCATAGATAACTCCAATAACATCAGTTTAACCCCTTAGATGCCATGGTCAATACTGACTGCTGCATCTAAGGTGTATGACAGAGGAAGGGTGCTACCTCAGCCAGTTTAATGACTTCCTATAGTGGGTGTTGATGGGTTACCACAGCAGCCAGGGATCTAACAAATACCTCCAGGTGCACAATTGCTTTCTTCCTATTAGGCCATGCCAGAGAAATGTCCTAATAGGTTTCCTCCAAGTGTAAGGGTAAGCTCCGAAATGGCATATATGCTGCAGATTTGCCTTGCAGATTTTCATGAGGCAAATCTGCAGTGTTGTACTGTATCAGCCAGTAGAGATTTTAAGATAAATTGCAGAATACATTGATTTATGGTGCGGAAATAAGCATGATGTTAATTTACAGTTCAGATTTCACCCTTTGCAATGGATAGGATAAAATCTATACCCTTTATGTGGTGAAAATCACATGTAGTTCAACCATGGCAAAATATGCAGCTGACTTTTCCACAGTTTTTTTTCTGCCTCCTGGGTAGACATACCAAATTATTATACAAAGGTTCACTGGTTCAAATTCCCTAGTGGAACAGGAACAATGTTATATAAGGTTTCACAAAAAGTTAATTAAAAGAAAACATATTTTATTTCATTTAAGTGGTTCAACACCACATACAGTATTTGGGTTCATCAAAATCATAATCCACCATAAAATAAAGATAACTTTTATTTATATCACACAGCAAATGGCACTTATGCAACTAAATTGAAGGAAAAATTACAATGTTATGCATTAAGGCGATATGAATGACTTTTGTTTTATTGTACAAAAGTCCTAAAATGTAAAAAAAAATGCATTTTGTACTGCTACATTTGTACTGATGCTCAGAATACAAGAAACTTGCTATTTTCACTATACAGTAAAAAGCGGGAGAAAATTAAAAAGCAATGCAGTTTGCTGTGTTTTTTGTTTTTTTTTGCGCATTCCCTTATAAAAAATAAATGAAAGGTAGTAAAATAAACCCCAGACTGGTGTCTCTAAATAATAAACATTTTCGCAAAAAATATAATATAATATTCCAAATGGCTCTTTGAATAGGAGAATGAAAGAATAAAAAGCTAATCATATAGTAGTTGTTAAGGCCCAAACAGTCATTAACAGTAGAAATAAGCAAATTTTTGAAGAATTTCATATGGCTGATTCACCGAATTTTACAAAAAAATTTGCTTTGTGACGAATTACATAGTCAAGAAGTGCATTTTTTTGTAAGTAGCGGGTGCAATGACAGGGATCTGCGATAGCGTCGCCCCCCGTCATTGTACCTCTCAGTAGCCGCATTCATACATCTCAGTGTAAAAACAATGTAAAATTAACATTAAAAAAAATAAAATCAAACCTTCTGTGTCCATTTGCTTGCGACCAGATTTTCAACCATCTTGGTTAAAAATCTGGATCAAAATCTCGCGCGGAGCGAGACTACGTCATCAAGTCGGCTGACATGGTGACGTCACATGTCACTGCGCACAGGATTTCGACCAAGATCTTCAATCAAGATGGTGGCTGGCGGCCTGTCACGAGCAAATATAGGAGGTAAGCATGATTTTTTGTTTTTTTACACTATTTCAGGTTAAATAGATTCGCTAACACGAAGCACGAGAAAATTCGGCTTCGAGGCAAATCGAATTTATCCTGAAATTCAGATCGAATTTGTGGGATTCGATTCGCTCATCTCTAATTAACAGTTTAAACATTAAATAGATTTTTACAGTTCTGCCAACATCATCCAAAATGAGCGAAAGGAAAACTTAAAGCAAAATTCATATGAAAACATATGAGGAAGCATACTTTAACCAAAATTATGACACATCCTCATGATAGTTTTTTAAAGGTACGATATCGGGCCTCTAAAACTTTAATTCGATTGGTTAAATACAGTTGCAAAAAGTACGTGAACTCTTTGGAATGATATGGATTTCTGCACAAATTGGTCATAAAATGTGATCTGATCTTCATCTAAGTCATAACAATAGACAATCACAGTCTGCTTAAACTAATAACACAAAGAATTAAATGTTACCATGTTTTTATTGAACACACCATGTAAACATTCACAGTGCAGGTGGAAAAAGTATGTGAACCCCTAGACTAATGACATCTCCAAGAGCTAATTGGAGTGAGTGTCATGGTCTTACCTTCGTTTGACATGTGCTGGCGACCATCTTGGTTTCTGGGTTTCTTGTAGCCTCCCACCCTGCGGCTTCTCCTTCCCACTGGGAGGAGCTGGATGCCTAGCTCATATATATAGAAGGTCTGTGGCTTCAGTTCCTTGCTTGGTCCTCCTGTGTTCACATGCTTCTAAGACTGCTGCTGCTTCTGGTTCCTGATCCTGGCCTCGTCTGACTACCCCGTTGGTTCCTGATCCTGGCTTCGTCTGACTACCCCGTTGGTTCCTGATCCTGGCTTCGTCTGACCACCCTCTTGGTTCCTGACCCCTGTCTACGCAAGACCCTGCTTCGGTTTAGCCATCCGTTTGGACTTTTGCTACGGCTTGATTTCCAATAAAGCCTTCTTATTTCCACTCATCTCTGTTGTACGTCTGGTTCATGGTTCCTTGACATTAGGACCAAGCCATGAATTCTGACGGTACAGGGCCACCCTCGCTACCTACGCTGGTTGCCAGACTTGATCAGCAGGATCACCTGTTGGGTCGGTTCGCTGTGGCGTTGCAAACCCTGCTTGAACGCACGGCTCATTTCGCTTCCGCTGCCGATGGGTCGGTTGTCGCTCCTGGGCCCGCTCCTACTGCCGCTCCGGTTGTTGCGCCAGAGTCTACCCCGACACCTGTTGCTGCGCCTGCGGTGTCTCGGGGTATGACCGGTTCTGCCCCCCTTCCACAGCGCTTTGGGGGAGAGCCAACTCAGTGCCGAGGTTTCCTTAACCAGGTGGGCATTTATTTTGAGTTGCTGCCACATGCCTTTCCTACTGAGAGATCAAAGGTGGGCTTCTTGATCTCGCTGCTCTCGGACAAGGCCTTGGCCTGGGCCAGCCCTTTATGGGAGAACAACAATCCGGTGGTTGCCGAGTTTTCCGGTTTTGTTGCTTCTCTTCGGAAGGTATTCGATGTGCCGGCTCGTGCTGCCTCTGCTGCGAAGCTCCTTATGTCCATCAGACAGGGTTCACGATCCGTAGCTGAATACGCCATTGAGTTTCGTACCCTGGCAGCAGAGGTGGGCTGGAATAATGAGGCTCTGGTCGCTGCTTTCTCTCATGGTCTCTCGGATGCCTTGAAGGATGAGGTTGCAGCTAAGGACCTACCAGTGGAGCTCGAGTCTCTTATTTCTTTCCTGATTTTGATTGACACCAGACTCAGGGAGAGACCTTCCTTTAAGGAGAGCCTGCGGAGGTCTCCTAACAGATTGGCGCCTACGTTTGCTGTCCCACCCGTGCCTCCCTCTCCTCCCACGCCTCCTGGGGATGACTTGTCTGGGGGTGAACCCATGCAGCGGGGGTTTGCTCGCCTGTCCGAGGGGGAGAGGGTACTCCGGAGACGCGAGGGCCGATGCATGTACTGTGGTCTCGGTGGGCATTTTCGGTTGGCATGTCCGAACCGTCCGGGAGAACGCTCGCACCTGAGGTCCTGTCGGGGGCAGATCTTGGGTGGAGTCTCCTCGTCCCCGGTTTCCCGTGTTGACAAACCACTGATCACGGTTGTCCTCTCCTGGGTCGGGGGCTCGGTGACGACCCAGGCGTTGGTGGACTCTGGTGCTGGTGGTTTGTTCATTGATAGAGTGTTCGTTGCCGCCAATTCCATTCCTCTGCAGCCTCGAGGTTCCCCACTGGCTCTTGAGGCGATAGACGGCAGACCCCTTCTGCCGCCACACGTGACGCATGAGACCCTTCCAGTGGGGATAGCCATTGGTGCCGTTCACAGAGAGTCGGTCTGTCTCCAGGTTATTTCGTCTCCACACTACTCGGTGGTCTTGGGGTACCCCTGGCTCCAGAAGCATAATCCGACTTTCGATTGGAGATCGGTCGAGATCCTCTCGTGGTCACCGCAGTGTAGGGCTAGTTGCATCCATGGGCCTGTCAAGTTGCTGTGTACTTCCTCGGACTCTCTGTTGCCTCCTGAATACGAGGAGTACCGGGATGTATTCGATAAGGTGCGCGCGGTTGCCCTACCTCCGCACCGCCCATACGATTGTGCCATAGAGTTACAATCCGGTGCCGTTCCTCCTCGTGGCAAAGTCTATCCACTGTCGGTAGCGGAGAATGAGGCCATGGAGGAGTACGTGAGGGAGGCGCTTTCACGCGGACACATTCGCAAATCCTCGTCCCCGGCAGGGGCTGGATTTTTCTTTGTGAAAAAGAAGGGCGGTGAGTTGAGGCCTTGCATCGATTACAGGGGTCTCAATCGCATCACGATCAAGAACGCTTACCCGATACCCTTGATTTCCGAGCTGTTCGATCGCCTCAAAGGGGCCACGGTCTTTACCAAACTCGACCTGAGGGCGGCATATAACCTGGTAAGGATCAAGGCGGGCGATGAGTGGAAGACCGCGTTTAACACCAGGACCGGTCATTATGAATCCTTGGTTATGCCCTTTGGGTTGTGCAATGCGCCCACAGTCTTCCAGGAATTCATCAACGATGTTTTCCGTGACCTGTTGCAGCAGTGTGTGGTGGTATATTTGGATGACATCTTGGTATATTCTGAATCCATGGAGGCCCACATTATGGATGTCAGACGAGTGTTGCAACGGTTACGAGAGAACAGGCTGTTCGGTAAGCTTGAGAAATGCGAATTTCACCGATCCCAGGTAACCTTCTTAGGTTACATCATTTCCGCTGAGGGGTTCTCCATGGATCCTGAGAAGGTTTCGGCTGTCTTACAGTGGCCCCAGCCCAGTGGTCTCCGTGCCCTGCAGCGCTTTTTGGGCTTCGCCAATTATTATCGGAAGTTCATCAGGGACTTTTCCATGCTAGCCAAGCCTCTCACGGATCTGACCAGGAAGGGCAGTAATTTCCAGGTCTGGCCGCTCGAGGCCATCCGAGCTTTTGAGGCTCTAAAGTCCGCCTTTGTGTCGGCTCCGATTCTGTCGCATCCCAACCGTGGGTTGCCCTTTGTCCTCGAGGTGGACGCGTCTGAGACGGGAGTAGGCGCCCTTCTGTCTCAGCGTAGAACACCAGAGGGTCCTCTGCTTCCCTGTGGGTTTTACTCCCGGAAACTGTCTTCCGCGGAGTGCAACTATCAGATTGGTGACAGGGAGTTATTGGCCATCGTGCAGGCCCTTAAAGAATGGAGGCACTTGCTCGAGGGGTTCGGTGGTTCCGGTTCTCATCCTGACGGACCACAAGAATCTGACCTACCTTTCTGAGGCCAAGAGATTGACACCACGTCAGGCCAGATGGGCTCTGTTCTTGTCACGTTTTAATTACGTGGTCTCCTACCTACCCGGTTCCAAGAACATCAGAGCGGATGCCTTATCACGGCAGTACTCCGAGCTGTCCGGTGAGGAGTCGATTCCGACTTCGGTCATACCTCCGAATCAGATCCTGGCCGCCATTCGCACCAGCCTGACCTCTCCCCTGGGTGAGCAGATTTTGGCGGCTCAATCTGGTGCTCCCTCTGGGAGACCCAACGGCAGGTGTTTTGTGCCTGAGGAGTTGCGCACTCGGTTGTTGCGAACCTACCATAACTCCAAGGCCGCGGGGCATCCTGGAAAGAATCAGCTGTCCTGGGCTGTTTCACGTCTGTTCTGGTGGCCTTCTCTACGTTCCGACATCGCCGCATATGTAGCGGCATGCTCCGTTTGTGCCCAGAGTAAGTCCCCTCGGCACCTTCCGTTGGGCCTTTTGCAACCCATAGCCACCGGGGAGCGCCCATGGTCACACCTGGGGATAGATTTCATTGTGGACCTCCCTGCATCCCGAGGCCATACGGTCATTCTCATGATTGTGGACCGGTTTTCCAAAATGTGCCACTGTGTTCCTCTCAAGAAGTTACCCTCTGCACAAGAGTTGGCCACGATTTTCGCCAGGGAGGTCTTCCGGTTGCACGGTTTGCCCAAGGAGATTGTGTCGGATCGGGGGAGTCAGTTTGTGTCCAGGTTCTGGCGCGCCTTTTGCTCCCAGTTGGGGATTCATCTCTCTTTCTCCTCGGCCTACCACCCTCAGTCCAATGGGGCCGCAGAACGATCTAATCAGGCCTTGGAGCAATTCCTTCGTTGCTATGTCTCCGATCACCAAGACAATTGGGTTGACCTCCTGCCTTGGGCTGAGTTTGCCAGGAACACGGCGGTGAACTCTTCCTCTGGGACGTCTCCCTTCATGGCCAATTATGGGTTCCAACCTGCCGTGTTACCGGAGGTATTCTCTCCCTAGGATACTCCGGCTGTGGAGGATCACCTTTCCGTCCTACGTGCTTCTTGGGTACAGATCCAGAGGTCCCTTGAGGTCTCTGCGCAGCGCCAGAGACTCCAGGCTGATCGCAGACGAGCGCCCGCTCCTTCCTACCAGGTCGGAGACCGTGTATGGTTGTCCACCCGCAACCTCAACCTTCGAGTGCCCACTCCCAAGCTGGCGCCTCGCTTTGTTGGTCCCTTCCGAGTGCTTCGCAGGGTAAACCCGGTAGCCTATGCCCTTGCGCTTCCTCCTGGCATGCGGATCTCCAACGTGTTTCATGTCTCCCTGTTAAGCCGTTGGTGTGTAATCGTTTCACTTCCTCGGTTCCTCGGCCCCGTCCGGTCCAAGTGGGCAATCGTGAGGAATATGAGGTGAGCAATATCCTGGACTCACGCCTGGTCCGCGGTCGGTTGCAGTTTTTGGTCCATTGGCGTGGTTATGGTCCAGAGGAGCGTTCCTGGGTCCCCTCCGCAGATGTCCATGCTCCTGCTTTGCTCCGAGCCTTCCACGCACGCTTCCCTCAGAAACCGTTCCTTACTCCGCGGAGGAGGGGCCCTTGAGGGGGAGGTACTGTCATGGTCTTACCTTCGTTTGACATGTGCTGGGGGCCATCTTGGTTTCTGGGTTTCTTGTAGCCTCCCACCCTGCGGCTTCTCCTTCCCACTGGGAGGAGCTGGATGCCTAGCTCATATATATATAGAAGGTCTGTGGCTTCAGTTCCTTGCTTGGTCCTCCTGTGTTCACATGCTTCTAAGACTGCTGCTGCTTCTGGTTCCTGATCCTGGCCTCGTCTGACTACCCCGTTGGTTCCTGATCCTGGCTTCGTCTGACTACCCCGTTGGTTCCTGATCCTGGCTTCGTCTGACCACCCTCCTGGTTCCTGACCCCTGTCTACGCAAGACCCTGCTTCGGTTTAGCCATCCGTTTGGACTTTTGCTACGGCTTGATTTCCAATAAAGCCTTCTTATTTCCACTCATCTCTGTTGTACGTCTGGTTCATGGTTCCTTGACAGTGAAATGTCAGCCAACTGGAGTCCAATCAATGAGATGAGATTGGTGGTGTTGGTTACAGCTGCCCTGCCCTACAAAAAACACACACCAGTTCTGGGTTTGCTTTTCACAAGAAGCATTGCCTGAATGATGCCTTGCACAAAAGAGCTCTCAGAAGACCTACGATTAAGAATTGTTGACTTGCATAAAGCTGGAAAGGGTTACAAAAGTATCTCCAAAAGCAATGCTGTTCATCAGTCCACAGTAAGACAAATTGTCTATAAATGGAGAAAGTTCAGCACTGCTACTACTCTCCCTAGGAGTGGCCGTCCTGTAAAGATGACTGCAAGAGCACAGAGCAGACTGTTCAATGAGGTGAAGAAATCCTAGAGTGTCAGCTAAAGACTTACAAAAGTCTCTGGCATATGCTAACATCCCTGTTAGCGAATCTATGATACGTAAAACACTAAACAAGAATGGATTTCATGGGAGGATACCACAGAGGAAGCCACTGCTGTCCAAAAAAACCATTGCTGCACGTTTACAGTTTTTACAAGAGCACCTGGATGTTCCACAGCAGTACTGGCAAAATATTCTGTGGACAGATGAAACTAAAGTTGAGTTGTTTGGAAGAAACACACAACACTATGTGTGAGGCACAGCACACCAACATCAAAACCTCATCCCAACTGTGAAGTATGGTGCTGGGGGCATCATGGATTGCGGCTGCTTTGCTGCGTCAGGGCCTGGACGGATTGCTATCATCTAAGTAAAAATGAATTCCCAAGTTTATCAAGACATTTTGCAGGAGAACTTAAGGCCATCTGTCCACCAGCTGAAGCTAAACAGAAGATGGATGTTGCAACATGACAACGACCCAAAGCATAGAAGTAAATCAACAAAAGAATGGCTTAAACAGAAGAAAATACGCCTTCTGGAGTGGCCCAGTCAGAGTCCTGACCTCAACCCGATTGAGATGCTGTGGCATGATCTCAAGAAAGCGATTCACACCAGACATTCCAAAAATATTGCTGAACTGAAACAGTTCTGTAAAGAGGAATGGTCAAGAATTACTCCTGACCATTGTGCACGTCTGATCTGCAACTACAGGAAACGTTTGGTTGAAGTTATTGCTGCCAAAGGAGGTTCAACTAGTTATTAAATCCAAGGGTTCACATACTTTTTCCATCTGCACTGTGAATGTTTACATGGTGTGTTTAATGAAAACATGGTAACATTTAATTATTTGTGTGTTATTAGTTTAAGCCGACAGTGATTGTCTATTGTTGTGACTTAGATGAAGATTAGATCACATTTTATGACCAATTTGTGCAGAAATCCATATCATTCCAAAGGGCTCACATACTTTTTCTTGCAACTGTATGTTTTAAAGGTGTTATCCCTTGATTAATATAAACATTAAAAATCATATGTAATGTAGTATATGACAGTCTAACAAAGCCAGAAACAGTCCTGTACCTCATATGGATCCAACGCTCCCCCCTGCATTGCTCTAAATGCTAGATTTATTTTAAGCTGGCAGCTCAGGGGTCATGTCCTTTCTCATGGGGTATGTCCTGTCTGCTGTAGCTGGTGGCAGTTAATGGATAGAACGGAGCATCAGTGACGTGGGTAGAAAAAATTAGAAAAGCAGGTGGCGTTATACAGGTAGATTTCATTGAATAACTGGCTATACAAAAATTTTAATTTCAGGCAATCACATGCATGCAAGTATTTAGATCCAGGTGCTTGTAGAATATTATTTACTGCATAACCCCTTTAAAGATCCTTTATCAATTCATTCTTGTCACCCACATAACCAAAAAGCTTTCCCAGCCCTGATCTGCAAAAAATACTAAAAACAAAACTCTCAAGACTTGAATAATAGATTGAGGATTTTGTTAATGAAACATTGCACATAACCTATAGCCAATAACTATGCAGATTAGCACCCTTTCCAAAAAGAAAAGAAAGCTAAGCCTGATGCCAGCATATGTAAGTCATCCTATAAGTCAACATATATGATAACTAAGCCATTACCGGACCTACAGACAGCTGTTTTATGATGATTGCCCCTCATCAGTGCAGAGACATCAGAGACTCCCTTTTTTCTTTTTAGAAAGAGACAATTTGCACATTTTTCCTAAAATCCAGAGGAGCAATGCCTTTCCTATAAAACTCCATAAGGAGAAAAAGTACCCTCTGTATCCATCCATTAGGATGGAGCTAATTTTTTCCTCTTTGTCAATCTCCAAGACCCAGAGGCAATCCTTGAATAGCATCCTTTCTTTTAAGACACAAATGCAATAGACAAGTTTAATCAGAATATTTACTTTCACTGCCTCTATAAACTTCAGTGCGGTCTTTGACACCATGAGCAATTAATTAAATTTTAATAAGCTTCTACCTCAGATTGTAATGGAGTTCCGCAATGCAATAGCACTATCACTGAGACATAAATACCATAACTGTTTATTTAATTACGCAACTGCTCAATATAAGTGTCCCTTTTGAGGTCAAGGGTGACATTGTGATCGGAGAAATGTGAGCAATGTTTGTAATTAGTTTAATTGATCAAACATTGTCTTTGCAAGAAAACCTATGGTTACAATTTACCGTATTGTATTTCACTTCAGTAATTTGCAGATAACCCATCAAATAGCTCAGCCTGTTAAATAACATGTCCTTTTAAAACATTTAATACTGTATAGTTATGTAAAATTATAAAAGAAATGAAAGGGGCTGTTAGGTTAGTATTTTTAAAGAGTCAGAATGGCATTTAAAAAAGAAACCAAGCGACACTCACTGCACCGATGCCTTGCTGCTTACCCTCCACTGCTTCCTGGTCTCCTCTAGTCTCTACTTCCTGTTCCCTCTGGGTATGCAGCAGATAACGGCCAAGAGGATAGAGAAGGCGCTCATAGGGTAAGTAAATTCAGCAAATCAGATTTCTAATGAAAGAAATGGTTTGCTCACCTATTGTGGTTGCATCAATTGGATGCAACTGCAATGGAGAACGAGTGTAGATAAATGACGGTTGGTGCAGCCTAGATTCGTCCGATCGCCTTGGGCAGGAGCCACCCTGCCACTTGGGTAACGGTATGAAGAAGAGTACGCTATACCTTAGGTAGAGAGTGTGGACCACAGAGGGCGCACGAAACAACCGGTCAAAGACAATATTTTGGTTTCAGCAGTATTCCATTTATTCGTAAGACAACGCGTTTCGGGGTGCTAGGGTCCCCTTTATCAAGTCTGAGCCGGAAGGCTGGAGGGGTGTCACGGCTCGTCTACAGAGGCACGTGTAGAACGCTGACCATCATACACGTGCCTCTGTAGACGAGCCGTGACACCCCTCCAGCCTTCCGGCTCAGACTTGATAAAGGGGACCCTAGCACCCCGAAACGCGTTGTCTTACGAATAAATGGAATACTGCTGAAACCAAAATATTGTCTTTGACCGGTTGTTTCGTGCGCCCTCTGTGGTCCACACGCTCTACCTAAGGTCTAGCGTACTCTTCTTCTCTCTGGGTATGCAGGAAATGACCTCTCAGATAATCAGTGTATGAGATAGGACACTGCTGTGGCCAGTGAGTGGTCATTTCTTGTGTATCAAATGGAAGTGGTTTGGAACTGGTAAGGTGCCTCCTTTCAGAGGTGCCTACTTTCATTCTGAACATTTTAGTAAATATTTTTACCAGTATTAACCCCTATGAAAAGCACAGCATACAACTTATTTAGCAATTTCAATAACTCTAACTACATTTTGATTATGAAGCAATTGCATGTGAGTCTGTGATCTATAGGAACTGATGACACACTAGAGTACTTAATGATCCTCCAGTGGGTACAATAGAATTTGACAAAATAATGATCCTCAAATATTCTGTAAAAACGAACCCACATCTAGAGTAGACTTTGCCCTAGACTCTTGCCAATATGGTCTATTTATTGTGGGTTAATTCCCAAATAACCTATTAGACCTTACAGATGAAGTCAGCTATGAGAGATCATAGCAAAGATTTCAGTCCAATTAAAAGTGGACATGCATATATTCTGGAAGGTTGTCATTCAGAATAATGTTATTAGGTATGCTCAGGGAACCCTAGTCCAACACTGTTCATACTAGATGTCTCACTGAAGCCACCTACAGATCACATTATGTTACTTGATTTTTTAAAGTCCAAGACAACATTTAAAAGTAAAGATATCAATAACATGTAGAGTATATCAATACTGAAATGGTTTCAAACTCTGATACTAGGCAAATTTCACAAAGTAAGTCAGAAAATGCCATTCGTTAAAAGTCAATAACTAATTTGTGCTGTCACAGAATCCCATTTAGGCTTGCCAGCTGTAGAACATCAGTAGAGCACAGTAGGCTTCTAAGTCCAGTTGCCCTTGGTGCTAGGTAGAGCGTTAATGCATTTACCAATAAAAGAATTTAAGCACAGATGTTGGATGTTGATAATGGGGTTATTCCATGATATGATATAACCTTATCTCATATCCACAGGCTAGGGGATAAGTATTGGATCATCCATTTATTCTCAGTAGAATTACCGGAGATAGCCAAGTACACCAATCAAAAGGGATATGTTTATAACTTGGGGAACGGCATGTCAGATAACAGAGATGAAAGCTCTTTCTATCTTTTGATAGAATTCTATATATACATACTTTTTTATACTTATTGATAGCATACAATATGCTTAGATTCTCTTCTCCTGACTAAGTGTTAATATGAACAGTATTTATTCTTCTTAACTTGAGATTAACAAAGGGTTAATTACGCTGCTACTCAACACATAGTTTTACTGTGAGCACCAGCCAAAGATCTATGTGTCCCAGAGCTTCTCAAACAAACCAATCATGGATAAGTGAATAAAAAGGGCCCACTTGCCACCAATTAACAGCCTATTTTTTAAAACTGCATGATGGTCAATTACACTAATTTGAACATTGTGGAAATTTTCATTAATCTCTCGCATATCACCTTCCAGCTCAGGATTTCAGTCCTCTACCGCCATCAATAATTCATTAAATATCAAAAACCAACCTGAAGCCAAGTAATAACAAATGTCAAACGACACATTAAGAAGATTCATAGTAAACTGAATGTGGCATTTTACAATGAGGTCTAATTCACTTTTTGTGGTCAGCATTATAAATTGATTTTTAGTAGTATTATACAATTGGCACCTTCAACTTGTTTAATAGGTCATTAATGAAATGAAGACAAATTTCCAAGGCTTTATAGTTAGAGAACACAGTTTTCGACTCTGTTTCACATTGTCTCCTATATTTTACCAGAATAAAGTGGATAATATGTATGTGTTAAGCATCAGTTATATCAAATGGACAATTTCAAAAGAAGCAAGTTTAATTTAAACAATTTGACCAAACATGTAACATGTAGTAATAGAGAAACTGGGATACACGTATCAATCTGTCACATTTCTTAAAGAGTTACACACAAACCTATAACATTCATAGAAATGGGGAACACATTATGGTGTCACATAGGATAGAAGATCCTTATTCCCTGATTATTAAAAAGACTATTCCTCTGTAAACTGAACCAGTGAAGGCTCCATTCACTAAATGCACCATGGCACCCTCATGGTTTATAATAAATTCACACTTATATGGTTTCTGAGATGCCCCCTTTTCCGTTTTTTGGCTGGGACATATTCATCAAAAGACACATATAATTTGTATACAATAAAGGAATTGAACATTTGAACAGCAGCCAAGGCCAAAAAAAGTTACGGTAATTCATACAGCTAAGGTATGGCCATACGGTATGGTCGGGTTTTCTCAAGCAGTATTAGAAGCCAAAATCAGGATTCGATCATAAAAGGAGAGATAGAAGACTGATACAACTTCTACTCCTTTTTGAATTCACTCAGGAAGTCTGTCCATCCCCCTCAATTTTTTTGTTCAAATGTTAGCATACATCAGATAAGCTGGACATACCAACTTTGTTCTTCCTGCTCAATATGGATTGATTGTGACTGGTCTTGAATGAATGACATCTTTGTTTTCTCTTAATAGAGAGTCTTGTTTTATTTTTGAAAAATACTCTCTTTACCACTAGGCAAACTAACAGCCTTAGGACCCTTTACACAGGCCAACTGACAAGGCAATTGCCCAGAAAAATAGTACATTTCCATAAGACAATTATTTGGAACGAGTCTGAGTACGAGTGCTCATTGCTGATAATTGGTCCTTTTAAGGGTGCCTTTACATGTGGCAGAAAAATCCACCATGAAGACTTCCCCTATGCTATCCTATTGGGTTTCAAAGTCAGTCAATTTCCTGTGTTCCGCCGTGGAATAAACTTCTGCTGCGTAAATAATGATGTGTTACAAATTTTGTAAAGTAGAATGTCTCCAATAATTTCAATTAGGGATGTAATCTGCAACAAAATCTGCACAGAAATATGTACTAAAATCTGCAAGTATAAATCTGCAACAAAACCTACACAAAAATCTGCATTAAAATCCATACCTTTGTAACAATCAGCAACCGCCTATTTTCTGGCGAATTTTACATTTTATTACATGAATACATACAATTAAAAAAAAATTAAAAATATTTTTCATAAATCTAGCACTGTTGACAGTTTGCAAGAGGAGGCCCCAGAATCACCAAGAAAATGTGAGGAGTCAAGTCATTTGATGTCTCCACAAGTACCCAAATCACCTGCCACCACTCAACCTACGGCAGAAACACCACCATCAGAAGTTCAAATGACTCCTGAGGTCACCCATCGGCCACCCAAATGAAGAAGAGCCCCACCTCTGCCTGTTTTGGTAACTAGTACTCAAACATGATACTGTAGATAGTCATGTTCTAGAGTATTTGACCCGAAAGGGGGCAGAGTGTACAGAGGACACTATGATTCTAGGGCTAAGCCCATTTCTTCAAAGGGTCCCACATGAACGACAACACATGTGTGTCTTAGCTCTAATAGCTGTACTTGAGCTTTTTTCAGGCACAACTATTCCCCTGGATGTTCATTATTTTCTTAATGATGCCAGACTTTGCCTACAAAGTCAGCATCAAGCAAAAGCACTAGTTCCCCCTATGCCTCCTCACCAGGAGGCTAGATTTTTTCAGGGCCCCAGACCCAGTCTTGAATTCCCTGAGGTCTCAACCTCTTCAGTGGGCCCATTCTCCTTTATTATGCTTGTTTGTAATCATCAGGCAGAGTACTACTGCCACTAACTATCCAATGAACGAGGAAATGCTTTTTCATTGTAAGATCAGGAGATAATACAATGTTTATAAATCCTCCTTTGCCAGCAGCAGATCATGATGTGTAAAATTAATTCTGCTACTGGTGAACAATCAGACTACATCTAGACAAGCTATGGCATTAGTAATCGCTAGTCCAAATTTTGAGGAGATCGCTGCATGTAATTTGGCCTTTTTCTCTTGCGAGCAGTCAATTGCTTGGTCCACCATTTTTTAGACAGTGAGCGTTTGGTAAAACACTCTTTTGCTAAAATCAGGTAGTTAAGGGCCATATTACATGTTAAAATCATGCAAGTGATTGTTGTGAGGGAAACATACCTTTAAGGCAATAGCCTGCTTGGGGAGGAGTGATTGTTATTCCATTTATCGTTCCCATGCTGTCTAGTTATTTGCCATCGTCAGATTGCGGGGAGGAACAGAGAATTGCATCCTGTTACTAAGGATGCGGTTGCGTCACCAGCAGCATAGCTCAGCAGCATGTCTCTCCTGACGCCGCCATGCCGAGGCTGAGGATCACACCGCTGGAGCCTGGACATGTAAGTTTAGTAAAGGCATATCAGCCAAAAACAGCAATTCTGGCATTGTTTTTTCTTTTTTTAAGACAATCTCCATGCAAGATAAACTACAGTATATGATTATTGTATAGTTCAGAATGTTATAGCTGCTGCAATATATTTTTTCAATTTTTTCCATTTTAAAAGCTTTATCTGGGAATTAAATGAAACTTTATTAGCCTCACAATAATACTTTCACATGGAGTAATTTGATTTATATAATACACTACACTATTCTGAAACTGCTATTGACTGCAGCATCTAAGGCATTAAACAGTCAGGATCAGAGATTTATCTTATCTTGGCGGTTCTTGAAGGTGTCCAGTTGTCACTAGACAGCCATAAACCTACTCCACTTGGCAAAGGGCACCCATGTCCGGCTAGACCTGCACCTTTGTAAAAAGGCATATGTGCATTTTTAAAACCCATTAGTGACTGCTGTAAAAAAATGTATTGGCAGTCACTAACAGGTTGTGTTCTGTATCAGAGTTATCTCTAATCCTAGTCATTGCAGACAATTGTCAGCTATAAAAAACAGCCAACATCTGACGCATATGTGCAGCAACCGGGCCCAAAAGAGCAATGTGTGAATTTGTTAGCCTGATGGGTGTAGTAGTTGGTACCCACATTTCTGCAGTTCCCTTGGTCGGTGTGCAGTCAGTGGAAGGAAAGCATCGGATTCCTTCAGGGCACACTCTGGTGTTGAGGCATCTCCTGCCGGATGATAGTCAAGGTTCCCTTGGTGGTCTGGGTTTAAGGTGCAGGGAAGGCAGGGTCCCTGAGGTTCATAACAACAGCACCCCTGGATTCAAGTAAGTGATACGTTAGCACAATAAGTTTTCTTAAAAAATGCCCAGTACTTTACTGAAGCTGATCCAAAGGTCATCAATGCACACAAAAGTCATTTACAGAAAGGCAGCTTCTACAATGGCTTAGGTTAGTTCCCAAAAGTTGCATAAAGGGTTGTTTTCCTCTATAGCAATCAATCTTCCTCTCTTTTTTCTTCAGGCTGTAGGGATGTAGTATCTCTACGTTACTGTATAGTCGTATACTTCTGTTCACAATATCTTCAGTATCCTCTCTAGGAATACTATCTCCTGACAGGTGGCCTTTTTTCTTTGGTTATGGTGGGCAGCTGGTGGCTTGAAATCTCTCCACCAAATGCAGAGAAAGCTAAATCCTGATAAATGACAATTGCCTTTCACTGCCAATATTCTCACTACCTCTCTGGGTTGCCTGGATCTTCTGTAATTTTTCCCTTCTAGAGGCTGGTGCATGGAACTATCTCTGAAGTCTAGATAACTATCCACAATGGCTGCTGAGGTGTTACTTTTTCCTCAGGCAACACACACTACACTGCTCTGCACTGATTTCCTTCCTCTTAGAGAGAGAGGTAGAGTCAGCCCTGTGAGGTTTGTTAGAGCCACCCTCTCCCCTATACAACTTTGTGGGAACACAGGCACAAGCATATTTTCATGAAACACAATTATAGAGTCTAGCAGTGTGTTTCAGGACCCTGCATATGGAGCATGTTCAGCTCCTGAGCCCTCTCCGTAAATTCCCTGACACCATTATGTTGTAAATGTTCAGCAAATGTTGCCAAGGTGTTAAACTATAATTGTGTCCTTTGTCTATAATATGAGTTTATGCAAATATTAGTGTTGAGTGAGCATGCTCAGCCGAACAGCAGTTTGGCTCAAGCATAGCTATTCTCGGCACATTGCAGTGTTCGGACAAATACTGTGTATGCTTGAGCACAAAGAAAATCAATGGGAGACCCGAGCATTAAACCAGGCACCCACTGCTCTGAAGAAGAGAGAGTGTCTGGTTTACAGAAAAAGGTTAGAAATCGATTAAAACACCACCGGTTTGAAAACAATATGGGGAGGACATCTGGATGCATATCGGACTCCTATTACCTATGACATGCAATAGACAACCATACAAAGGCTATATGTCAAAAGCCAAGTATGTGCAAGCCAACAATCTATCCAAGAGACATACACTCACCTAAAGAATTATTAGGAACACCTGTTCTATTTCTCATTAATGTGATTATCTAGTCAACCAATCACATGGCAGTTGCTTCAATGCATGTAGGGTTGTGGTCCTGGTCAAGACAATCTCCTGAACTTCAAATTGAATGTCAGAATGGGAAAGAAAGGTAATTTAATCAATTTTGAGTGTGGCATGGTTGTTGGTGCCAGACGGGCCGGTTTGAGTATTTCACAATCTGCTCAGTTACTGGGATTTTCGCGCACAACCATTTCTAGGGTTTACAAAGAATGGTGTGAAAAGGGAAAAACATCCAGTATGCGGCAGTCCTGTGGGCAAAAAAGCCTTGTTGATGCTAGAGGTCAGAGGAGAATGGGCCGACTGATTCAAGCTGATAGAAGAGCAACGTTGACTGAAATAACTACTTGTTACAACCGAGGTATGCATTTGTGAAGCCACAACATGCACAACCTTGAGGCGGATGGGCTACAACAGCAGAAGACCCCACCGGGTACCACTCATCTCCACTACAAATAGGAAAAAGAGGCTACAATTTGCACAAGCTCACCAAAATTGGGCTGTTGAAGACTGGAAAAATGTTGCCTGGTCTGGTGAGTCTCGATTTCTGTTGAGACATTCAAATGGTAGAGTCCGAATTTGGCCATCCCTCATGACCATCATGTACCCATCCTCTGATGGCTACTTCCAGCAGGATAATGCACCATGTCACAAAGCTCGAATCATTTCAAATTGTTTTTTTGAACATGACAATGAATTCACTGTACTAAAATGGACCCCACAGTCACCAGATCTCAACCCAATAGAGCATCTTTGGGATGTGGTGGAATGGGAGCTTCGTGCCCTGGATGTGCATCCCTCAAATCTCCAACTGCAAGATGCTATCCTATCAATATGGGCCAACATTTCTAAAGAATGCTATCAGCACCTTGTTGAATCAATGCCACGTAGAATTAAGGCAGTTCTCAAGGCAAAAGGGGTCCAACACCGTATTAGTATGGTGTTTCTAATAATTATTTAGGTGAGTGTATACAGTCAGTACACCTTACAATGGCAGCCTTGTGCACTATTTTTTGTACACCATTTGCATGGAAAATTTGCGATAAAAATTAGCTATTTGAATATTAGCGATCAACACTACTCATGAACAGCGCCATCTATTGGTTTCATAGTCTTATGACAAGACTATGAATCCAATAGATTGCGCTGTTCATGAGTAGTGTAGATCGGGAATATTGTAATCGCAAATTTTTATGGCAAATTTTCCATGCAAATGAGTTTAGAAACAGTATAGAAAGGTTATTGAGTATTATGTTAGGACAATCAGAATTTTTTTGGTCACCCTAATGATAATGATCTAGGTGCGCAGGTCGACCCAAGCCATCCAACAGATATGAAGCCCTCCAACAGATATTGAGGCTTATTGGCTCTCGGTCAGGTGAGAGCTGTTTTTTAATGTCTCATAGTGCACAAGGCTGCCATTGTAAGGTGTACTGACTGTATCTGTCTCATGGATAGATTGTTGGCTTGCACATACTTGGATTTTGGCATATAGCTTTTGTGTGGTTGTCTATTGTATGTCATAGGTAATAGGAGTCCAAGATGCATCCAGATGTCATCCCCATATTGTTTGCTAAACCATTTTGGTGGTGTTTCCATCAATTTCTAACCTTTTTCTGTAAACCAGACCCACTCTCCTATTCAGAGCAGTGGGTGCCTGGCTTAATGCTTGGGTTCTCCCATTGACTTCCATTGTGCTCAGTAGAGCACCCGAGCATCCCAATGTGTTTGACCTGAGCACCCTGGTGCTTGATCAACACTAGCAAATATAAAACCACCATATTTTTCCCTACTGAAGCAACGCTATAATTTTATTAATGTTGAAATCCATGAGATAAAACAAACAAACTGTGCACTTTTAAATAAATCAGAGGCACACGAGGCTGCATTGTAGTCACTACCTATATTTTAACTGTGTAAATGAGTCTATATACCAAGTTTTAATCATATTTCATGTTTCTATACATTTTGGTCCTCCAGAAGTGTAAGTAATTTGTTTAAGAACTTTTTAATTACATCACATTCTGCAAATGAATTTAATGCTTATCACTGGTGAAACATTTCATTTTAGTACATTATGTGCTGCCTGGAATGTCAGACATGCAAATAACTCACAGGCATTTGCATTTAATGAGAAATGGTTCCAAATATAAACATTTTTTAAATAGCAATGTTTGATAAACATATTCATTAATTGCTGTTAATTTTTGACTTTTTCAGAAAAATTGTATTTTCTACAATTTGGTCATCTTCCAGCTTTCATCATTAGTGCCAACATCCCAGGGATATTGTGAACAAAATAATAAGCTGACAATAGAAATCAATGAATGAATAGTTAACTATAACAAAAGCCAAACTGTGCAATCACTCGACACAGTTATGTCAATGCTTAACAAACCAGCCGTTCAACACTGTTCAGCTTCACTACTCTCCAATAGGCAAAGAGATGACAAAATGGAGCCCCACATAGTTATGGATTCTTATGGTGTGTTAAATGCTTAATACACTAAGAAGTTTTATTCAACATGTTTGGTACATCCAGAGCTACAGTAAAATTCTTGGTAATTTCCTTTTCCAGCTTGGTAAATGTAACATAGAAACATAGAAACATAGAATGTGTCGGCAGATAAGAACCATTTGGCCCATCTAGTCTGCCCAATATATCTGAATCCTATGAATAGTCCCTGGCCCTATCTTATATGAAGGATAGCCTTATGCCTACCCCATGAATGCTTAAACTCCTTCACTGTATTTGCCGCTACCACTTCTGCAGGAAGGCTATTCCATGCATCCACTACTCTCTCAGTAAAGTAATACTTCCTTATATTACTTTTAAACCTTTGCCCCTCTAATTTAAAACTGTGTCCTCTTGTGGTAGTTTTTCTTCTTTTAAATATGCTCTCCTCCTTTACCGAGTTGATTCCCTTTATGTATTTAAAAGTTTCTATCATATCCCCTCGGTCTCTTCTTTCTTCCAAGCTATACATATTAAGGTCTTTTAACCTTTCCTGGTAAGTTTTATCCTGCAATCCATGGACCAGTTTAGTAGCTCTTCTCTGAACTCTCTCTAGAGTATCTATATCCTTCTGGAGATATGGCCTCCAGTACTGCGCACAATACTCCAAGTGAGGTCTCACCAGTGATCTGTACAGCGGCATAAGCACTTCACTCTTTCTACTGCTTATACCTCTCCCTATACATCCAAGCATTCTGCTGGCATTTCGTGCTGCTTTATTACATTGTCTTCCCACCTTTAGGTCTTCTGAAATAATTACTCCTAAATCCCTTTCCTCAGATACTGAGGTCAGGACTGTGTCAAATATTCTATATTCTGCCCTTGGGTTTTTACGCCCCAGGTGCATTATCTTGCACTTATCCACATTAAATTTCAGTTGCCAGAGTTCTGACCATTCTTCTAGTTTTCCTAAATCCTTTTCCATTTGGCGTTTCCCTCCAGGAACATCAACCCTGTTACATATCTTTGTGTCATCAGCAAAAAGACAAACCTTACCATCGAGGCCTTTTGCAATATCACTTATGAAGATATTAAACAAAATTGGTCCCAGTACAGATCCCTGTGGAATCCCACTGGTAACATGACCTTGTTTTGAATGTTCTCCATTGACTACAACCCTCTGTTGTCTGTCACTCAGCCACTGCCTAATCCACTCAACAATATGGGAGTCCATGCTCAATGACTGCAGTTTATTGATAAGTCTTCTATGTGGGACAGTGTCAAAAGCCTTACTAAAATCTAGATATGCGATGTCTACTGCACCTCCACCGTCTATTATTTTAGTCACCCAGTCAAAAAAATCTATAAGATTTGTTTGACATGATCTCCCTGAAGTAAACCCATGCTGTTTTTCATCTTGCAATCCATGGGATTTTAGATGTTCCACAATCCTATCCTTTAATAGGGTTTCCATTAATTTGCCTACTATTGATGTCAGACTCACTGGTCTATAGTTGCTCGATTCCTCCTTACTACCTTTCTTGTGAATGGGCACGACATTTGCCAATTTCCAATCTTCCGGGACGACTCCTGTTACTAATGATTGGTTAAATAAATCTGTTAACGGTTTTGCCAGCTCACCACTAAGCTCTTCTAATAATTTTGGGTGTATCTCATCAGGCCCCTGTGACTTATTTGTCTTCACTTTAGACAGCAAACTTAGAACATCTTCCTCTGTAAAGACACATGCATCAAACGATTTAATAGTCATCCTTTCTAGTGGAGGTCCTTCTCCTTCTTTTTCTTTTGTAAAAACTGAACAGAAGTATTCATTAAGGCAGTAGTTATCAATGGCATAACCACTTTGGAATAAATTATTGGAAATCTGATTGTAAAGTACAGGAAATGAAGGGGTCATGCATATGACCATCGTTTTGGTTTGAATCTGATCTGCATTTTTTACGGATCAGATGCGGACCCATTTATCTCAATGGTGCCATAAAAAATGCGGACAGCAGACCTGTGTGGTGTCTGCATCCGTAAGTCCGTTCCGCAACACCACAAAAAAATAGAACATGTCCTGTTCTCATCCATTTTGTGGACAAGAGCTTATTTATGAAGGATTAAAAAGATGGTGCCAGGATCTCCGTCGGTACCCGTGTTTTGCAGATCCACAATTTGCAGACTGCAAAAATGGGTTCAGCCATGTGCATGAGCCCTAACTCTCAAATGCTTGTTTGGATGATAGGTATTCCCAGTAAATCAATATACACTGTCAAGCATGCATGTATTCTGAATGGGAAGAGTAAAGTAAATTGCTACAAGAACCCTCTGGTGGTAACTTCTCTCCCATAAGAACAAAAGAATTGGCAATTGAAATCCAACAGCTTGATTAATATTTCCCCAGATATCTGCAGAAGAGGCAAAGTTGGTACAATCCTATAAACATTCAAACGTCTACCGCACCTGCCAAATTAGTCAGATTTTGGGGACAATAATCTGATATGTTTGGGACCTCCTTTATTTAGTTAATAGATGATTACAGGCTTGCAACCAGCTTTTGTTCCCAGACCATGCAAAATAGTCTGTCACAAAATTGAAAGTAATTAAATGGGGTTGCCTGAGTGTTATTAAACACTGACTTATTCTCAGGATAGTCTAGAAATGTTTAAGGAATAGCAACACCCTGAACCTTTAATTGGTTGAAATCAACTCCCAGTAACAGGGTACCTGGAATATCTCCAAGGTATATTGGTGCACACAGCATCAGGTCCTAGCACTCATCCACTTCAAGCAAGAATAATTTGTTCACCAACAACAATATTACATAAGATTCTTAAAAGTGTTGTGGATTATTTACTCCTTTTGTAGTTTTTGCAATTTTCTCCTTTTGTCGTTTTTGCAATTTTCTAGTGAAGTTCTTTAGGCGTTGGGGCTCCTGGTGGCTGGTGTCCCTGTCATACCTTGGTTTTATGTCTCTTAGAGGTTTGTAATTTGTGCTCCATGACCCACTGTTTTTAGATTTGTCCGCACTTTTGTTGCACATTATTGGGTCAGGGCCTCAAGTGGTCTTGTTAATATCTCACAATTTATATTTAATTGTCATTTGCATAATCGGACTGGGTACCATTACATGTCTCATCCACCAGATGACACTTTATTTTTGGTTCTTTGTAGATTTATTTTTAATAATACGAACTGTATGGAATTGTTTTTAATGGAATATGTATTGCTTTGCTACTTGGTGTTTATATGCTTCTGTGCATAGCGTCAACTATTTAGGGGTTTCTTAACTGATACTGTAATTATATTAAATTACAAAAGGTAAGGAAATTTGCATTTTAGCCCTTGTTTTCCCATTTTATGCTACATAAAAGTAGAAAAAAAATAAAAGATACTGGTTCTGTCTTGTTACCACATCAAAGCCCAAACGCTGCACCCCAAAACGAAAAACAAATATTTGGCCAAAATATAAAATAAAATAAAAATATTTTTTTGTCTATGGCATACCAAAAGGTGACAATTTGCTGTGGACATTAAACCATCAAAAGACCTTGATCCTGGTTTAGGTTTAAGAGCATTGAATGTGTGCAGGCCTAATAGAATAGCAGATTCCAGAAAATGACCTAATGTATGCCTTGAATAATTAGTTACTTATCTATATGACAACAAATGTGGACACTTTATTGTCAAGGGACACATTAAACTAATGACCGGTTGCTTCAATAAAGTTCTGTATAAATCACTGCCTTTCCAATAATCAATTTTTGTTAATACTTTCTCATTTACAAGCTATCTCATGGGGCACCTTTACCTGTAATTTATGCATTAACAAGATTATCCTTAACACTATAGCAGTGTTTAAGGTTTACCTTTATGACCTGTAAAGAAGACTGGGTTGTTAAACTTTTCTGTTGCCAGGAGTTTTGGAATGTGTTGTAATTCTGGCAGCCAGTATAATGTGTTACACTTTTGATACATGCAAATCCTGAATACAAAATTTAGTAAATTCGGTCAAACCAGCGAGGAGTTGAACCTAGATTGTTCTGATCTGTAATAAGCCTAGTGGTGCAATGGATAACGTGTCTGACTATGGATCAGAAGATTCTAGGTTTGACTGGCTGGCTCGACTGTAAATAGCCCCTCCATACTTTATACTCAAATGCGCTGTGTTGTGACAGAGTGTAATTTTTTGTAAAAAGGAATAAAACAGTAATACCAAGAAATTCTCTCCTAAACCCTGGCAAATTCCTCACAATAAAAAGTTTACATAATTCCTAGTAGTTTTGAGTCAAGATGACTCTTTTGGAAGATATCCTGATTTTTGTAGTTTTTTTAAAAATGTGTAAATGTTATGGAGTGGGATTCAAAAGCTCACCTTTTTCTCACAAAAGACCTTCCATAAAGAAGAAAATAAAACATTTTTTTTATTTGATACCTTTCATTGTGTATGAAGATCAAACATATATATGCAAACAAAAAATGTCACTTTCAAATGCTCCAGAATGGGCATACTGAATCTTACACCAAATTCAATATATATTCTCAATGTTGTCTTCACTTTCTGACTACAACCTTGCCCTTATTCATGCACCATTTTGGTGATAAAAAATGCACCACATCCTACATTTGTGCTGAAAATTCACATAGAAGGGAAACCTTATACAAGAAACAAATGAAAACTCTAGTATCTAAACGGAGTGTTACCATCTAAACATTTATGGAATATTGATAGGATATGCCATTAATGTCTGATAGATGCACA